>NC_058085.1:274245090-274595386 GCF_014858855.1 Bufo gargarizans | reverse complement strand
CCTCCAGCAGCACCACGACCACCGCCCCTAGTTGATGCTCTCCTCATTTTATTACGGTCACCCACTAAATTGGCTGAAAGACGAAAATTATATATCTGTGTCACGGATGCAAAAGAGGTGTTTAGCACAAAAAAAGTAGGTATCTCTTGCCGCCCCAATTAACAGTGATTAACTATTATATTTCCCTGTGATAGTGGCAAGTAAAGGTTTTTCACCCGAAAATATAGGTATGTCTGACCCACACAATTAACAGACTAATTAACTATTATCTTTCCCTGTCACTGGTGCGAAGGAGTAGGACTGCGCCGAACAAAAATCCCAACAGGTCACCCTCAGACTGAGCAACATGTAAGTACAGTATTTCTGTCTCCTTGGTGCAAAGAAGCTGTATTGCACCGATCAATAATGCCTACAGGTCACCAGTAGTGATGATCGAGCATGCTCGGCCGAGTACCACATGTGCTCGAGCGCCATGCTCGAGTCTCCTCCCCAGACGTTTGGCGCCTTCTAAAAAGCCAATAAACATGCTGGTTAGTATTGCCATCACTGTAATGCCATTAGACATGTTTTCTCCTGGCATTACAGTGATTGGCTGGCCGGAACACGTCATCGGGTGCTATATAGCACCCAGTCACGCGGGTTCGGCTCATTGCGAGTCAGGGAGAGCTGCTGTTAGGAAGGGACAGAGCGAGTGTAGAGCGAATTTAATCTCAAACCTTTCTGAGACCCAAAAGTTAGAGGTGGCAGCAAAATATATTTTGGGAGAATTATTTTTTTGTGTCAGGGCGACCGTTAGTGACATTCATTTTCTGTATTCTAAAAACTCTGCTTGCTGTGACCAGTATGTAGCAGATCAGCACTGATATCTAGGCCGTGTGTGACGCCTATATTTAATCCACATTGCAGTTACACAGTCAGTTTCTGTATTATACAAACTCTGCTTGCTGTGACCAGTGAGAAGCAGATCAGCACTGATATCTAGGCCGTGTGTGACGCCTATGTTTAATCCAAATTGCAGTTACAGTCAGTTTCTGTATTCTACAAACTCTGCTTGCTGTGACCAGTGAGAAGCAGATCAGCACTGATATCTAGGCTGTGTGTGACGCCTATATTTAATCCAAATTGCAGTTAGTCAGTTTCTGTATTCTACAAACTCTGCTTGCTGTGACCAGTGAGAAGTAAATCAGCACTGATATCTAGGCCGTGTGTGACGCCTATATTTAATCCAAATTGCAGTTAGTCAGTTTCTGTATTCTACAAACTCTGCTTGCTGTGACCAGTAAGATGCAAATCAGCACTGATATCTAGGCCGTGTGTGACGCCTATATTTAATCCAAATTGCAGTTACACAGTCAGTTTCTGTATTATACAAACTCTGCTTGCTGTGACCAGTGAGAAGCAGATCAGCACTGATATCTAGGCCGTGTGTGACGCCTATATTTAATCCAAATTGCAGTTACAGAGTCAGTTTCTGTATTATACAAACTCTGCTTGCTGTGACCAGTGAGAAGTAAATCAGCACTGATATCTAGGCCGTGTGTGACGCCTATATTTAATCCAAATTGCAGTTACAGAGTCAGTTTCTGTATTATACAAACTCTGCTTGCTGTGACCAGTGAGAAGCAGATCAGCACTGATATCTAGGCCGTGTTTGATGCCCATATTTAATTCAAATTGCAGTTACACAGTCAGTTTCTGTATTCTATGAACTCTGCTTGCTGTGACCAGTGAGAAGCAAATCAGCACTGATATCTAGGCCGTGTGTGACGCCTATATTTATCCAAATTGCAGTTACACAGTCAGTTTCTGTATTATAGAAACTCTGCTTGCTGTGACCAGTGAGAAGCAAATCAGCACTGATATCTAGGCCGTGTGTGACGCCTATATTTTATCCAAATTGCAGTTACACAGACATTTTTTGTATTATACAAACTCTGCTTGCTGTGACCAGTGAGAAGCTGATCAGCACTGATATCTAGGCTGTGTGTGACGCCTATATTTAATCCAAATTGCAGTTAGTTAGTTTCTGTATTCTACAAACTCTGCTTGCTGTGACCAGTGAGAAGCAGATCAGCACTGATATCTAGGCCGTGTGTGACGCCTATATTTAATCCAAATTGCAGTTACACAGTCAGTTTCTGTATTATACAAACTCTGCTTGCTGTGACCAGTGAGAAGAAGATCAGCACTGATATCTAGGCCGTGTGTGACGCCTATATTTAATCCAACTTGCAGTTACAGTCAGTTTCTGTATTATACAAACTCTGCTTGCTGTGACCAGTGAGAAGCAGATCAGCACTGATCTCTAGGCCGTGTGTGACGCCTATATTTAATACAAATTGCAGTTACAGTCAGTTTGTGTATTATACAAACTCTGCTTGCTGCGACCAGTGAGAAGTAAATCAGCACTGATATCTAGGCCGTGTGTGACGCCTATATTTAATCCAAATTGCAGTTACAGTCAGTTTGTGTATTATACAAACTCTGCTTGCTGCGACCAGTGAGAAGTAAATCAGCACTGATATATAGGCCGTGTGTGATGCCTATATTTGATTCAAATTGCAGTTAGTCAGTTTCTGTATTCAACGAACTCTGCTTGCTGTGACCAGTGACAAGCAGATCAGCACTGATAGCTAGGCCGTGTGTGACGCCTAAATTTAATCTAAATTGCAGTTAAACAGTCAGTTTCTGTATTCTACAAACTCTGCTTGCTGTGACCAGTGAGAAGCAAATCAGCACTGATCTCTAGGCCGTGTGTGACGCCTATATTCAATCCAAATTGCAGTTACAGTCAATTTCTGTATTATACAAACTCTGCTTGCTGTGACCAGTGAGAAGCAAATCAGCACTGATATCTAGGCCGTGTGTGACGCCTATATTTAATCCAAATTGCAGTTTCAGTCAGTTTTTCTATTATACAAACTCTGCTTGCTGTGACCAGTAAGAAGCAAATCAGCACTGATATCTAGGCCGTGTGTGATGCCTATATTTAATCCAAATTGCAGTTACACAGTAAGTTTCTGTATTCTACAAACTCTGCTTGCTGTGACCAGTGAGAAGCTGATCAGCACTGATATCTAGGCCGTGTGTGATGCCTATATTTAATCCCATTTATAGTTACACAGTCAGTTTCTGTATTATACAAACTCTGCTTGCTGTGATTAATGAGAAGTAAATAAGCACTGATATCTAGGCCGTGTGTGACGCCTATATTTAATCCCATTTATAGTTACACAGTCAGTTTCTGTATTATACAAACTCTGCTTGCTGTGATTAATCAGAAGTAAATCAGCACTGATATCTAGGCCGTGTGTTACGCCTATATTTAATCCAAATTGCAGTTACACAGTAAGTTTCTGTATTCTACAAACTCTGCTTGCTGTGACCAGTGAGAAGCAAATCAGCACTGATATCTAGGCCGTGTGTGATGCCTATATTTAATCCAAATTGCAGTTACACAGTCAGTTTCTGTATTAAACAAACTCTGCTTGCTGTGACCAGTGAGAAGCTGATCAGCACTGATATCTAGGCCGTGTGTGACGCCTATATTTAATCCAAATTGCAGTTAGTTAGTTTCTGTATTCTACAAACTCTGCTTGCTGTGACCAGTGAGAAGCAGATCGGCACTGATATCTAGGCCGTGTGTGACGCCTATATTTAATCCAAATTGCAGTTACACAGTCAGTTTCTGTATTATACAAACTCTGCTTGCTGTGACCAGTGAGAAGCAGATCAGCACTGATATCTAGGCCGTGTGTGACGCCTATATTTAATCCAACTTGCAGTTACAGTCAGTTTCTGTATTATACAAACTCTGCTTGCTGTGACCAGTGAGAAGCAGATCAGCACTGATCTCTAGGCCGTGTGTGACGCCTATATTTAATACAAATTGCAGTTACAGTCAGTTTCTGTATTATACAAACTCTGCTTGCTGCGACCAGTGAGAAGTAAATCAGCACTGATATCTAGGCCGTGTGTGACGCCTATATTTAATACAAATTGCAGTTACAGTCAGTTTCTGTATTATACAAACTCTGCTTGCTGTGACCAGTGAGAAGCAAATCAGCACTGATATCTAGGCCGTGTGTGACGCCTATATTTAATCCAACTTGCAGTTACACAGTCAGTTTCTGTATTATAGAAACTCTGCTTGCTGAGACCAGTGAGAAGCAGATCAGCACTGATATCTAGGCCGTGTGTGACGCCTAAATTTAATCTAAATTGCAGTTAAACAGTCAGTTTCTGTATTCTACAAACTCTGCTTGCTGTGACCAGTGAGAAGCAAATCAGCACTGATCTCTAGGCCGTGTGTGACGCCTATATTCAATCCAAATTGCAGTTACAGTCAATTTCTGTATTATACAAACTCTGCTTGCTGTGACCAGTGAGAAGCAAATCAGCACTGATATCTAGGCCGTGTGTGACGCCTATATTTAATCCAACTTGCAGTTACACAGTCAGTTTCTGTATTATAGAAACTCTGCTTGCTGAGACCAGTGAGAAGCAGATCAGCACTGATATCTAGGCCGTGTGTGACGCCTAAATTTAATCTAAATTGCAGTTAAACAGTCAGTTTCTGTATTCTACAAACTCTGCTTGCTGTGACCAGTGAGAAGCAAATCAGCACTGATCTCTAGGCCGTGTGTGACGCCTATATTCAATCCAAATTGCAGTTACAGTCAATTTCTGTATTATACAAACTCTGCTTGCTGTGACCAGTGAGTAGCAAATCAGCAATGATATCTAGGCCGTGTGTGACGACTATATTTAATCCAAATTGCAGTTACAGTCAGATTTTCTATTATACAAACTCTGCTTGCTGTGACCAGTGAGAAGTAAATCAGCACTGATATCTAGGTCGTATGTGACGCCTATATTTTATCCAAATTGCAGTTACAGTCAGTTTTTGTATTATACAAACTCTGCTTGCTGTGACCAGTGAGAAGCAAATCAGCATTGATATCTAGGCCGTGTGTGACGCCTATATTTAATCCAAATTGCAGATACAGTCAGTTTCTATATTCTACAAACTCTGCTTGCTGTGATTAGTGAGAAGTAAATCAGCACTGATATCTAGGCCGTGTGTGACGCCTATATTTTATCCAAATTGCAGTTACAGTCAGTTTTTGAATTATACAAACTCTGCTTGCTGTGACCAGTGAGAAGCAAATCAGCACTGATATCTAGGCCGTGTGTGACGCCTATATTTAATCCCATTTATAGTTACACAGTCAGTTTCTGTATTATACAAACTCTGCTTGCTGTGACCAGTAAGAAGCAGATCAGCACTGATGTCTAGGCCGTGTGTGACGCCTATATTTAATCCTAATTGCAGTTACAGTCAGTTTCCGTATTATACAAACTCTGCTTGCTGCGACCAGTGAGAAGTAAATCAGCACTGATATCTAGGCCGTGTGTGACGCCTATATTTGATTCTAATTGCAGTTAGTCAGTTTCTGTATTCTACGAACTCTGCTTGCTGTGACCAGTGAGAAGCAGATCAGCACTGATATCTAGGCCGTGTGTGACGCCTATATTTAATATAAATTGCAGTTACACAGTCAGTTTCTGCATTCTACAAACTCTGCTTGCTGTGACCAGTGAGAAGCAAATCAGCACTGATATCTAGACCGTGTGTGACGCCTATATTTAATCCAAATTGCAGTTACACAGTCAGTTTCTGTATTAAACAAACTCTGCTTGCTGTGACCAGTGAGAAATAAATCAGCACTGATATCTAGGCCGTGTGTGACGCCTATATTTAATCCAAATTGCAGTTACACAGTAAGTTTCTGTATTATACAAACTCTGCTTGCTGTGACCAGTGAGAAGCAAATCAGCACTGATCTCTAGGCCGTGTGTGACGCCTATATTCAATCCAAATTGCAGTTACAGTCAATTTCTGTATTATACAAACTCTGCTTGCTGTGACCAGTGAGAAGCAAATCAGCAATGATATCTAGGCCGTGTGTGACGACTATATTTAATCCAAATTGCAGTTACAGTCAGATTTTCTATTATACAAACTCTGCTTGCTGTGACCAGTGAGAAGTAAATCAGCACTGATATCTAGGTCGTATGTGACGCCTATATTTTATCCAAATTGCAGTTACAGTCAGTTTTTGTATTATACAAACTCTGCTTGCTGTGACCAGTGAGAAGCAAATCAGCATTGATATCTAGGCCGTGTGTGATGCCTATATTTAATCCAAATTGCAGATACAGTCAGTTTCTATATTCTACAAACTCTGCTTGCTGTGATTAGTGAGAAGTAAATTAGCACTGATATCTAGGCCGTGTGTGACGCCTATATTTTATCCAAATTGCAGTTACAGTCAGTTTCTGTATTATACAAACTCTGCTTGCTGTGACCAGTGAGAAGCAAATCAGCACTGATATCTAGGCCGTGTGTGACGCCTATATTTAATCCAAATTGCAGTTACAGTCAGTTTCTGTATTCTACAAACTCTGCTTGCTGAGACCAGTGACAAGCAGATCAGCACTGATATCTAGGCCGTGTGTGACGCCTAAATTTAATCTAAATTGCAGTTAAACAGTCAGTTTCTGTATTCTACAAACTCTGCTTGCTGTGACCAGTGAGAAGCAGATCAGCACTGATATCTAGGCCGTGTGTGACGCCTATATTTAATCCAAATTGCAGTTACAGTCAGTTTCTATATTCTACAAACTCTGCTTGCTGTGATTAGTGAGAAGTAAATCAGCACTGATATCTAGGCCGTGTGTGACGCCTATATTTTATCCAAATTGCAGTTACAGTCAGTTTTTGAATTATACAAACTCTGCTTGCTGTGACCAGTGAGTAGCAAATCAGCACTGATATCTAGGCCGTGTGTGACGACTATATTTAATCCAAATTGCACTTACAGTCAGATTTTCTATTATACAAACTCTGCTTGCTGTGACCAGTGAGAAGCAAATCAGCACTGATATCTAGGCCGTGTGTGATGCCTATATTTAATCCAAATTGCAGTTACAGTCAGTTTCTAAATTCTACAAACTCTGCTTGCTGTGATTAGTGAGAAGCAGATCAGCACTGATATCTAGGCCGTGTGTGACGCCTATATTTTATCCAAATTGCAGTTACAGTCAGTTTTTGAATTATACAAACTGTGCTTGCTGTGACCAGTGAGTAGCAAATCAGCACTGATATCTAGGCCGTGTGTGACGCCTATATTTAATCCCATTTATAGTTACACAGTCAGTTTCTGTATTATACAAACTCTGCTTGCTGTGACCAGTAAGAAGCAGATCAGCACTGATGTCTAGGCCGTGTGTGACGCCTATATTTAATCCAAATTGCAGTTACAGTCAGTTTCCGTATTATACAAACTCTGCTTGCTGCGACCAGTGAGAAGTAAATCAGCACTGATATCTAGGCCGTGTGTGACGCCTATATTTGATTCAAATTGCAGTTAGTCAGTTTCTGTATTCTACGAACTCTGCTTGCTGTGACCAGTGAGAAGCAGATCAGCACTGATATCTAGGCCGTGTGTGACGCCTATATTTAATATAAATTGCAGTTACACAGTCAGTTTCTGCATTCTACCAACTCTGCTTGCTGTGACCAGTGAGAAGCAAATCAGCACTGATATCTAGACCGTGTGTGACGCCTATATTTAATCCAAATTGCAGTTACACAGTCAGTTTCTGTATTAAACAAACTCTGCTTGCTGTGACCAGTGAGAAATAAATCAGCACTGATATCTAGGCCGTGTGTGACGCCTATATTTAATCCAAATTGCGGTTACAGTCAGTTTCTGTATTATACAAACTCTGCTTGCTGTGACCAGTGAGAAGCAAATCAGCACTGATCTCTAGGCCGTGTGTGACGACTATATTCAATCCAAATTGCAGTTACAGTCAATTTCTGTATTATACAAACTCTGCTTGCTGTGACCAGTGAGAAGCAAATCAGCAATGATATCTAGGCCGTGTGTGACGACTATATTTAATCCAAATTGCAGTTACAGTCAGTTTCTGTATTATACAAACTCTGCTTGCTGTGACCAGTAAGAAGTAAATCAGCACTGATATCTAGGCCGTGTGTGACACCTATATTTAATTCAAATTGCAGTTACACAGTCAGTTTCTGTATTATAGAAACTCTGCTTGCTGAGACCAGTGAGAAGCAGATCAGCACTGATATCTAGGCCGTGTGTGACGCCTAAATTTAATCTAAATTGCAGTTAAACAGTCAGTTTCTGTATTCTACAAACTCTGCTTGCTGTGACCAGTGAGAAGCAAATCAGCACTGATCTCTAGGCCGTGTGTGACGCCTATATTCAATCCAAATTGCAGTTACAGTCAATTTCTGTATTATACAAACTCTGCTTGCTGTGACCAGTGAGAAGCAAATCAGCAATGATATCTAGGCCGTGTGTGACGACTATATTTAATCCAAATTGCAGTTACAGTCAGATTTTCTATTATACAAACTCTGCTTGCTGTGATTAGTGAGAAGTAAATCAGCACTGATATCTAGGCCGTGTGTGACGCCTATATTTTATCCAAATTGCAGTTACAGTCAGTTTTTGAATTATACAAACTCTGCTTGCTGTGACCAGTGAGAAGCAAATCAGCACTGATATCTAGGCCGTGTGTGACGCCTATATTTAATCCCATTTATAGTTACACAGTCAGTTTCTGTATTATACAAACTCTGCTTGCTGTGACCAGTAAGAAGCAGATCAGCACTGATGTCTAGGCCGTGTGTGACGACTATATTTAATCCAAATTGCAGTTACAATCAGTTTCCGTATTATACAAACTCTGCTTGCTGCGACCAGTGAGAAGTAAATCAGCACTGATATCTAGGCCGTGTGTGACGCCTATATTTGATTCAAATTGCAGTTAGTCAGTTTCTGTATTCTACGAACTCTGCTTGCTGTGACCAGTGAGAAGCAGATCAGCACTGATATCTAGGCCGTGTGTGACGCCTATATTTAATATAAATTGCAGTTACACAGTCAGTTTCTGCATTCTACAAACTCTGCTTGCTGTGACCAGTGAGAAGCAAATCAGCACTGATATCTAGACCGTGTGTGACGCCTATATTTAATCCAAATTGCAGTTACACAGTCAGTTTCTGTATTAAACAAACTCTGCTTGCTGTGACCAGTGAGAAATAAATCAGCACTGATATCTAGGCCGTGTGTGACGCCTATATTTAATCCAAATTGCAGTTACACAGTAAGTTTCTGTATTATACAAACTCTGCTTGCTGTGACCAGTGAGAAGCAAATCAGCACTGATCTCTAGGCCGTGTGTGACGCCTATATTCAATCCAAATTGCAGTTACAGTCAATTTCTGTATTATACAAACTCTGCTTGCTGTGACCAGTGAGAAGCAAATCAGCAATGATATCTAGGCCGTGTGTGACGACTATATTTAATCCAAATTGCAGTTACAGTCAGTTTCTGTATTATACAAACTCTGCTTGCTGTGACCAGTAAGAAGTAAATCAGCACTGATATCTAGGCCGTGTGTGACACCTATATTTAATTCAAATTGCAGTTACACAGTCAGTTTCTGTATTATAGAAACTCTGCTTGCTGAGACCAGTGAGAAGCAGATCAGCACTGATATCTAGGCCGTGTGTGACGCCTAAATTTAATCTAAATTGCAGTTAAACAGTCAGTTTCTGTATTCTACAAACTCTGCTTGCTGTGACCAGTGAGAAGCAAATCAGCACTGATCTCTAGGCCGTGTGTGACGCCTATATTCAATCCAAATTGCAGTTACAGTCAATTTCTGTATTATACAAACTCTGCTTGCTGTGACCAGTGAGAAGCAAATCAGCAATGATATCTAGGCCGTGTGTGACGACTATATTTAATCCAAATTGCAGTTACAGTCAGATTTTCTATTATACAAACTCTGCTTGCTGTGATTAGTGAGAAGTAAATCAGCACTGATATCTAGGCCGTGTGTGACGCCTATATTTTATCCAAATTGCAGTTACAGTCAGTTTTTGAATTATACAAACTCTGCTTGCTGTGACCAGTGAGAAGCAAATCAGCACTGATATCTAGGCCGTGTGTGACGCCTATATTTAATCCCATTTATAGTTACACAGTCAGTTTCTGTATTATACAAACTCTGCTTGCTGTGACCAGTAAGAAGCAGATCAGCACTGATGTCTAGGCCGTGTGTGACGACTATATTTAATCCAAATTGCAGTTACAATCAGTTTCCGTATTATACAAACTCTGCTTGCTGCGACCAGTGAGAAGTAAATCAGCACTGATATCTAGGCCGTGTGTGACGCCTATATTTGATTCAAATTGCAGTTAGTCAGTTTCTGTATTCTACGAACTCTGCTTGCTGTGACCAGTGAGAAGCAGATCAGCACTGATATCTAGGCCGTGTGTGACGCCTATATTTAATCCAAATTGCAGTTACACAGTCAGTTTCTGTATTAAACAAACTCTGCTTGCTGTGACCAGTGAGAAATAAATCAGCACTGATATCTAGGCCGTGTGTGACGCCTATATTTAATCCAAATTGCAGTTACACAGTAAGTTTCTGTATTATACAAACTCTGCTTGCTGTGACCAGTGAGAAGCAAATCAGCACTGATCTCTAGGCCGTGTGTGACGCCTATATTCAATCCAAATTGCAGTTACAGTCAATTTCTGTATTATACAAACTCTGCTTGCTGTGACCAGTGAGAAGCAAATCAGCAATGATATCTAGGCCGTGTGTGACGACTATATTTAATCCAAATTGCAGTTACAGTCAGTTTCTGTATTATACAAACTCTGCTTGCTGTGACCAGTAAGAAGCAAATCAGCAATGATATCTAGGCCGTGTGTGACGACTATATTTAATCCAAATTGCAGTTACAGTCAGTTTCTGTATTATACAAACTCTGCTTGCTGTGACCAGTAAGAAGTAAATCAGCACTGATATCTAGGCCGTGTGTGACGACTATATTTAATCCAAATTGCAGTTACACAGTCAGTTTCTGTATTCTACAAACTCTGCTTGCTGTGACCAGTGAGAAGCAAATCAGCACTGATATCTAGGCCGTGTGTGACGCCTATATTTTATCCAAATTGCAGTTACAGTCAGTTTTTGAATTATACAAACTCTGCTTGCTGTGACCAGTGAGAAGCAAATCAGCACTGATATCTAGGCCGTGTGTGACGCCTATATTTAATCCCATTTATAGTTACACAGTCAGTTTCTGTATTATACAAACTCTGCTTGCTGTGACCAGTAAGAAGCAGATCAGCACTGATGTCTAGGCCGTGTGTGACGACTATATTTAATCCAAATTGCAGTTACAATCAGTTTCCGTATTATACAAACTCTGCTTGCTGCGACCAGTGAGAAGTAAATCAGCACTGATATCTAGGCCGTGTGTGACGCCTATATTTGATTCAAATTGCAGTTAGTCAGTTTCTGTATTCTACGAACTCTGCTTGCTGTGACCAGTGAGAAGCAGATCAGCACTGATATCTAGGCCGTGTGTGACGCCTATATTTAATATAAATTGCAGTTACACAGTCAGTTTCTGCATTCTACAAACTCTGCTTGCTGTGACCAGTGAGAAGCAAATCAGCACTGATATCTAGACCGTGTGTGACGCCTATATTTAATCCAAATTGCAGTTACACAGTCAGTTTCTGTATTAAACAAACTCTGCTTGCTGTGACCAGTGAGAAATAAATCAGCACTGATATCTAGGCCGTGTGTGACGCCTATATTTAATCCAAATTGCAGTTACACAGTAAGTTTCTGTATTATACAAACTCTGCTTGCTGTGACCAGTGAGAAGCAAATCAGCACTGATCTCTAGGCCGTGTGTGACGCCTATATTCAATCCAAATTGCAGTTACAGTCAATTTCTGTATTATACAAACTCTGCTTGCTGTGACCAGTGAGAAGCAAATCAGCAATGATATCTAGGCCGTGTGTGACGACTATATTTAATCCAAATTGCAGTTACAGTCAGTTTCTGTATTATACAAACTCTGCTTGCTGTGACCAGTAAGAAGCAAATCAGCAATGATATCTAGGCCGTGTGTGACGACTATATTTAATCCAAATTGCAGTTACAGTCAGTTTCTGTATTATACAAACTCTGCTTGCTGTGACCAGTAAGAAGTAAATCAGCACTGATATCTAGGCCGTGTGTGACACCTATATTTAATTCAAATTGCAGTTACACAGTCAGTTTCTGTATTATAGAAACTCTGCTTGCTGAGACCAGTGAGAAGCAGATCAGCACTGATATCTAGGCCGTGTGTGACGCCTAAATTTAATCTAAATTGCAGTTAAACAGTCAGTTTCTGTATTCTACAAACTCTGCTTGCTGTGACCAGTGAGAAGCAAATCAGCACTGATCTCTAGGCCGTGTGTGACGCCTATATTCAATCCAAATTGCAGTTACAGTCAATTTCTGTATTATACAAACTCTGCTTGCTGTGACCAGTGAGAAGCAAATCAGCAATGATATCTAGGCCGTGTGTGACGACTATATTTAATCCAAATTGCAGTTACAGTCAGATTTTCTATTATACAAACTCTGCTTGCTGTGATTAGTGAGAAGTAAATCAGCACTGATATCTAGGCCGTGTGTGACGCCTATATTTTATCCAAATTGCAGTTACAGTCAGTTTTTGAATTATACAAACTCTGCTTGCTGTGACCAGTGAGAAGCAAATCAGCACTGATATCTAGGCCGTGTGTGACGCCTATATTTAATCCCATTTATAGTTACACAGTCAGTTTCTGTATTATACAAACTCTGCTTGCTGTGACCAGTAAGAAGCAGATCAGCACTGATGTCTAGGCCGTGTGTGACGACTATATTTAATCCAAATTGCAGTTACAATCAGTTTCCGTATTATACAAACTCTGCTTGCTGCGACCAGTGAGAAGTAAATCAGCACTGATATCTAGGCCGTGTGTGACGCCTATATTTGATTCAAATTGCAGTTAGTCAGTTTCTGTATTCTACGAACTCTGCTTGCTGTGACCAGTGAGAAGCAGATCAGCACTGATATCTAGGCCGTGTGTGACGCCTATATTTAATATAAATTGCAGTTACACAGTCAGTTTCTGCATTCTACAAACTCTGCTTGCTGTGACCAGTGAGAAGCAAATCAGCACTGATATCTAGACCGTGTGTGACACCTATATTTAATCCAAATTGCAGTTACACAGTCAGTTTCTGTATTAAACAAACTCTGCTTGCTGTGACCAGTGAGAAATAAATCAGCACTGATATCTAGGCCGTGTGTGACGCCTATATTTAATCCAAATTGCAGTTACACAGTAAGTTTCTGTATTATACAAACTCTGCTTGCTGTGACCAGTGAGAAGCAAATCAGCACTGATCTCTAGGCCGTGTGTGACGCCTATATTCAATCCAAATTGCAGTTACAGTCAATTTCTGTATTATACAAACTCTGCTTGCTGTGACCAGTGAGAAGCAAATCAGCAATGATATCTAGGCCGTGTGTGACGACTATATTTAATCCAAATTGCAGTTACAGTCAGATTTTCTATTATACAAACTCTGCTTGCTGTGACCAGTGAGAAGTAAATCAGCACTGATATCTAGGTCGTATGTGACGCCTATATTTTATCCAAATTGCAGTTACAGTCAGTTTTTGTATTATACAAACTCTGCTTGCTGTGACCAGTGAGAAGCAAATCAGCATTGATATCTAGGCCGTGTGTGATGCCTATATTTAATCCAAATTGCAGATACAGT
Organism: Bufo gargarizans; assembly: GCF_014858855.1. Taxonomy (NCBI): domain Eukaryota; kingdom Metazoa; phylum Chordata; class Amphibia; order Anura; family Bufonidae; genus Bufo; species Bufo gargarizans. The sequence goes on along the minus strand of NC_058085.1, from coordinate 274,581,638 downwards.
CAGTTTCTATATTCTACAAACTCTGCTTGCTGTGATTAGTGAGAAGTAAATCAGCACTGATATCTAGACCGTGTGTGACGCCTATATTTTATCCAAATTGCAGTTACAGTCAGTTTCTGTATTATACAAACTCTGCTTGCTGTAACCAGTGAGAAGCAAATCAGCACTGATATCTAGGCCGTGTGTGACGCCTATATTTAATCCAAATTGCAGTTACAGTCAGTTTCTAAATTCTACAAACTCTGCTTGCTGAGACCAGTGACAAGCAGATCAGCACTGATATCTAGGCCGTGTGTGACGCCTAAATTTAATCTAAATTGCAGTTAAACAGTCAGTTTCTGTATTCTACAAACTCTGCTTGCTGTGACCAGTGAGAAGCAGATCAGCACTGATATCTAGGCCGTGTGTGACGCCTATATTTAATCCAAATTGCAGTTACAGTCAGTTTCTATATTCTACAAACTCTGCTTGCTGTGATTAGTGAGAAGTAAATCAGCACTGATATCTAGGCCGTGTGTGACGCCTATATTTTATCCAAATTGCAGTTACAGTCAGTTTTTGAATTATACAAACTCTGCTTGCTGTGACCAGTGAGTAGCAAATCAGCACTGATATCTAGGCCGTGTGTGACGACTATATTTAATCCAAATTGCAGTTACAGTCAGATTTTCTATTATACAAACTCTGCTTGCTGTGACCAGTGAGAAGCAAATCAGCACTGATATCTAGGCCGTGTGTGATGCCTATATTTAATCCAAATTGCAGTTACAGTCAGTTTCTGTATTATAGAAACTCTGCTTGCTGAGACCAGTGAGAAGCAGATCAGCACTGATATCTAGGCCGTGTGTGACGCCTAAATTTAATCTAAATTGCAGTTAAACAGTCAGTTTCTGTATTCTACAAACTCTGCTTGCTGTGACCAGTGAGAAGCAAATCAGCACTGATCTCTAGGCCGTGTGTGACGCCTATATTCAATCCAAATTGCAGTTACAGTCAATTTCTGTATTATACAAACTCTGCTTGCTGTGACCAGTGAGAAGCAAATCAGCAATGATATCTAGGCCGTGTGTGACGACTATATTTAATCCAAATTGCAGTTACAGTCAGATTTTCTATTATACAAACTCTGCTTGCTGTGATTAGTGAGAAGTAAATCAGCACTGATATCTAGGCCGTGTGTGACGCCTATATTTTATCCAAATTGCAGTTACAGTCAGTTTTTGAATTATACAAACTCTGCTTGCTGTGACCAGTGAGTAGCAAATCAGCACTGATATCTAGGCCGTGTGTGACGACTATATTTAATCCAAATTGCAGTTACAGTCAGATTTTCTATTATACAAACTCTGCTTGCTGTGACCAGTTAGAAGCAAATCAGCACTGATATCTAGGTCGTATGTGACGCCTATATTTAATCCAAATTGCAGTTACAGTCAGTTTTTGTATTATACAAACTCTGCTTGCTGTGACCAGTGAGAAGCAAATCAGCATTGATATCTAGGCCGTGTGTGATGCCTATATTTAATCCAAATTGCAGTTACAGTCAGTTTCTATATTCTACAAACTCTGCTTGCTGTGATTAGTGAGAAGCAGATCAGCACTGATATCTAGGCCGTGTGTGACGCCTATATTTTATCCTAATTGCAGTTACAGTCAGTTTTTGAATTATACAAACTGTGCTTGCTGTGACCAGTGAGTAGCAAATCAGCACTGATATCTAGGCCGTGTGTGACGCCTATATTTAATTCCATTTATAGTTACACAGTCAGTTTCTGTATTATACAAACTCTGCTTGCTGTGACCAGTAAGAAGCAGATCAGCACTGATGTCTAGGCCGTGTGTGACGCCTATATTTAATTCCATTTATAGTTACACAGTCAGTTTCTGTATTATACAAACTCTGCTTGCTGTGACCAGTAAGAAGCAGATCAGCACTGATGTCTAGGCCGTGTGTGACGCCTATATTTAATCCAAATTGCAGTTACAGTCAGTTTCCGTATTATACAAACTCTGCTTGCTGCGACCAGTGAGAAGTAAATCAGCACTGATATCTAGGCCGTGTGTGACGCCTATATTTGATTCAAATTGCAGTTAGTCAGTTTCTGTATTCTACGAACTCTGCTTGCTGTGACCAGTGAGAAGCAGATCAGCACTGATATCTAGGCCGTGTGTGACGCCTATATTTAATATAAATTGCAGTTACACAGTCAGTTTCTGCATTCTACCAACTCTGCTTGCTGTGACCAGTGAGAAGCAAATCAGCACTGATATCTAGACCGTGTGTGACGCCTATATTTAATCCAAATTGCAGTTACACAGTCAGTTTCTGTATTAAACAAACTCTGCTTGCTGTGACCAGTGAGAAATAAATCAGCACTGATCTCTAGGCCGTGTGTGACGCCTATATTTAATCCAAATTGCGGTTACAGTCAGTTTCTGTATTATACAAACTCTGCTTGCTGTGACCAGTGAGAAGCAAATCAGCAATGATATCTAGGCCGTGTGTGACGACTATATTTAATCCAAATTGCAGTTACAGTCAGTTTCCGTATTATACAAACTCTGCTTGCTGCGACCAGTGAGAAGTAAATCAGCACTGATATCTAGGCCGTGTGTGACGCCTATATTTGATTCAAATTGCAGTTAGTCAGTTTCTGTATTCTACGAACTCTGCTTGCTGTGACCAGTGAGAAGCAGATCAGCACTGATATCTAGGCCGTGTGTGACGCCTATATTTAATATAAATTGCAGTTACACAGTCAGTTTCTGCATTCTACCAACTCTGCTTGCTGTGACCAGTGAGAAGCAAATCAGCACTGATATCTAGACCGTGTGTGACGCCTATATTTAATCCAAATTGCAGTTACACAGTCAGTTTCTGTATTAAACAAACTCTGCTTGCTGTGACCAGTGAGAAATAAATCAGCACTGATATCTAGGCCGTGTGTGACGCCTATATTTAATCCAAATTGCGGTTACAGTCAGTTTCTGTATTATACAAACTCTGCTTGCTGTGACCAGTGAGAAGCAAATCAGCAATGATATCTAGGCCGTGTGTGACGCCTATATTTAATCCAAATTGCGGTTACAGTCAGTTTCTGTATTATACAAACTCTGCTTGCTGTGACCAGTGAGAATCAAATCAGCAATGATATCTAGGCCGTGTGTGATGCCTATATTTAATCCAAATTGCAGTTACAGTCAGTTTCTATATTCTACAAACTCTGCTTGCTGTGATTAGTGAGAAGCAGATCAGCACTGATATCTAGGCCGTGTGTGACGCCTATATTTTATCCAAATTGCAGTTACAGTCAGTTTCTGTATTAAACAAACTCTGCTTGCTGTGACCAGTAAGAAGCAAATTAGCACTGATATCTAGACCGTGTGTGACGCCTATATTTAATCCAAATTGCAGTTACAGTCAGTTTCTGTATTATACAAACTCTGCTTGCTGTGTCCAGTGAGATGCAAATCAGCAGTGATATCTAGGCAGTGTGTGAAACCTATATTTTATCCAAATGCCAATCACAGTCAGTTTCTGTATTATACAAACTCTGCTTGCTGTGACCAGTATGTAGCAGATCAGCACTGATATCTAGGCCGTGTGTGAAACCTATATTTTATCCAAATTGCAATTACACAGTCAGTTTCTGTATTAAACAAACTCTGCTTGCTGTGACCAGTGAGAAGCAGATCAGCACTGATATCTAGGCCGTGTGTGACGCCTATATTTAATCTAATTTGCAGTTATAGTCAGTTTCTATATTATACAAACTCTGCTTGCTGTGACCAGTGAGAAGCAGATCAGCACTGATATCTAGGCCGTGTGTGACGCCTATATTTAATCTAATTTGCAGTTATAGTCAGTTTCTGTATTATACAAACTCTGCTTGCTGTGAAAAGTGAGAAGCAGATCAGCACTGATATCTAGGCCGTGTGTGACGCCTATATTTAATCTAATTTGCAGTTACAGTCAGTTTCTGTATTATACAAACTCTGCTTGCTGTGACCAGTGAGAAGCAGATCAGCACTGATATCTAGGCCGTGTGTGACGCCTATATTTAATCTAATTTGCAGTTACACAGTCAGTTTCTGTATTATACAAACTCCAAGGGGAAAAATGGAGGGATTTGTTAAAAAGATTGAGTCCAGACCTCGTATGGAGTTAAACAGCAGCTTTACTTGAATAAACGTTTCTCAGAAACAGTGTTCAAGCTTTGTCTTGGTCCCAGCAGGCTTTAGCATTAAACTGGCAGGCTTGCTCAATAACTATGCTTGCTTTCTCTCTTTCTGCTGTACTGACAGGCTTGCTTAATACTCTGCTTCTTCTGTATGCTGCACTACACTTTTTAGTCTGACTCTAAGTTACGCCAGGGAACTGTCCTCCTGGCTACTGAGGCTCTACACTTTGGCTTCCATGGCCAGCAGAGCTTAAGGTGCTCTGGCTGGCGTGGGAACATCCAGCAGAGATGTGCCCCGGTACACCCTTGCCCTATCAGGGGGTAAGCTAGACTGACTGAAACTAGTCCCCACCCTTCTTGCAGGAAGTGGGACTTGCAGAAGGTTTCATTCTATCTAAGAATAGCTCGGCCGTGTTTGCTGCCAACTGCTGGTGAACCAGGCACATTACTCATGAACAGTTACAAACAGATTAGGAATGCACAGTGTATGGGACCTGGATTAAATACACAAGATGACATATAGGTTAGACCAATAAAGACAGTAGCAGGGTGCAGAAGTGGTAACACCACTCTGGGGTGTTACATTCCCCCTTGCTTAAAACCAAGCCATCCTCGACTTGTGCTTAGTATGTGCTCTAAGGGTACCCAAGGGAAGTTAAAATGCTGCATGAGGACATTTTCTATTACATACATATATAGACTAACATATCAACGGCTACCAATATGTTCCTGCCCATATGAGCAGGGTGTCTATTCACAGTTTGCCCTCTCGGTAATAACCAGTGAACCAAAAGACTGCACTAAGTGCTCAAATACTCCACGACATAGCCATAGTCGTATATGGAGCAAGGGGATGTCGTGTACTGTAATCCCTCCATGATGCTATGAGACGCCTGCAAATAGGTTGGCTTAATCCTGTATTCACCTCCAAGCACCAAGGTCTATATAAAGCTTTGTGCACGGTCACCTTGATGACTAAACAGGTAGCTTCAGAAATTTCCTTAAGGCGGTGCACAAGGCCTTAGGACAGCTAGAACTAGGAGGAGGAGCCGGTTCTCTCACAGAACTCCCATGAGGGCTAACCTCTCCAAACACATTTTAGAAGCGGGGTTACCCTTGATGATGTTAGACCTGTTTGTGACTTATCACGTGGCCCCCCTTGTGTAGCAAAAATACAATGCAATGCCTAGGCTTTCTGAGCTAACATAAGGTAACATAAGAACCATTAGTGCAATTAGATTCACATTAGAGTCTTTTCCGTTAGTGCTGGCGGATCAAGTGTACCAATACTGGAACAAATCACGCAAACATACTTTGGTAATCCACATGAGGTAGCAATGTCATTATTTGTAATCCACATGGGCATACAATAAAATAGCAGTAATTGTAATGAGAACCCTTTTAGCAAAAGGGGCTCCCACTTAACCTGAAAAGGGGAAAAAAAGGAATTGGTCGCAAACGTGTGCAACTTGGAGGTATTTTTGAAGATGGGGGAGTTCTAACAAACCACGTCCATCTTGATGAGGATCGAACAGAAAATGGGCCAACACTTCCTCACCCGTCAAGTCCAGTCCATGCTATGGCTCCCATTAGTCCATGCTTTTTCTGGCTGTATCTTTAGGAAGGAAGCTCCTTACAGTAGGTTCCTGAAGTCCTCCTCGCTGCTGCTGAAGGACATTAGAGGGCGCTCCTGCCCTTTATATTCCAGATTTGTTTCTGTAGTGAAGCTGCATTGACCTCTCGTGGAGGACTCTGGTAATGACGGGTGATCACACTGGCTATGACTGCAGGCGCAGCTACCTTTTCTTTGGACGTGTTGGAACCTCCTGCCACTGCAGGGGAGCTCAGGATCTCCGGCTGTAGGGGCTGCAGCCAAGGGATTTCCAACGGCGGTGATGGAGGTCTTGGTTTTCTTGCCGCGGCCGATACCATCTCCCACGGCAACTGGGAATTTACCACTGTTGGATTGTAAGAAAATGTGGCTTCTAACAAGCTTCCCAGCTGGACAGTTGGAGGCTGGGGAAGACCCGGGATCAGAAGCTCTGGCTGAGGCTGTGGCTTCTCTTGGAAGCGGTCTCCTGGAGGCAGCGCACGTGGCTTGCAGCAGCAGGATCCTTCCGCCAGCACTCAGGTATCGGCAACGGGACGAGGGGCTTAGATAGGAGGGTCACCCTGGTGGCGAATGGTCCCTTGAGGGAGTCAGTGGGGGTGTACTCCACATGGTCCCCCACATACAAGCTGTGAGATGCCTGGGGCAGGTAGTGGAGTTTCACAGACCTGCGTCCCACGATTAGTTCCTCGTCGCTTTCATCATTCACCAGGAAACCGGAGCAGCGTGCCACTGAGAACCACAAGACAGTCCCTGTGCGCCACTCCAGCTTTGGATCTCTTGAGCCGTGGGTGGTCCAGGACGTGGATCACCCAGACCTCAATGCTGCTCTTGTAGTCCCACTTGGTCTGGGCATTTGCTGTAACCTCCGACTGGACCATCGGATTCAAGTTGGAAAATGACTCGCTTTTTATGGACGGCGAAGTGGACATTCCAGCCGCCTCCACAACACCAGCCGGCACAGCGATCGACTCGGACCTTCTCTCCAGGTCCCGCTGTACTTGCGACAGTCGTATTTCTTGCAGTGTAGCCTGCATCTCAGGCTCGTCGCTTCCCCACACCATTTCGCCCCAGTTGGGCCGCAGAGGACGCGCCATCTTGCCATCGTCTGGGCATCTCCCTGTTTTCCCGCTCTTGGGGTACAAGAAGAACATACGCCATCACTGGCAAAGATGGCGGATTAACCCCTTGTATGCCGATGTGCATTTTCCTGCGCCTGTCGCTCTGCAAAAAAAAATTTAAAGTCATTTTTAGGGGGTTCTCTGACAATTCTGTAGGCCTTGTAGTATAAGGGCCTTCTATATATAAAAAAACGCATCCTAGGTGTAGAAATGCTAAGTGGTGTAATGGTGCGGCCTAAAATGTCTCTTTATGTGTGTCACGGTGCTCCTACCTGGAACCGACTGGACCCCAGGATTTGGCTTCAAAGCATAAATAGGGGGAAAAATTGAGGGATTTGGAAAAAAGATTGAGTCCAGACCTCGTATAGAGTTGAACAGCAGATTTACTTGAATAAACGTTCATCAGAAACAGTCTTCAAGCTTTGTCTTGGTCTCAGCAGGCTTTAGCATAAAAATGGCAGGCTTGCTCAATAACTATGCTTGATTTCTCTCTTTCTGCTGTACTAACAGGTTTGCATAATACTCTGGTTCTTCTGTATGCTGCACTACACTTTCTAGTCTGACTCTAAGTTAGGCCAGGGAACTTTCCTCATGGCTCCTGAGGCTTTAAGCTTTGGCCTCTATGGCCAGCAGAGCTTAAGGTGCTCTGGCTGGCGTGGGAACGTCCAGCAGAGACGTGCCCCGGCACACCCTTGACCTAGCAGGGGGTAAGCTAGACTGACTAGAATGGTCCCCACCACTTCTCCACAGGGGGGTTTAGAATGGAATCTAAGTACAGCTCAGCCACACAAGATGACATATGGGTTAGACCAATAAAGACAGTAACAGGGTGCAGAAGTGGTAACACCACTCTGGGGTGTTACACATAGTCATATCTACAACTGCTCTAAATTTTTTATAGAAATGACAATTAGGCGACCGTATTAGGCACGCAACCATATTTTTGGGTTCTGCTTTTTTTGGAGCATAGAATGCGGACCCGTTCCTTCCAACAGGGCCACCAAAAATGTGGACAGCACACAGTGTGTTGTCCTCATCCGTATGTCCATTCTGCCGGTCAGCAAAAAATATATAGAAAATCTCCTATTCTTGTCCGTTTTGCAGAATACTTTTAGCACAGGGCAGGACGTGTGGAAAGGGAAATTGCAGAACGCACACACCAGTATTTTGGGGATCACGGTCATGTGCATTAAGCCTGATTAGCAAAATGCCGTTGTGGTAAACGTTCATATATTGCTCAAACTCCTTCTAAAAGAGTCAGGAACAGTGCCCTATAACACTTCAGCCCAGTAATGTATACGATCTCACGCACACAACTGTATTTTTGTTCTGCATCTGATCTGCTTTTTTGTGGATTAGATGCAGACCCATTCCTTTCAATGAGGCTGCAAAAACTGCGGACAGCTGTCCGAATCCATATGTCAGTGCCGCAGTCCCACAATCGCGTTTTTCAGACAAGTATAGGACATTTCTACAGAAGGGAGAAATAAAATGGCGACATGTACATGGCCGGTATCAGTGTTTTGTGGATCCGTGGATTGCAGACCACAATAACACATACGGTCATGTGCATGAGGCCTTAGAGCGCCAATCAGTAGCCCATAGAAAACCTTCAGCAAGATTACGAAGAGTTCCTGCCATAGTGTATGTAAGAATCATAAGAGTAGCAATCACAGTGGCCACATTACAATGGCGCCATGGTGCCACAGAATGCAGCAAAATATAAGCCCCTTAATACAGGGAGTGCAGAATTATTAGGCAAGTTGTATTTTTGAGGATTAATTTTATTATTGAACAACAACCATGTTCTCAATGAACCCAAAAAACTCATTAATATCAAAGCTGAATATTTTTGGAAGTAGTTTTTAGTTTGTTTTTAGTTTTAGCTATTTTAGGGGGATATCTGTGTGTGCAGGTGACTATTACTGTGCATAATTATTAGGCAACTTAACAAAAAACAAATATATACCCATTTCAATTATTTATTTTTACCAGAGAAACCAATATAACATCTCAACATTCACAAATATACATTTCTGACATTCAAAAACAAAACAAAAACAAATCAGTGACCAATATAGCCACCTTTCTTTGCAAGGACACTCAAAAGCCTGCCATCCATGGATTCTGTCAGTGTTTTGATCTGTTCACCATTAACATTGCGTGCAGCAGCAACCACAGCCTCCCAGACACTGTTCAGAGAGGTGGACTGTTTTCCCTCCTTGTAAATCTCACATTTGATGATGGACCACAGGTTCTCAATGGGGTTCAGATCAGGTGAACAAGGAGGCCATGTCATTAGATTTTCTTCTTTTATACCCTTTCTTGCCAGCCACGCTGTGGAGTACTTGGACGCGTGTGATGGAGCATTGTCCTGCATGAAAATCATGTTTTTCTTGAAGGATGCAGACTTCTTCCTGTACCACTGCTTGAAGAAGGTGTCTTCCAGAAACTGGCAGTAGGACTGGGAGTTGAGCTTGACTCCATCCTCAACCCGAAAAGGCCCCACAAGCTCATCTTTGATGATACCAGCCCAAACCAGTACTCCACCTCCACCTTGCTGGCGTCTGAGTCGGACTGGAGCTCTCTGCCCTTTACCAATCCAGCCACGGGCCCATCCATCAAGACTCACTCTCATTTCATCAGTCCATAAAACCTTGAAAAATCAGTCTTGAGATATTTCTTGGCCCAGTCTTGACGTTTCAGCTTGTGTGTCTTGTTCAGTGGTGGTCGTCTTTCAGCCTTTCTTACCTTGGCCATGTCTCTGAGTATTGCACACCTTGTGCTTTTGGGCACTCCAGTGATGTTGCAGCTCTGAAATATGGCCAAACTGGTGGCAAGTGGCATCTTGGCAGCTGCACGCTTGACTTTTCTCAGTTCATGGGCAGTTATTTTGCGCCTTGGTTTTTCCACACGCTTCTTGCAACCCTGTTGACTATTTTGAATGAAACGCTTGATTGTTCGATGATCACGCTTCAGAAGCTTTGCAATTTTAAGAGTGCTGCATCCCTCTGCAAGATAGCTCACTATTTTTGACTTTTCTGAGCCTGTCAAGTCCTTCTTTTGACCCATTTTGCCAAAGGAAAGGAAGTTGCCTGATAATTATGCACACCTGATATAGGGTGTTGATGTCATTAGACCACACCCCTTCTCATTACAGAGATGCACATCACCTAATATGCTTAATTGGTAGTAGGCTTTCGAGCCTATACAGCTTGGAGTAAGACAACATGCATAAAGAGGATGATGTGGTCAAAATACTCATTTGCCTAATAATTCTGCACATAGTGTACATGTATGGTTTCTCACCTAAAGCTATAATGCATCAAAGCCATGGGAAGCTAATATGCTTCCAGCTTTGACTTATCAAAGGGACTTGATTTGGATAACTACTGTGTCTTTGCATGGCACTAGTTTTGGTCTATTCACTGTTTGATATACAGATGCCTCTCAGTGATTCATGTTAACCATGGATAGGGGTTGTTAGTTTTCAGCCATAATGATGAAATGTGACTTGCCATAAGCAAGCTGACATAAACTGTTGGGCTACGTTCACCTGGCTAAAATCTGCCACTGATTAAGCAGCGGAAAACTGGTGTGTTTCACTGTGTAATCCACATTCAAATCACCATCAACAGCTTCCCAGTGACGTCAATGTAAGAACTTGTCTATGTACACAACTTTTACACACGGTAGAGTCTTTGTCAGCAGCTGATTTGAAGAACGTTTCAGAGTGATGTTATTTCTTTGAAGCTGGCGTCCATACTCTTCTTAAACAGTTAAAACTCCTCTAAAAACCACCACCAAAAACAACCTGTATTCAGCTACTGGTTCTGTTACTGAACCAAGTGATCATAGCCCTGAACCAGAGGCCCCCTTCTTCTTCTTCTTCTTCTTCCTCCATTTAAAACGTTATAAATGAGACAAGTTCAGACAATGTTGCAGTGCAAAAAGCTACGTCACAATGCAGAGTGAAAATGGCGGAAGATAAAGAGCTGCCAATCACTAAACATGGGGTTTTAGATGCTGCTGGATTTTTATCAAAGGACTAGTTATGGAAATTGGCCAAGAATTGCTTTCAATAGGCCCTGTAAATACCGCTATCGGGTGGTACGTGTGCATTTCAAAATGGGGATAAACACAGCAAAACTACAATAGATAAAAATGGGACTTAAAAAAATGCTAATATGCATCATTTTAATTGCAACAGATATGATTTATATTACATCTACTTTAAACCTCATGAGACATCTGGATGCTTCAATTGCCCCACTGCAAAACCACTTTAGTGAAACTCCAAATGTAACCTTGACCAGAGTCATTTGATTGAAAAAAAAAAATCACTGGTTGAAAAAAAAAAAATGAAATCCTACATGTATCTATATAGACATATATCTGAATGCCATCAGTCAGGTACTAGTCACATGACCAGTGGTGTGAGGGTAAACAGAACCTTGGCACTTGGCAGTTAGAGAGTGACAGTTGGCGTTGGATGTGGATGGAGCGGAGCTGCCTTCAGCGAAGCAAGAAAATGGATAGCGAAGAGGAGGTCTTCAGGAGGAGAGGAAAGAAGAGGAGAATCACGTTTTTGGAGGATGAGGAATCGTCCAGCAAGAAGAGCCAGGGAGAGAAGAGAACTGGCTCTGAGGAGGGGATCGTCTCCCAAAAGACAGATCACCAAGGCCAGAGAGAAGAACAGGAAGAGGAAAAGGAGGTCCTTGACAGAAGAAACGGAGCCAAGAGGAGAAGAGAAAACTCTTCAAGCAAGAAAGAAGAGGAGAACTCCAGGGGCTTAGGTAAATAATGATATACTGCAGCTTACCATAGGGCACACCATGAAATGTAGCTTCTCATGTACATACTTCTATGTGTCCATGTTAGAGTCATCTTGTGGCACCGTCACTTATAGACAGTGATGAAGAACAGTTCTTTCAAATCAGGGCAATATTTATAAGTCTTACCTCTTACCCCAGTACATAGCTTTATAGCGTCAGTATTAGTTAGACAGGCAAAACATTAGAACCTGATGAGTTTATTAATTATTGATGGGAAATGCAGAAAATAATTTGACCGTCCCTTTAGCTGTTGTTTAATGAAGACAAGTGATATTACATATTCTTTATTTAAAACAAGAAAAACTCATTACAGTTGTATTACAAATTGTGTTAAAGTGACCATCCTGGTGCAGCTGGTGCCAAAATAACGCTATATACGTCTGTATATCAAGTAATGCCACAGTTGATCATGGCTGATCAGTCTGCTACGTTATGCTCAATTATGGTAAAGGTAAAGCCAGTTATGGGTGCAGTCTAGGACACATAGGGCCATGAGGGGGACCAGCATAAGATGCTATATGTCTTATGCTGCCCCCCCCCCCCTCATGGCTCTATGTGCCATAGCACACATGCCCTATAACAATGCCATCCACAGATCCACCCCATAACAGTGCCATCCACAGGTCCCCCATAAGTGTCCTCCACAGATCCCCCATAACAGCATCCTCCACAGATCCACCCCATAACAGCACGTCCTCCACAGATCCACCCCATAACAGCACGTCCTCCACAGATCCACCCCATAACAGCGCATCCTCCACAGATCCCCCAGAACAGCGTCCTCCACAGATCCACCCCATAACAGCGCATCCTCCACAGATCCCCCACATAACAGCGTCTTCCACAGATCCCCCACATAACAGCGTCTTCCACAGATTCACCCCATAACAGTGTCCTCCACAGATCCACCCCATAACAGCGTCCTCCACAGATCCCCCATAACAGCGTCCTCCACAGATCCCCCACATAACAGCGTCTTCCACAGATTCACCCCATAACAGTGTCCTCCACAGATCCACCCCATAACAGCGTCCTCCACAGATCCACCCCATAAGGCTACTTTCACACTAGCGTTCGATCGGATCCGTTCTGAACGGATCCGATCATAATAATGCAGATGGAGGCTCCGTTCAGAACGGATCCGTCTGCATTATATTGGCATATAAAAGCTAAGTGTGAAAGTAGCCTGAGCGGATCCGTCCAGACTTTCAATGTAAAGTCAATGGGGGACGGATCCGCTTGAAGATTGAGCCATATTGTGGCATCTTCAAACGGATCCGTCCCCATTGACTTACATTGTAAGTCTGGACGGATCCGCACGGCCAGGCGGACACCCGAACGCTGCAAGCAGCGTTCAGCCGTCCGCCTGTCCGTGCGGAGGCGAGCGGAGGCTGAACGCCGCCAGACTGATGCAGTCTGAGCGGATCCGCATCCATTCAGACTGCATCAGGGCTGGACGGAAGCGTTCGGGTCCGCTCGTGAGCCCCTTCAAACGGAGCTCACGAGCGGACAGCCGAACGCTAGTGTGAAAGTAGCCTAAGCCGCGAGATTTACACTGGGAGCAGACCACGAGATTTACACCGGCAGTAAGTACCGGCCCCTGCACAGCCTCCCCTCCCCCTGGACAGCCCCCCCCCTCCCTGGCCAAGTATGAAGTAGGGAGGGGGGAACAAAAAAAAAAATAAACAACCTGATAAATATTAAAAAAAAATATCCTGTTAGGAATGGAATTCAGTACTTCTAATCCTGGACTAAAACAAAAACGCAGGTCATACGAAGCTGGTTTCAAGCTCAAGGTTGTGTCAAGAGCAGAAGAAAGCAATAACAGTATTGCAAGTAGGGAATTTTGTGTTGGCGAAAAACAAGTGAGGGAGTGGCGGAAAATGAAAGCTGACTTGGAAAAGATTCCAAAGGCAAAAAAAGCTCGATGTGGTTTAACGACTTCATATGGGGCTCTAGAGACTGAATTGCATAAATGGATTATGGAGTGTCGTCAAAATGGTTACTGCGTAACACGCATGGGAATTCGCTTACGTGCAATTCAAATGGCTAAAGATGACAAATTAAAAGCACCAGGCATTGAGAATTTTGTTGCATCAGCAGGATGGTGTACCCGCTTCATGAATAGGTTTGGCCTTTGTTTGCGGCAAAGAACAAAGATTTCACAGAAGTTGCCAAAAGACCTTGATGAAAAATTGATGTCATTCCATTCATTCATCATAAAACAAAGAAGGATCCATAACTATGACCTGGGAGATATTGGGAATATGGATGAAACACCTATGACCTTTGATCTTCCAAGCAACAGAACTGTGGCAAGTTTGGGAGAAAAAACTATTTTACTCAGAACCACAGGAAATGAAAAAAACCATTTCACAGTTGCTCTGTCATGTTTGGCTAATGGAACTAAGCTACGGCCTGTCATTATTTTTAAAAGAAAGACCTTGCCTAAAAAGGTCAAATTCCCACCACGAATTACAGTGCGCGCACATGTTAAAGGCTGGATGGATGAAGACGGAACAAAAGAATGGCTGGAAGAAATTTGGAACGGACGACCAGGAGCAGCCTTAAAGAAAAAAACATCATTGCTAGTTTGGGATATGTTCAGAGCCCACACATCTGATGACATAAAAAAATTGGCAAAGTCTTCTCAAGTTACTTTGGCCGTTATTCCAGGTGGGCTTACATCTGTATTGCAGCCCCTAGATGTGTGTTTAAATAAACCTTTCAAAGACCGTGTGCGAAAGAGGTGGCATGAATGGATGTCATCTGGTCAACCCCAACTGACAAAAGTTGGAAATCTGATGAAGCCGACATAGAATTGATAGCAACATGGGTTTGTGATGCATGGGAAGAGATTCCAGAGGACATGGTGCAACGCGCCTTCAAGAAATGTGGCATTAGTAATGCTATGGATGGCAGAGAAGACAGCGCTTTGTATGAGGACAGCAGTGATGGTGATGACTGCGAACTCAGTGATGATGACAATGTCTACGCTGATAACCTCACACCAGCTACAGTTGAAGCTCTGTTTGGACATACAGACGATGAGGAATCCGGTTTTGAAGGATTTTAACTCTTTTAGCTGTTTTAGCTTTAGTTGGTTTTTGTACTGTTAAAGTTATTGTTGATGCCATATTGTTTTTCTTTGAAATAAATATTCAAAAACCTTTAACCTACTGATGCCTCAATTAATGTAATTTTATTGTTATCTATTTTTGAAATTTACCAGTAGCTGCTGCATTTCCCACCCTAGTCTTATACTCGAGTCAATAATTTTTCCCATTTTTTGGGGGTAAAATTTGGGGCCTCGGCTTATATTCGGGTCGGCTTATACTCGAGTATATACAGTAATTTAATTTCTAATCCTGTGTTTTATTTCTCAATTAGGAAACAGCAATGGTCGGCCATCCCACCCCACCAGCACCATCTCTAACAACATCCAGAGATTCATTTTCCACCATGTGCTTGGTCGGGGAAGTTTTGGAAAGGTAAGAAACCATAAAACTACAAGCATATTGTTTGCCTAATAAAGCAGACATGACCCTTTAAGTAATGTCAGAAGCATCATGCCGCCCTCAAGGGCTTCTGACTGGTGCTACCTCACCAGAGGCACATAGCAGAGATGGCAGATATTTTGGCATTAGTGGTTAGTAGTAATGTTCCCTTTTGGAGTAAACACCTAATATCCCTGGTGTTTTAGGATAGTGAAGAGGTTTATAGCATTATTTGTGGTAGACCAGGGCTATACATGGGTTAATGTGTACTTATAATGCAATAGATCTACAATTCTGCGCTGATCAATTTCATAATATATTTCTGAAACAAATGGTTAATTCCCCTGAATCCTTTTTTTTATTAACTGACCTTTTTCCTAGTATGTCTTTATATGAGTGGGAGCTTTGCTTTCATGTGCTTCTGGGTCCCTACATAGGACATGTCCTATTTTTGGGAGGATCTTGAGTGTTTCAGAATTATTGTAGTCCATGGGTCCGCACCGCTTTGCAGGGTGCACACAACTGGTGCCTGTGCTTTGCAGATTTGCGGTCTGTGGTCCGCAAAATGTACACGGCCATCACATGGTCATGTGACTAGGGCCTTGTATCAGAAACATTGTCATTAGTTTACCTAGTACAGTTAGAAAATGACACAGGCTTAGCCCGGGGATGGGAGAGGATGTGGATGAAGGAAGACGTATGGCTAAGCTTTAGACATCTGTTTCTAAGCTTATAGCACCCCTTGTAGTACCCCCAGTCATTACAGTGCTGTCCATGTATTGCCCCCATATCTTTTAGTGCGCCCCATAGTGCCCCTAGACCTTATAGTGCCCCCTTGTAATGCTTCTAGACTTTATAGTGCCCTTAGTCCTTATTGGGCCCCCTGTATTGCCCCCACACCTTACAGAGCCCCTAGACCTTATAGTAGCCCCTGTAGTTATAATGCCCCATCCCAATTCCATATTGCCCCAATACTATTTTCCCTGACACACAAAGAAGAAAAAAGATACTCACCTGACTTCCCACCACTGTCAGCGATGCAGGCCACAGGCCTCTTCCGGTCCACATCTATGTGACTGTGGCTAATGTTCCCATTTTACATAATCTGACATTTATATGTATATATAGCAGCACTGGTGGTGTTTTCCTGCTCCCTGTCCACACTTATGAAGATTGTCCAGTAAGAAGTGTTTTTTCTAGGTGGTGCTGGCAGAGGACAAGTTTAACCACCAGCAATTTGCTGTAAAAGTCATCACAAAGAGAGACCTGCTTGCTGAAGGAGAAGAGCACGCAATGGTGGAGCGGCGAGTGTTACAACTTGCATCTGGCTGCCCCTTCCTTCTTCATGGCACATTTGCATTCCAGACCAAGGTAAAATTGTCACTACTTCATGAGTAAATCATAAACTGCACTGACATATATGTATATATACATATTTATATATATGGTATTTTAATGTCCTGCTTCTTGTATGTGTAGCTGGCACCACCTATGGCAACACCGGACAAACCCTGGGGACCAGGCAATGTGCCTAAAACATTTGGGGCTGACTTTGGGTTATTGAAGTCTATGGAACATCTTACTTGCACCAGGAGTGGTCCAACTGGGTCCTAAAATCTACTACTGTCCTCCCCTTCCCTATGGATGTAGTTCTTAATGAGTGCTTCAAAATGGTGAGAAATGGGCCCTTCATGATAATGTAAAGTTATCCAAACATTGAAATGTAATGTCTTACACAATATATCTGCATGGTCTACATATGCATGCATAGAATATGCCAGACACAGAGAACAAGCAGAGGAAAGTCACAGTATTACTGTAATTACACAACTATATTATCAGGAGTAAGTGGCTTAATGATCTGTTATACAGGGACCATCAGAGGAAGCCAGACTGTCTCCATATGGTCTATGTCTTGGCTGATGAAATAGCTGGTTACTGTAACTATGTAAACTCTACAACCACTTTAACAGATATCTAATATATATATATAATATGTATCCATCTGACAGGAGCTTGTTCTACTTGGAATGGAATATGTCACCTGTGGAGATTTCCACCAACTCCTGCGGAGGAAGGGGCGTCTTGACATCCCCAGTGCAAGGTACAGTAGTCAAAGCCTAAACAGTACAACTATGTGACAGATTTACTAATGCTATCTAAGATTTAGACAGTGTAAACTTAAGGCCCCGTACACCATAAGCTATTGTCAGCTGAACCTGCCGGGAGAAGATCGAACGTATATGAGGATCCCCTGATTTTCCCCCAACAGATGAGGTCAGAGGAGAAAAGGATTGGGTGCACTGAATTTCAACATACAATGCTTTTGTTCTCCTAGGAGATAAGCCACCATCAGAGGTGTCTGGCAGCAGCTTTCTCCTCTCTCCCCATTGACATCACATATGAGTTTGGGCAAACGGAACGTGTATGTTTGGGGGGCTCAGGAGATATAGCTCTCACAAAAGAGTGTTCAGCCAATAGCTGTTGAAGATCTGTGGCCACCTTTAGACTAGACAGTCTAAAAATGTGCCAGCGTTATCACAGTGACTGATGAGGGATAAATAATTTGGCGACCTTTGGACTGTCTAGTCTAAGTTTATACCACCTAATATTTGTTCATTTGGTCTGTTGCAATTATGGTACACAGTATTCCATCTTATAGAGAATGTGTCAGCTCTGAAACACCCCCAAACTAGCGTAAGTGGTGTATAGTGTAAGTGGTGCTGAGTCCAGTTATGTCATTTTTATCTTCATACTCACTTGCATTCTGACGCTGTGACCTGACAAACCCCTATTCTTGCACAACCCCTTTAACTATCCACCAATACCTGATAAAAACATTTAGGGATGACCGATGTGAGCTTCAGATCCTAGATTCTAAGTCGCTTCGGTTTAATGCTGTATGGAGATCCATCTCAGTACAGCATTAAAATGTATGACCTCCGACAAGGCGACGTGAGTTATTCCCGAAGTCTTGTGAGACTTTGGTGACTAACTTCGGTATTTAATTTTTAAACTGAAAAAAAAAAAAACATTTTAAAACTGAGATCCGAACTCGGCTTCAGTTCCGACATCATTAAACCGAAGTTTTGAGCAAAACTTGTTTCGTTCATCCCTAATTATATTCATTAGCACAGTCCATTATATGCAGTCTAATAGGTAGCACAAAGTCACTTTCCAGGTGACTGTGGCCTCTATGTTCTGGCCTCTGTGCAGCTGGATAAGTTATACATGTGATATGTCCACCTCTGATATAATTATTATTACACTATGTCTTAGGTAATGGATACTTTACATATACCAGGACGTTTTTTTTAATCAAAACAGCATGAAGATGATCTAATTTGAAGGAATTAACAATTCCATAATTTCTATATTATTGGAAGTATGTCTTCAATATTAACATAAAACAATCTCATATATTCAGAATCTAACAGGTTTAGGTACATATGTGCTATGAAGAGAACGATAAGTGCAGTTGTCCCCCCGGGCCATAATAGTAACATAAACTCCAGTCATAAATAACATAAAATCCAGCCGGTCGGGTCTACTGAGCATTGTGTACTTCTGAGACTATATCATCCATTAAATACTATTCTCTTCTCTTTCTTTCCTTTCTACCAGATTCTACGCCGCAGAACTTGTGTGTGGAATTCAATATCTGCATTCTAAGGGCATCATCCACCGGTAACCCGAAATATATTGTATCATCCTGATATAGCACCGAGCACCAACATAGTCCACTGCACTGTGCACAGAATGTACTCTTGGTCTTTGCCCATAGTCAGGATCTAATTTTCGTATGACACAAGCACATACTTGGGGAAATTTCATAGAAACCCAAGCAAGGGAAAGGAGAAAATACATGCACTAATCCTAGTGACACCATGATCCTTTGTGATATAGGCAATGGGACAGATTGATACGCCAGTCTTATCTACCAGTGTGCTGGTAGAAGATCCACCAAATGTATAAATACCTTTGGAAAATCTTCTGGCAATTCAGTGTACCAGAAAACCAAATGTCTGCAAGCCGTACCATCTGCAAGTTCCCCTCGACCAATATATTTCCAGATAGTCTGGTGACTATTAGTCCACTATCTGTCGGGGTTTAGTCAGCAGATTCCCTCTTCCTCTAACACAAAGCTACATGCAAGCACCCAGTTCCTGCAATTCATTTCTGATATCCTACAACAGGCACTTAGAGACTGAGCTTGTGGTAAAGGTTTTCCCTAATACCCGGATAAAACACCACAACAAATATTTTTGTCTTACACTGACTAATATAACATTAGCCAAATGCAGCATTATACTCTGATAATTACAGGAGGAACACTGACAACAATAAAGGCTTTTCTTATCTTCACAGAGATCTCAAGCCTTCCAACATCCTGGTGACTGAAACGGGCCATATTAAGATTGCCGACTTCGGTCTGGCACTTGAGAACATCTATGGAGACCGAACAGCCACAGAATACACTGGAACACCGGGCTTCATGGCTCCTGAGATCCTGGCTGCGGAGGAGTACAATGCTGGAGTAGACTGGTATGCATTTGGCATCATCTTGAACATCATGATTACCAACAGCCACAAATACCAGCGAGGACTATTCAATGCCTCCAGCAAAGAGGCAAAGAACATCATTAAAAAGGTTAGTATATTATACAGTAATATAATCAACAAGCTGTAATAGGCCATGTTAACAGTGTGGTTTGAAGGACTGGACTTATTTTAATTTTTTTTTACCATACGGCATCAAAACGGCTAGAAACAACACTGGTAGTAGTAGTAGTCCTGAAGCAGTACTGAAGTAGTACTGAAGTAATCTTATATATAACAGCCAACCTTCCCTCTGGTGTTTATAACAGTGCTCAACTTCTTATAAGGACATATTAGTGATATATATTACTTAATTATTGTATGTTTGAAGATAAATCTATTAATGCTTTTCTAAAAAGAAATTGACAATAAAGTTTTGCTATTGGTTTTTTCATTGAAATTTTTATGGAGCTGTAATATAACTTTAAATTAATATTCCTATTTGTAGCTCCTCCGGGAAGATCCTACCAGGCGTCTCGGAGTCAATGGCAACATCAGAGCCCACAGGTTTTTTCAGTGTATTGACTGGGACTCGGTGGAAGCCCTTAGGATGCGTCCACCACACATTTCTAAACCAGTAAGTATAAGAAGAAACAATGTACAGTCCTGTTTAGAGACATTTTAAGTATAGACATAAATTATAGTGACATATCTTTCATCTCCTTTTTCATATTCAGTATGGTACTAAGAAGAGTAGATATCATTATTGTGGGATAACCTCCTTCTACTATCTCTTTCTTATAGCCAAACAACATCCAGCGTGGCTCAAGACCATTCAATCTCCAAATCCTGGAAGCAGCAGAGGCTAGCAACTTGGCCATGTCAGCAAACCACCAGGCCTTATTCACAGGGTTTTCATTTACCAACATCAGCTGGAAAACCCCAGACCATCCACCAGCTCTTTAATACCATCAGAGCAAGCTGTCTTCCTAAGCCCCAAGTAGAGCTTCAGAAAGGAGAAGATCAAGATGGGCAAGCCGGACCTGGACAAGCAGGCAAGAAACATCATCATCACAAGACTAAAGTCAGGATCAGGACCTCAAAGGAACACCAGAGATATTCCTGTTCAAGAGGATGGCCACAGAGATGGATGACACCAAAGAGGTAAGTACCCTTGGGGAAATATTATTTGGCATTATGATGTGCCTGGACATACCAGGCACACTACATGCCCATGACAATTACAGCCTTATGCTACTATATGTATAGTGTTCTGCTGTATATATAATACATAAGAGAGCAAAAAAAACCACTATAATTATATTTACCGGTGATGACCGGTAAATATAATTACAATTTTTCCCCTCTTCTATAACAACTGATTGTGATGTTATGGGCGATGGGAAGATAAGGTGTGTGATGGCTGGCTATTAAGGGGTGGAGGAGGCCAGACGGGGGGGAATTTACTAAAATCAACATTTCATATCATGGTCTTGGTGAAAAGCATGCTAAAGTAAGATGTGACACACAGTCGAGTCTCATTATTATGACTACCAGCTAATATCTAAAGTAACCATTATGTGCAGCACGGACAGCAGCTAGACGACCTTGGAGTGACTCAATAAGGTCCTGGTAGGTTGTTACAGGTATCTGGAGCCATGCTGACTGCAGTGCATGGAGGGTGCGTGGGGGTGAATCCAAACAGCGAACGCAATGATCGAGGTGGTCCCACAAATGCTTAATTGAGCTCAAGTCTGGGAAATTATGGGGACCAGGGTAGTACTTGGAAGTCTCTTCCAAGCAATGTGAGACATTTCTAGCTGTGTGACATGTCACATTGCCTTGCTGGAAGATCCCATCTGCCCAAAGGAAGACAATCAGCTTGTATGGGTGTACGTGATCTGCAAGGATGAATTCATACCCACATGCATGGCCAACTCTGCCACCACCAGCTTGTGTTCTTCCAGTTATGGTTGCAGCGTGTTTGTTCTTTGAGGTTTCTCGTATGACACACCAATGTCCATCCAGTCAAAAAGCAAAAAAAATTACCCATTGGAGAAGGCAATCCTTTGCCAATTAGCGGAGGTCCAATTTCTATATTGGCACGGAAAACGAAGCCTTTTATGCAGCTTTGTTATCAGAAAGGCAGTGACCATTCATCTGCTTTAGGGCTCATTCAGACCCCCGTATAAATGGGTCTGCATCCGTTCCACAATTTTAAGGAACGAATGTGGACCCATTCATTTTAACGGGTCCACAAAAGATGCGGACAGCACACCGTAGTTCCATTGCGTGGCCCTGCAAAAAAGAAAGAGCTTGTCCTATTCTTGTCTGCAATCGCGGAAAAGAATAGGCAGTTCTATCATAGTGCAGGGCGTGTGCAGTGCGCAAAATGCAGAAAGCACACAGCCGGTATCCAAGTTTTTCAGATCCGCATTTGCTTATTACATCTCAGATCTGTACATACACTGATCAACTTTCTTTTGTTACAGCATCTTATAAATGCCATAATTAGTGTTGAGCGAACTTGTGTCTTCAAGTTTGGCATACGAGGTACTAAGAATTACGTTATGGATTCCGCTATCACAGAACATAAATTATGGTCAATGGTAGCGGACTCAATAACGGAATTCTTACATAACCCGAACCTTGTACACCGAACTTGAAAACAGAAGTTCGCTCATCCGTAGCCATAATAATAAAGGGCCTGCCTAGTGTCAGGAACATTTTCGAGGCTTCTGCTTGAAAAGTACAATGCCAGTCATTAAAGGGTTAATACTTGAGCACACTGCGTGTGACTTCATAGTGAAAGTAAATGAGGCATTAAGCACCTATAGTTACTATGGCAACTGTGCTGATATCAGATACATAAGTCTATGACATAAAGAACCCATGGAAGAAGATTCCATATCAGAGGGGCCCACGGCCATATGCAGCACCATGCTTGATGTGTCTGGAGACAAGAAGCTTCATCATCTGTAAGAGAGAAAGGGGAAAACCGCCTAGCCAGCCACATCAGCCCTATCCGCCTAGCCAGCCACATCAGCCCTATCCGCCTAGCCAGCCACATCAGCCCTATCCGCCTAGCCAGCCACATCAGCCCTATCCGCCTAGCCAGCCACATCAGCCCTATCCGCCTAGCCAGCCACATCAGCCCTATCCGCCTAGCCAGCCACATCAGCCCTATCCGCCTAGCCAGCCACATCAGCCCTATCCGCCTAGCCAGCCACATCAGCCCTATCCGCCTAGCCAGCCACATCAGCCCTATCCGCCTAGCCAGCCACATCAGCCCTATCCGCCTAGCCAGCCACATCAGCCCTATCCGCCTAGCCAGCCACATCAGCCCTATCCGCCTAGCCAGCCACATCAGCCCTATCCGCCTAGCCAGCCAGATCAGCCCTATCCGCCTAGCCAGCCACATCAGTCCTATCCACCTAGCCAACCTATCCGCCTAGCCAGCAAGATCGGCCCTATCAGCCCTATCTGCCTAGTGAACCAGATCAGCTCTATCTGCCTAGCGATTAATGGGGTGACAGATGCTGCAGCCAGATCGTCCTCACATCCAATGCTAGCTGCTACACCTTTATTTGTAAGCCCTTTAGTGGTCAAATATCTGCATAAGAGGCTCACACAGGGGCCTGCTTTGGCCTTACCTTCTTTAACACTGAGTAACTGCTTACTAATCTGTTCACTGTTTAACCTTTATGACTATGTAATGTCATCATATCTATAGTGCCACGGGTGCACACAACGGTCGTGTGCAGGAGGCCTTACTGCGCAGTCAGTACTAATGTGCTCATATCCTCGAATTAAGATAATGGCGGTGGTTTATCAGTAGTGTTATAAGGTGCATTCATTTATTTATTAAAATGTTAAAACTGCCAATTTCACCAAATTTATCAAAAAGGCATGTGTTGTCATAAACTTGGTGCAAATCATTAGGCAGCTCCACTGGCTTTAAGGGGTTGGCCACTTGTGACCAATGTGTAAGTCAGTCCGGACAAGGAGCGCAGCGGTGGAGGAGGACGTTCATGAAGAAGCTTGGCAGGGCAGGACTGGTGAGGAAAGGGTCAGTGGTGAGTGGGGGCGGGAGCGGAGGCGAGGCGCGAGTTGCTAGGGTGACGGGGGGGCGTGGCCAGAGGTGAGAAGGAGGAAGAAGGCGGAAGTGAAAGCAGTGCTGGCCAGGAGACTGAATCGGACGGACTGCAGCATGTCGGCGCCTGTGATGACAGTGGAGGAGATGTTGGAGGGGTTGAGGAGAGAAGCGGAGGTGCGGGGGCCTGGCTGGCTGCAGGAGCAGGTTGGTGCATGCTTAGTTTCACCTGCTCCTGTGGCTACCCCTAATGTTCGGGCTGCCCGGCCGCGGCAGAGTATTCCACCGGCTCGCCTAAGCCCTGAAGTCACCCCCCGGGCCCGGCGCCGAGTAGGGAGCCCCCCTGTGGACCCTCGGCGGCGGAGAGCGGCCGCTCGGCCTTCTGCGAGCCGCTCTCGCCGTGGGAGGAATCCCGATACGCGGCGGGGCCCTGCGAGGAGTGGGACGCCCCTTCCCCCGCTCCCTGCGGCTGTGCTGCTGGATTCGGAACCTGGTACGGTGGACCGGCCCAGTCCCTCCTTTAGCGGGCGGTCCACTCGGCTGTTTGATGATGTCCAGGTTCCTCGGACTGCGCTGGTAAAGGACGAATCACAGCGCAGGTCCAGAGAAGATTTGAGCAGCGTGGAAGAAGGTCCCCTTGCAGTGGTGGAGGCCGCGGTCTCGTCCCGGTGTCCAGCCAGTGTGGTGCAGAGGGTCGTGCAAGTGGTCCAGGAGGAGCAGCCATCGACGTCCAGGAGCTATGATGGGGCAGTGTCCGTGCGGCAGGAGTCAGGATCTACGGCAGCGGGAGTCACAGCGCCCGTGGTGCCTGGTGAGATTGCTTGGGGCTCCATGTTAGCGCAGGGTCTCCCGGTGGGTGGGGGGGGGGGCATGGGGGATTTCAGTAAGGGTTTGGGGCAGTTTTTGGGGGGATTGGCTGGATGGTTGTCAGGTATGGGAGCTGGCGGGGGGTCTCCATTGCCTGGGTGGGGAGTGGTGCCGGGGTCCGGGGCTGGTGCGCAAGGGGTTGCGGGGGGGTTGGGGTCGGTGGCAGTGGAGACGCAGGCCGGTGGAGAAGGGGAGGGGCAGAGGTTAGATGATAGGGCTCGTGGTGAGGTGTATGTGTGCTTTGAGGGGCCGCTGGGGGCTCATTTGAAGCAAGAGGTGAGGGAAAGGATTTGGAAAGGGGAGTACGTGGAGATATTCTCGCTGCTCCCATTAGAAAGGTTTAATTTGGATAGGGGTAAGAAGGACGAGGGGAAAAAGGAGGAGGAGGAGAAGCGGCGGCACCGTTTGATCCCACGTACTTTTGCTAATTGGCTTCAGGCGTTTGCCATTTTAGCGAGTGTCATTGGGGAAAGGGCTCCGGAATGTTGTTCGGCGCTTTTTTGCTACCAGGACGCTATTGGGGAGGCTTATAGGGTTTATGGGGGGGTGGGTTGGCTCAGGTACGATGAGCAGTTCCGGCATCGTAAGGCGGTGAGGCCTGATATCCGGTGGGATCATAAGGATATTGGGTTGTGGTTGAGGGTGACGGCGCCTCCTAGGGCCGGGCAGTCCTTTCGGGGGGAGTCCGGGGGATCATCCCCAGGGGCGTTGGCAGCGGCATCGGCAAAAGGGTTGTGTTTCCTTTTCAACTAAGGAAATTGCAGATTTGGGGCCAAGTGCAAGTTTAAGCACGAGTGCACGGGGTGTGGGGGAGCTCATGGAGCTAACCGTTGTTTCAAAGGGGGAAGGAATAAGGGGGGGGATGGTTCTGGAAAAGGGACGGACGCCGGTGCGGGTGGAAGAGATGCAGGTGTTCCTAGATAGATACCCGGATCAGGTTGCGGCTGGTTTGTTGGGGGATGGTTTTAGGTTTGGTTTTCGGATTCCATCGGTTGTTATGGCGGGGCCTATGGTTCATAAGAATCTTAGGTCTGCGCTTGTTCACGCGGAAGTAGTGACGGAGAAGTTGAAGAAGGAAGTGGAGTTGGGACGGATGGCGGGTCCATTTAAGGAGCCGCCGATTGGGGGGTTGAGGGTGTCTCCGCTGGGGGTAGTGCCGAAGAAGAAGCCGAACAAGTTTCGGCTCATTCATCACTTGTCTTACCCGAAAGGTTCGTCGGTCAATGATGGTATAGATCCTGAACTGTGTTCGGTGGTCTACACCTCATTTGATGCGGCTGTAAAGTGGGTGAGGCGGTTGGGGCGGGGGGCATTGATGGCTAAGGTTGATGTGGAGGCGGCTTTTCGCTTGCTGCCGGTACACGTGGAGAGCATGGGATTGTTGGGTTGTTTTTGGGATGGGGAATATTTTGTGGATATGTGCTTGCCGATGGGCTGCTCTCTCTCGTGTGCGTATTTTGAGACCTTTAGCTCATTTTTGGAATGGGTGGTGGTGGAAGTTTCAGGTTGTTCATCCGTTATCCATTATTTAGATGATTTTTTATGTTTAGGGCCGGCGAATTCACGGGTTTGTTCTTTGTTGCTGCATACAGTGCAGTCGGTTTTTGCGCGCTTTGGGGTACCGTTGGCGCAGGAGAAGACGTTGGGTCCGGTGACTGAATTGTGTTTTTTGGGGATTGTGATAGATACGGAACTGATGGAGTGTAGGCTTCCCCAGGATAAGTTGGTGGATTTGCATCAGGAGATTGATAGGGCCATTGGGGGGGGGGGGGGAAGATTAGGTTGCGGGAGTTGCAGTCATTGTTAGGTAAGTTGAATTTTGCGTGTCAAATTATGCCTATGGGTAGAATTTTTTGTAGGAGATTGGCCGCGGCTACGGCGGGGGTATCGGTGCCGTATAATTTTATCAGGTTACGTAAAGAGTTAAAAGGGGATCTGAGGGTGTGGGCGGAGTTTTTGGGTCAGTACAATGGTAGGTCTTTGGTGATGGCAGAGTTGTGTGATAGCGTGGATTTTGAGTTATATACAGATGCGTCAGGGGGTGTGGGTTTTGGGGCCTATTGCCAGGGACAATGGTGTGCAGGCGTGTGGCCAGAGTCGTGGGTAAGTCGTGGGTGGGTAAAAAACATGGCCTTGTTAGAACTTTTTCCTATTGTGATGGCGGTGGTGTTGTGGGGCGAAAAATTGGAAAACAGGAAGGTGCGCTTTCATTGTGACAATTTGGGGGTGGTTCAGGCTATCAACAGTTTGTCCGCATCTTCCCCGCCGGTGGTTAGGCTGTTACAGTTTTTGGTATTGCGATGTTTGTCGCTTAACATGTGGTTGGTGGCGGAACATGTGGCTGGAGTGGCTAATTCAGTGGCGGATTCTCTTTCTCGTTTGCAGTGGGAGCGGTTCCGGCTTCTTGCGCCAGAAGCGGAGGTGGAGGGTCTGGAGTGTCCGGCGTGGCTGTGGGCGATCCTGGAGGAGAAGTGATGGGGTTGTTGAGGGATTCGTTGAGTCCGGGTACTTGGAGGGAGTATGGTAAGGCGTGGACGACCTGGGAGGCGTGGAATGGGACTTGAGGTGCTGGTGGAGTGGATGGTGATGTGCGGTTGTTGATGTTGTTGGGGCAGTTGAAGAGCGAGGGGTGGTCGGTGTCAAAGGTAAATCATCTTATTTCAGGGATAGCGTTTGGTTTTAAGTGGCGGGGGTTACCTGATTTGACTAAGAGTTTTTTGGTGCGACAGGTTTTGAAGGGCTGGCTTGTCGGGTGCCGGATTGTCGGAGGCCGGGGTCTTTTGAGTTGTTGGTGCAAATGGGTGATAAGTTGAGCGGTGCTTGTAGTTCAGGGTGGGAGCTGGGGCTGTTTAAGGCTGCGTTTGCCTTGGCGTTTTTTGGGCTTTCCGCTTGGGGGAGTTGGTGTGTGATAGTGTTAGGAGAGCGGGGGGCCTCAGGAGTGAGGACATTGAGTGGGTGGGGGATAGGTTGCAGGTCCGGATTCGCAGGTCAAAGACGGATCAGGAGGGTAGGGGGCAGCGTTTTACGTTGTTTGCAGTGCCGGGGTGTAGTATGTGCCCGGTGAGGTGTGCGGGATCGTATGGCGCGAGTCTGCAGAGGAACGAGGTCCCGTTTTTGAGGCACGAGGACGGTTCCTTTTTGTCTAGGTTTCAGTTTCTGGCGGTCTTTAAAAGATGTTTAAAGGTTTTGGGGGTGCCGGTCAAAGATTATTCTGGGCATTCATTCAGAATTGGTGCGGCGACTGAGGCAGCCAGGTTGGGCGCCAGTGAGGAGGTGATTAGGAGGATTGGGCGTTGGGAGTCGGTTCGTTTTAAATCATATGTGCGGCCTACATTGTTGTAGAGTACAGATGTAGGTAGGTGATGTTGATTTTGTTCTTTTGTGTTCACAGGTCGAATGGTGGCGGCGTTGGTGTGGATTTTGGGGCACTCCTATGTGTTCTGGGGTGCGATCAGAGCAGATGTGAGGCCGAGTGGGCGGCATTTGGGTGTGAGTCCGGAGTTGGCTACGGTCAGGTGGTTAGACGTCAGAGGTATGTTGTGGGGCGGAGTGTTGCGGGAGGTGCATAATTTTGTTCGTTTAGATCGTCCTCCTGATGTGTTGGTTTTGCATGTGGGGGGAATGATTTAGGAAAGCGTCCGTTTAGGGAATTGGTTCGGGATGTCAAGTTTGATTTACTCAGGATTTGGGCGTTGTTTCCGGGGGTGATCATTGTCTGGTCTGACATTGTGCCGCGGAAGGCGTGGAGAGGTGCGAGGTCAGTGGAGAGCCTTAATAAGGCTAGGATAAAGGTAAACAGAGCGGTGGGCCGTTTTATGGCAAGGAATGGTGGTGTGGTGGTGCGGCATGAGGTATTGGAGAAGGGTGAGGGTGCGTTTTGGAGAGCAGATGGAGTGCACCTGAATGCGGTGGGTACGGATTTGTGGGCTCTGGGGCTCCAGAGTGGAGTGGAGATAGCTTTGCGGATGTGGAGGGACGCGCAGGGTTGAGGTAGTCAAGCTGCGCGTTCTTGGAGGCGGGGGAGGTCCTTGAAGTGGTGAAATATGGTGGTACCTGAGGATGGGAGGGCCCCGCGGGAGGGGCTGGACTCTCATTGAGGAGCTGGTAGGAACTAATTACGCGTCCATCAGTTGCTGCCTCCGAGCTGGGTTCAACGGCTGGGGGCAAGATGGAGAAGCAGGTGTTCCAGTGTTTATAAAGTTATTGGGGCTTCTAGGACCTCCCTCGTCACGGGTTAACTCATGTTATATTTATGTTGTATTTATTTAATAAACGGCTGCTGTGGCCGATTAAATCCAAGCAGTGGTGTGGTGTGTTTATTTATATGGGTTAGGGTGAGGGGTGGAAGTTATGGGATGGGTAGGCTTATAGGACTGAACGAATAGCCAATGCCTGCTTCAAGTCAGTCCGGACAAGGAGCGCAGCGGTGGAGGAGGACGTTCATGAAGAGGCTTGGCAGGGCAGGACTGGTGAGGAAAGGGTCAGTGGTGAGTGGGGGCGGGAGCGGAGGCGAGGCGCGAGTTGCTAGGGTGACGGGGGGGCGTGGCCAGAGGTGAGAAGGAGGAAGAAGGCGGAAGTGAAAGCAGTGCTGGCCAGGAGACTGAATCGCCAACCCGCCCGACCCTGTTGAAAGTGGAAGTTGTGAGGGTTGGTGTTGTTATATGTCGCGGCAGTCGTGGAGGCGGGGGAGGTCCTTGAAGTGGTGAAATATGGTGGTACCTGAGGATGGGAAGGCCCCGCGGGAGGGGCTGGACTCTCATTGAGGAGCTGGTAGGAACTAATTACGCGTCCATCAGTTGCTGCCTCCGAGCTGGGTTCAACGGATGGGGGCAAGATGGAGACGCAGGTGTTCCAGTGTTTATAAAGTTATTGGGGCTTCTAGGACCTCCCTCGTCAGGGGTTAACTCATGTTATATTTATGTTGTATTTATTTAATAAACGGCTGCTGTGGCCGATTAAATCCAAGCAGTGGTGTGGTGTGTTTATTTATATGGGTTAGGGTGAGGGGTGGAGGTTATGGGATGGGTAGGCTTATAGGACTGAACGAATAGCCAATGCCTGCTTCATGTAAGAAGACTATATGGCACTTAATAATTTAGGGGCACATTTATTAAGACCACCTTTTTAGACACCAGTCTTAATAAAGGCCCTGTGCTGGCGGTGGATCCAGCGCCAGTTCTAAATGTAAGAAACCTACCAGGCCGTCCTCTTCCACGCCCACGCCATGCCGATCTTGACTCTTGAAGGTCATACAAGTGTGGCGGCATAGTGTAGCTGCAGTGCAGGCCAGGCATGCTAGGCAGAAGGCTTGAATTATAATATAAGAAAAGGAGACATGGCATCCATGGCACTAAATCGAAAGTAGGAGGGAGTCAGCTATAATCAAGTCTAAAAGCTACATAATGAGTCCTATATTATCATTATCAGATAATCCTTTTGGTAATTCCCATTGTGAAACAACATCACAAAAATATAGTGGCCAATATGGGGGAACTCTCTCAACCACAAACACTGTAGCGTGTCTTTCATTGGGCGAGTAGTCCCACCGCATGTGAACCACAAAATACCGTGGCAAGTATGGGGGAGCTGCTCAAACCCCAAACACTGTAGCGTGTTTATCATTGTAGGAGCAATCCCACCGCATGTGGACCGCAGCAAACGACCATCCCGAGCAAGTAATGCATACAAAGGAGGACGCCAGCGCGGTCCACATGCACCACAAAAACATCCTACACAAACAGGAGCATTGTGCGGATGAAAATACAATCATATAAATCACTGAAAAAACACCAAACAGATATGCCACTGACTATAGTAGCTGGTCATACAAGCAGATATTAAAAGCTGAGACTTTTGCCAATATATTCCTGTCAGGAAGATATCGGAGCCCATCATGATATCGGAGCCTCTATCTGGCAATTGAACATTCTGTTACACCTGGAAACCTCCATCACATGGTCTGATATGGGTGTGGCTTACAGTCTGGCTGTGTTCACATTGCATTAGCTGACCTGCTATGCGGTTGTGTGGAAGCTTGGCTGTGAGCTGGATTTCATCACCTTCAGACTGTGTTCACACCATAGTTAGTGCAGTGGTAGGACCCCTTGCCATGCTGAGTGACCGTGACGTGGTGCATGATGGGCTCCGATATCTTCCTGACAGGAATATATTGGCAAAAGTCTCAGCTTTTAATATCTGCTTGTATGACCAGCTAGTATAGTCAGTGGTATATCTGTTTGGTGTTTTTTTCAGTGATTTATAATTCCCATTGTGATCAAATGAACACACATACAAACATACATGTACATTTACCTTAATGGGGAGGATGAGGTTTAGAACAACTTCAGAGGACTCCATGTGATGTTGTATGGGCCTGGGGGCCAGTAGAAGAGGAGGGAAGGAAGAAAGGGAGGAGAGAAGGGAGGGAGGGCAAAGTCACCTGAGCTCATCCTCCAAGGTTCGAGCAACTGAAATCTCCTGACAGATGTTGTACTTTAAACAGGGGGGGCTTTGTGGAAGTTTGGGGATTGTCTATAGGAGTTCTGTGCTGCAGCCTCCTTGGGCTCAACACTCCTAATAGTGGAAGGTGAAGGTGTGGAATGCTGGAGGAACAGAACCTGTAGCTAGGCTGGAGCCTGGCGCCCATTCAGTCTACTGGGGTAATGCTCCCTGTACAATTGCACAGGTTGCATACGTCAAGCAGGGAGCTTCCACTGTCAATACATTTGCAATTTAATCCTTCGAAATACAGAAATGAAATAAGGTAGGTACCATTCAGTCTCCAAAGAACAACCAGTAATGCAGGAATGGTTTGTATATGTGCATTCATTACACATACTAATTGTTTTATAGATGACGGGAGTTATATATGTATTCAGACATAAGAACAAGGACTGCATAATGAGTGTAAGGATCAGCAACAAAGAACCATGGAGAGCATTATAATCTGCAACTGCGCATCTTCCTTGGCTGATTGTAGCCCATTCATTACCTGTATACTATGTAGGAGGGCCAAAAGAGGGTGGTCAAGTGGGGTTTTCCCCTTTATAGAAATGATCACAGACCAAGAGTCCGATAGATGATTTCACTTTAATTTTTCAATGAACCATGCTTGTTGCACAGTGTGCGTAGAAGATGCTGTCGACTCTAACTGGCGCAATGTACTTGAATGTCACAGAACACAACTATTGTTTAACACATACACAATACTATCTATAGTAAGACAGTATAAACATGCACCAGATTTACCACAGAGGCTGATGCTGGGTGATAAATCTGGTGCACCTATAGACCATCTACTCTCACTTTACACCACCTATATGTTGACTTTGTTTACAAAATTGTGGCGCATGATTTGGTGCACAGGTCAAATTTAAAGAGGTTGTCCGGGTTCAGAGCTGAACCCAGACATACCCTTATTTTCACCCAGACAGCCCCCCTGAGGCTAGCATCGGAGCATCTCATGCTCTGATGCACTCCCTTGCCCTGCGCTAAATCGAGTAAGGCTCTTTTGTTTTCAATACTACACTGCCAGGCGGTAACTTCCGCCCCGGCAGTGTGTTCGCTGACGTCACAGGCTCTGAGGGGCGGGCTTTAGCTCTGCCCTAGCCGTTTTACTGGCTAGGCAGAGCTAAATCCCACCCTTCAGTGCCGGTGATGTCACTGGGGTTCCTGGCAGGCCCATGGAGAGCCCCGGTACGTCACCGGATCTCCCAAAAATGCCTTTGCCCTGCGCAATTTAGCGCAGGGCAAAGGAGAGCATTGGAGCATGAACTGCTCCGATGCTCATGTCAGGGGGCTGCCGGGGTGAAAATGGAGGGATGTCTGGATTTAGCTCTGAACCCGGACAACCACTTTAAGCTACATCCCTTCTAATAAGGCATACCCCCTTGTTCTCCAAGACACAAAAGTGTCTTAAAGTATCTAAGACCCTTCATAAATGCAGTACAAAGCATGTACTACACTTTTTTTTTTAGGGGGGGCAAAAAAACTGGAACATTTACAGTAGCAAATCTTCCTCAATGATGATACTCTGACAGGTCACTATCAGCTTGGTTGGGGCCTCATATCTTCACACAGACCTCCAGAGCCCTGTTTACTCCACACAGCTGCACCAAAGCAATATTCCCATAGCACAGGCAGTGTAACAAACTCTGTTAGAGGTAGCGTGTAGTTCGTTTGCTTTTCGCCGAACAGACCTTGGTTGCAGTAATTCCCTAATCCGTTCGGATGAAATTCGGTGAAATCCCTTAGGGTAACATGCAGCTTCCACAGGAACAGTATAAATCCCACAACGATCACAGATACCCAAAAACCAGCCGAAATATGATGAAGGGTAGAAGAAGACTGCTGAGCTGCCAGATGCAGCTCTTTTTATTACGTGCTCCCATGCAGGGGAGGGACACACACATTATCTTACAGTAGCCAATAAAACAATGGTTACAGCCCACACAAAATCCTCCCCTCTGCCTGTGATACAATTACCTTACCCAATGGGAAATATAATTATCACAGGCAGAGAAATACAGTTTTTACACATATACTATAACTTTAAAACTATACATCACATTCACATAAAAATTACATATTCACAATCAATCCATTCAGGGGAACAACATATTAAAAAAAATGGCACGAATCAGAACTGGGGTTCCGAAGTTAGTAAAAGTATTTTGTGGGCCTGGCTGTAAGCATGCTATCCGGTCCAGACCGGTTTTACAGAGCCCTTTATCCTGGAGACAATTGAGAAGTAAGTCAATTATGTCTCAGGACAAAGGGAAATCGCCAATACACAGTCAAATCAACGAATAACATTGTACATTTCACAGGCAACCTAATACACATATCTTCACAGGCAGTAAGGTATTTTGCCATAGATGAGTGTTAACTTGCTAACAGTGCCATCACTCTTCTTATGGTCCTAAACAATCTATATAATGCTGTACTTTATTCTTTCTCTGAGGATGGTAACTGGTGGGGGGTTTAGTAACTAATGAACACCAAACATTAGGAGATGGAAAAGAGAACGCACAAAGTGCACTGGAGTATAACAATGGCTGGGTGCGTCCGGTATACTTCTATATTTTGGCAATATAAGACATAATAATCTTGAGCCTGGAGGTGGATGTCCAAGTGGAGAAGGAGGCAGAAGTGGCGGTGCAGGCTGAAGAGGCGGACGTGGCAGTGCAGATGGCAGAGTCGGACGTGGCAGTAAAGGCGGACGCAACATTTGAGGTGTAAGAGGCCCCAAAACATATAGCAATTGATGGGTGTGGCCAGTATACCTCTCTACTCTGGCCAAGGTACAGACAAGTACATGAGCTTGTCCACGTTGGCTGTGGACAGGCAGATGTGCCTGTCTGTGATCACCCCCCTGCTATGCTAAACATACGTTTGGACAATACACTTGCCGCAGGGCAGGCCGCCACCTCCAAGGTGTAAAGGGCAAGTTGAGGCCATGTGCCCAATTTGGAGACTCAGAAGTTAAATGGGGCAGACCCATCAGTCAGTACATGCAGACGTGTGGAGACGTACTGTTCCACCATGCTGTGGAAAAGCTGACTCCCGCTAAGACGGTCCATATTAGATGGTGGTGCTGTATATTGTGGCGCGCTGACAAAGCTTTTCCACATTTCGGCCATGTTAACCCTCCCTTCTGAGGTTCTGAGGTGCTGACGGTGCTCCTCCTCATCCGTCTCCTCCTTGTGCTTTCAATGAGCCCCTGCTGTCAGGTGGGAACGCCATCAGTTGTGCCTCTACCAGCGTACGCTTGTACTCACGCATCTTGTGTTCACGCTCCAGTGACGGAAGTAAGGATGGCACGTTGTCCTTGTAGCGGGGATCCTGCAGGGTGGCCACTGAGTAATCAGCACCGGTTAGAATGTGGGCAACTCGTTGCTCAGGAAGTGCAGAATGTAGTCGCTCATGTGTGCCAGGCTGCCCAGAAGGAATGACAAGCCGTCCTCGGTGGGAGGTATATCGTCTGTGTCCTCTGTATCCCCCGAGCCCTGCTCCAGTGAAGCCCGTGAGCTGATTTGGGTGCCAACCTGCTGTGAACAGAGATCCTCATCATCATTCTCCTCATCCTTCAAAACTGTGCCCTGGCTGGACAGTTGGGTTCCTGGCTGCTGTTGGTGAAGGAACTCACCATCTGAGTCACTGTGTACGACTGGTCTGATAACCGTGGGAATGATCACTATTCCTCCTCCTCTGCCTCCCGTACCACATTCTCATCGATCAGCGCCTGAAGCGTTTTTTCAAGGAGACACAGAAGTGAGATAGTAAAACTGATGACGGCGTCATCACAGCTGGCTATGTTAGTTGAGTACTTGATTCAGCGCAACATGGCACCCACGTCCCGCATGGAGGCACACTTGCTGGTGGTGAAATTGTGCTGCTCCACATAGACTCAACCGTGCATGCTGCAGCTAAAACTCCACTATTAGAGTTGAGCGAACACCTGGATGTTCGGGTTCGAGAAGTTCGGCCGAACTTCCCGGAAATGTTCGGGTTCGGGATCCGACCCGATCCGAACTTCGTCCCGAACCCGAACCCCATTGAAGTCAATGGGGACCCAAACTTTTCGGCACTAAAAAGGCTGTAAAACAGCCCAGGAAAGAGCTAGAAGGCTGCAAAAGGCAGCAACATGTAGGTAAATCCCCTGCAAACAAATGTGGATAGGGAAATGAATAAAAATAAAAATTAACCAATATCAATTGGAGAGAGGTCCCATAGCAGAGAATCAGGCTTCACGTCAGCCACCACTGCAACAGTCCATTGGCATATATTTAGACCCAGGCACCCAGGCAGAGGAGAGAGGTCCCGTAACAGAGAATCTGGCTTCATGTCAGCAGAGAATCAGTCTGCATGTCATATCAGAGAATCAGGCTTCACGTCAGCCACCACTGTAACAGTCCATTGTCATATATTTAGGCCCAGCACCCAGGCAGAGGAGAGAGGTCCCGTAACAGAGAATCTGGCTTCATGTCAGCAGAGAATCAGTCTGCATGTCATAGCAGAGAATCAGGCTTCACGTCAGCCACCACTGTAACAGTCCATTGTCGTATATTTAGGCCCAGGCACCCAGCCAGAGGAGAGAGGTCCCGTAACAGAGAATCTGGCTTCATGTCAGCAGAGAATCAGTCTGCATGTCATAGAAGAGAATCAGGCTTCACGTCAGCCACCACTGCAACAGTCCATTGGCATATATTTAGGCCCAGGCACCCAGGCAGAGGAGAGAGGTCCCGTAACAGAGAATCTGGCTTCATGTCAGCAGAGAATCAGGCTTCACGTCAGCCAACATTGGAACAGTCCATTGGCATATATTTAGGCCCCGGCACCCAGACAGAGGAGAGGTTCATTCAACTTTGGGTTGCCCCGCAATATAATGATAAAATGAAAATAAAAAGAGGATTGAATGAGGAAGTGCCCTGGAGTACAATAATATATGGTTAAGGGGAGGTAGTTAATGTCTAATCTGCACAAGGGATGGACAGGTCCTGTGGGATCCATGCCTGGTTCATTTTTATGAACGTCAGCTTGTCCACATTGGCTGTAGACAGGCGGCTGCGTTTGTCTGTAATGACGCCTCCTGCCGTGCTGAATACACGTTCAGACAAAACGCTGGCCGCCGGGCAGGCCAGCACCTCCAAGGCATAAAAGGCTAGCTCTGGCCACGTGGACAATTTAGAGACCCAGAAGTTGAATGGGGCCGAACCATCAGTCAGTACGTGGAGGGGTGTGCACACGTACTGTTCCACCATGTTAGTGAAATGTTGCCTCCTGCTAACACGTTGCGTATCAGGTGGTGGTGCAGTTAGCTGTGGCGTGTTGACAAAACTTTTCCACATCTCTGCCATGCTAACCCTGCCCTCAGAGGAGCTGGCCGTGACACAGCTGCCTTGGTGACCTCTTGCTCCTCCTCTGCCTTGCCCTTGGGCTTCCACTTGTTCCCCTGTGACATTTGGGAATGCTCTCAGTAGCGCGTCTACCAACGTGCGCTTGTACTCGCGCATCTTCCTATCACGCTCCAGTGAAGGAAGTAAGGTGGGCACATTGTCTTTGTAGCGTGGATCCAGCAGGGTGGCAACCCAGTAGTCCGCACACGTTAAAATGTGGGCAACTCTGCTGTCGTTGCGCAGGCACTGCAGCATGTAGTCGCTCATGTGTGCCAGGCTGCCCAGAGGTAAGGACAAGCTGTCCTCTGTGGGAGGTGTATCGTCATCGTTCTGCCTTTCACCCCAGCCACGCACCAGTGATGGGCGCGAGCTGCGTTGGGTGCCACCCCGCTGTGACCATGCTTCATCCTCATCCTCCTCCACCTCCTCCTCATCCTCGTCCTCCAGTAGTGGGCCCTCGCTGGCCACATTTGTACCTGGCCTCTGCTGTTGCAAAAAACCTCCCTCTGAGTCACTTTGAAGAGACTGGCCTGAAAGTGCTAAAAATGACCCCTCTTCCTCCTCCTCCTCCTCCTCCTGGGCCACCTCCTCTTCCATCATCGCCCTAAGTGTTTTCTCAAGGAGACATAGAAGTGGAATTGTAACGCTGATAACGGCGTCATCGCCACTGGCCATGTTGGTGGAGTACTCGAAACAGCGCAACAGGCCACACAGGTCTCGCATGGAGGCCCAGTCATTGGTGGTGAAGTGGTGCTGTTCCGTAGTGCGACTGACCCGTGCGTGCTGCAGCTGAAACTCCACTATGGCCTGCTGCTGCTCGCACAGTCTGTCCAGCATGTGCAAGGTGGAGTTCCACCTGGTGGGCACGTCGCATATGAGGCGGTGAGCGGGAAGGCCGAAGTTACGCTGTAGCGCAGACAGGCGAGCAGCGGCAGGATGTGTACGCCGGAAGCGCGAACAGACGGCCCGCACTTTATGCAGCAGCTCTGACATGTCGGGGTAGTTGTGAATGAACTTCTGCACCACCAAATTCAGCACATGCGCCAAGCAAGGGATGTGCGTCAAACCGGCTAGTCCCAGAGCTGCAACGAGATTTCGCCCATTATCGCACACCACCAGGCCGGGCTTGAGGTTCACCGGCAGCAACCACTCGTCGGTCTGTTGTTCTATATCCCGCCACAACTCCTGTGCGGTGTGGGGCCTGTCCCCCAAACATATGAGTTTCAGAATGGCCTGCTGACGTTTACCCTGGGCTGTGCTGAAGTTGGTGGTGAAGGTGTGTGGCTGACTTGATGAGCAGGTGGAAGAAGAGGAGGAGGAAGCCGAGTAGGAGGAGGAGGCAACAGGAGGCAAAGAATGTTGCCCTGCGATCCTTGGCGGCGGAAGGACGTGCGCCAAACAGCTCTCCGCCTGGGGCCCAGCTGCCACTACATTTACCCAGTGTGCAGTTAGGGAGATATAGCGTCCCTGGCCGTGCTTACTGGTCCACGTATCTGTGGTTAGGTGGACCTTGCCACGGATGGCGTTGCGCAGTGCACACTTGATTTTATCGGATACTTGGTTGTGCAGGGAAGGCACGGCTCTCTTGGAGAAGTAGTGCCGGCTAGGAACAACATACTGTGGGACAGCAAGCGACATGAGCTGTTTGAAGCTGTCTGTGTCCACCAGCCTAAATGACAGCATTTCATAGGCCAGTAGTTTAGAAATGCTGGCATTCAGGGCCAGGGATCGAGGGTGGCTAGGTGGGAATTTACGCTTTCTCTCAAATGTTTGTGAGATGGAGAGCTGAACGCTGCCGTGTGACATGGTTGAGATGCTTGGTGGAGGAGGTGGTGGTGTTGGTGGTACATCCCCTGTTTGCTGGGCGGCAGGTGCCAACGTTCCTCCAGAGGCGGAGGAAGAGGCCGAGGCGGCGGCAGCAGCAGAAGAGGCCGAGGCGGCAGCAGCAGAAGAGGTAGCAGGGGGAGCCTGAGTGACTTCCTTGTTTTTAAGGTGTTTACTCCACTGCAGTTCATGCTTTGAATGCAGGTGCCTGGTCATGCAGGTTGTGCTAAGGTTCAGAACGTTAATGCCTCGCTTCAGGCTCTGATGGCACAGCGTGCAAACCACTCGGGTCTTGTCGTCAGCACATTGTTTGAAGAAGTGCCATGCCAGGGAACTCCTTGAAGCTGCCTTTGGGGTGCTCGGTCCCAGATGGCGGCGGTCAGTAGCAGGCGGAGTCTCTTGGCGGCGGGTGTTCTGCTTTTGCCCACTGCTCCCTCTTTTGCTACGCTGTTGGCTCGGTCTCACCACTGCCTCTTCCTCCGAACTGTGAAAGTCAGTGGCACGACCTTCATTCCATGTGGGGTCTAGGACCTCATCGTCCCCTGCATCGTCTTCCACCTGCAGAAAGACGCAGCAGTTGGCACCTGTGTTTCGTCATCATCAGAGACATGCTGAGGTGGTATTCCCATGTCCTCATCATCAGGAAACATAAGTGGTTGTGCGTCAGTGCATTCTATGTCTTCCACCGCTGGGGAAGGGCTGGGTGGATGCCCTTGGGAAACCCTGCCAGCGGAGTCTTCAAACAGCATAAGAGACTGCTGCATAACTTGAGGCTCAGACAGTTTCCCTGGTATGCATGGGGGTGATGTGACAGACTGATGGGCTTGGTTTTCAGGCGCCATCTGTGCGCTTTCTGCAGAAGACTGGGTGGGAGATAATGTGAACGTGCTGGATCCACTGTCGGCCACCCAATTGACTAATGCCTGTACCTGCTCAGGCCTTACCATCCTTAGAACGGCATTGGGCCCCACCAAATATCGCTGTAAATTATGGCGGCTACTGGGACCTGAGGTAGTTGGTACACTAGGATGTGTGTGACGGCCACGTCCTCTCCCAGCACTAGAGGGTCCACTAACACCACCACGACCATGTCCGCGTCCTTTACTAGATGTTTTCCTCATTGTTATCGTTCACCACAACAACAAAAATATTATTTGACCCAATGTATTGAATTCAAATTCAGGCCTTTTTTTAAAGACAACTAACACTATCTGGCTATCTATTTAGGTACCGTATTACACTAATACAGGCACAGCAGTAACGACAGATTTAGCTGGATATAAATTTGAGGCCTAGTATTTAGGCGCTGGGTGACAGGTATAGGTTTACTGACAGAATTAGACTGGGATATGCACAGTAGCGTGTGTGTGAAGTTATTCAGAATGACCCTATCTGCACCTTGAATCTAATATACCCTTTTAGGGATAAATTTAAAGTAGGCCTGATACAGCAGAAACCACTAAATTAGGAAATTGCTAAATTGGGAATTGTATTTCAACCCAGAACAAAAACTGTGCTTTGACGGACACTAAATAACTTGACCAGCCACAGCAGTAACGACAGATTTAGCTGGATATAAATTTGAGGCCTATTATTTAGGCGCTGGGTGACAGGTATACGTTTACTGACAGAATTAGACTGGGATATGACCAAAAAATAACCACACTATTGATGGTTAAATGCACTTGGTGTGACAGCTTGACCAACCACACTATTGAGGGTTAAATGCACTTGGTGACAGGCTCAGCTTGCCCCTGATGTAGTATATGGCCAAAAAATAACCAGACTATTGCTGGTTAAATGCACTTGGTGTGTCAGCTTGACCCTGATGTAGGCTTTAGCCAAAAAACAACCACACCATTGAGGGTTAAATGTACTTGGTGGCAGCTTGTGCTGGCGCACCACAAGACACAAAATGGCCGCCGATCACACCAGAAAAAAGTGACTGAAAAACGCTCTGTGCAGCCTAAAAACAGTGAGCAATTCAATAGCAGCAGTTCAATCATCCACAGCTGCAGATCAATCTCTGAATGAAGTCTTTTGGAGGAGTTAATCACTGCCTAATCTCGCCCTAACGTCGCGGCTGCAACCTCTCCCTATGCTGATCAGAGCAGAGTGACGTGCGGCGCTACGTGACTGCAGCTTAAATAGAGGCTGGGTCACATGGTGCTCTGGCCAATCACAGCCATGCCAATAGTAGGCATGGCTGTGACGGCCTCTTGGGGCAAGTAGTATGACGCTTGTTGATTGGCTGCTTTGCAGCCTTTCAAAAAGCGCCAAGAAAGCGACGAACACCGAACCCGAACCCAGACTTTTACGAAAATGTCCGGGTTCGGGTCTGTGTCACGGACACCCCAAAATTCGGTACGAACCCGAACTATACAGTTCAGGTTCGCTCATCCCTAGTTTTGAAGTTATTCACACATAAAGTGACACTGGTCAGATTTGCAAAATGAGCCCGGTCCTTAAGGGGTTAATCTTTGCATCTTATGTCAGGACTTGAGATTAATGGTCATCGAGCATGCTCGGCCGAACACCAGTTTGGCTCGAGCATCTCGATGCTCGACATATGGTGGTATTGAGGCCGAATGCCGCATGTGCTCAAAAGCAATGCTCGATTTTCGACCCTGCACGTTTCTTGGCTGATACGCAGCCAATAAATGTGCAGGTAAGTACTGCCCTCACTGTCAAGTGATTGGCTGGCCGGAACGCGTCATCGGGTGCTATATAGAACCCGATGACGCATGTTTGGCTCATTCTTAGGGAGAACTGTGCTGAGGAAGGGACAGACAGGGAGTGATTTAAGAATATTTTTACCACCAAAACTTTTCAGAGACCCAAAAGTCCTTTTAAGCAGCATCATCTTTGTTTTAGCGCTAAATAGCTAAAACTTTACAGACCGAAAAGTCCTTCGGACTATTGTGTGCGGCAGCAATATCTATTTTTAGTGCATCCTGCGCTAAATAGCGTACAATAGTTAGGCCGCTGCAGACAGCAACATTAGCTGCGCCACATTTCCATTGTAAAGTGTGCGCATCCAAAAAATATTTGTGACATACAGTGTACTTTGTCAATAGACGGTGTCCGCTTATGACAGTGACATTAGCTGCGTCACATCTGCAGTGTAACGTGTGCGCTTCAAAAATGTATCTGTGACATACAGTGTACTTTTTTGCATAGACGCTGCGGACAGTGACATTACCGGTGGTACCTCTCCTGTATAACGTTTCCTCATCCCAAATACCTGTGACATTCCCTGTAATTTTTCATTAACCGCTGGTGACAGCATTTACATTACCTGCGGGATATCTTCTGTGTGACGTTTCCACATCCAAAATATATTTTTAAATTTGCGCATACACTTCCAAATACTACACTACTGTACGTGTGACAAACTTTCAATCATACATAACATTTAATATGAAGAAGGCGAGCAGTAAGGGACAGGGCAGTGGCGGTGACGCTGATGGTGCGCGCAGAGGCCGTGACCCTGGGCATGGTGAAACTGTGCCTGCTGCCAGAGCGCAAGAAAAACAATCATCCACGATACCTAGCTTCATGTCTCAGTTTGCAGGGACACCACTCTTGAAGTCAGACCAGTGCGACCAGGTGGTCGGTTGGATTGCAGTAGATAATGCTTCCAGTCAGTTAAGCACCACCCTATCTTCCACCAAGTCCAGTCTCGTAGCCAAGAGTCTGCTCAACCCAATCCTCACCCTGAACCTCCTTCCTCCCACCATGGAGAGTCTGGGCAGACAAGAGATCCCACACTCGGATATTCCGAGGAGCTCTTTTCAGCGCCATTCCTTAATTTGTCCCTCTTGCCAATGTGCACAGCCCCAAAGAAATGAATGGGTCCAGATTCAGTACGGGTGCAATGCGTTCACCTCCCGCATTGCACCCGCGCGGAAATCTCGCCCGTGTGAACTCAGCCTAAATCTTGAAATTTCTCAGAAATTTTCAAAAACCAACTTTAAGGACCAGTTCAGGTCTGAAGTCACTTTGTGAGGCTTACATAATAGAAACCACCCAAAAATGACCCCATTCTAGAAACGACACCCCTCAAGGTATTAAAACTGATTTTACAAATGTCGTGTTCCACAAGAATTAATGGAGAAATAGAGATACAATTTCAAAATTTCACTTTTTTGGCAGATTTTTTCTATTTTAATATTTTTTTTCCAGTTACAAAGCAAGGGTTAACAGCCAAACAAAACTCAACATTTATGACCCTAATTCTGTAGTTTACAGAAATACCCCATATGTGGTCGTAAACTGCTGTACAGGCACATGGCAGGGCGCAGAAGGAAAGGAATGCCATACGGTTTTTGGAAGCCAGATTTTGCTGGACTAGTTTTTTTGACACCATGTCCCATTTGAAGCCCCTAGAGTAGAAACTCCAAAAAAGTGACCCCATTTTAGAAACTACGGGATAGGGTGGCAGTTTTGTTTGTACTAGTTTAGGGTACATTAAATTTTTGGTTATTCTATATTACCCTTTTTGTGAGGCAATGTAACAAGAAATAGCTGTTTTGGCACAGTTTTTTTTTGTTATTTACAACATTCATCTGACAGGTTAGATCATGTGGTATTTTTATAGAGCAGGTTGTCACGGAGGCGGCGATACCTAACATGTATACAATTTTTTTATTTATGTAAGTTTTACACAATTATTTCATTTTTGAAACAAAACAAATCATCTTTTAGGCCTCTTTCAGATGGCCTCTTTCCAAAATGTGCGGGTGCGTTGCGGGAACACGCGCAATTTTTCTGTGCAAGTGAAAAACATTGTAATGTGTTTTGCACGCGTTTGGAAAACCGCGCATGTTTGGTACCGAAACCCAAACTTCTTCACAGAAGTTCAGGCTTGGGATCGGTGTTCTGTAGATTTATAAGGGAAAATAATAGCATTCTGAATACAGAATGCATAGTAAAATAGCGCTGGAGGGGTTAAAAAAAAAATACAAAATAATTTAACTCACCTTAATCCACTTGATCGCGAAGCCCGGCATCTCCTTCTGTCTTCATCTACATCTGTGTAGCAACAGGACCTGTGGTGACGTCACTCTGGTCATCACATGATCCATCACCATGGTAAAAGATCATGTGATGGATCATGTCATGACTGGAGTGATGTCACCACAGGTCCTGTTCCTCCACACAGCGAAGATAAAGACAGAAGAAGATGCCGGCTACGCGAGCAAGTGGATTAAGGTGAGTTACATTATTTTTTATTATTTTTTAACCCCTCCAGCGCTATTTTACTATGCATTCTGTATTCAGAATGCTATTATTTTCCCTTATAACGATGTTATAAGGGAAAATAATGATCGGGTCTCCATCCTGATAGTCTCCTAGCAACCATGCGTGAAAATCGCACTGCATTCGCACTTTCTTGCAGATGCTTGCGATTTTCACGCAACCCCATTCATTTCTATGGGGCCTGCGTTACGTGAAAGTGGAGCATGCTGCGATTTTCACACAACCCACAAGTGATGCGTGAAAATCACCGCTCATGTGAACAGCCCCATAGAAATGAATGGGTCGGGATTCAGTGCGGGTGCAATGCGTTCAACTCACGCATCGCATCCGCGCAGAATACTCACCCGTGTGAAAGGCGCCTTAGTGTCTCCATAGTCTGAGAGCCATAGTTTTTTTAGTTTTTGGGCGATTATCTTAGGTAGGGTCTAATTTTTTGCGGGATAAGATGACGGTTTGATTGGCACTATTTTGGGGTGCATATGACTTTTTGATCGCTTGCTATTACACATTTTGTAATGTAGGATGACACAAAATTGCTTTTTTTTACACCGTTTTATTTTTTATTTTTTTACGGTGTTCACCTGAGGGGTTAGATCATGTGATATTTTTATAGAGCCGGTTGATACAGACGCGGCAATACCCAATATGTATACTTTTTTTATTTATGTAAGTTTTACACAATGATTTCATTTTTTAAACAAAAAAATCATGTTTTTGTGTTTCCATAGTCTAAGAGCCATAGTTTTTTCAGTTTTTGGGCGATTATCTTGGGCAGGGTATGATTTTTGCGGGATGAGATGACCGTTTGATTGGCACTATTTTGGGGTGTATATGGCTTTTTGATCGCTTGCTATTATACTTTTTGTGATGTAAGGTGACAAAAAAATTTTCTTTAGCACAGTTTTTATTTTTTTTATTTTTTACGGTGTTCATCTGAGCGGTTAGGTCATGTGATATTTTTATAAATCCGGTCGATACGGACGCGACGATACCTAATATGTATACTTTTTTTTTATTTATGTAAGTTTTACACAATAATATCGTTTTTGAAACAAAAGAAATCATGTTTTAGTGTCTCCATATTCTGAGCCATAGTTTTTTTATTTTTTGGGTGATTGTCTCAGGTAGGGGCTCATTTTTTGCAGGATGGGGTGACGGTTAGATTGGTACTATTTTGGTGGG
Source organism: Bufo gargarizans (assembly GCF_014858855.1). Classification (NCBI taxonomy): domain Eukaryota; kingdom Metazoa; phylum Chordata; class Amphibia; order Anura; family Bufonidae; genus Bufo; species Bufo gargarizans. The sequence continues at coordinate 274,536,731 of NC_058085.1, read as the reverse complement.
CGTACGCCTTTTTGATCGCTTGCTGTTGTGATGTAAGATGGCAATTTTTTTTTTATTTAGCAGTTTTTATTTTTTACAGTGTTCATCTGAGGGGGTTAGGTCATGTGATACATTTATAGAGCTGGTCGATACGGACGCGACGATACCTAACATGTCTATATGTCTTTTCCCTATTAAAAATAAAATATTACTTTATTTTTGGAAAAGGACGCTTTTATTTTTTTTTACTTGAAACGTTTTTTTTTTTAACTTTAATTTAATTAACTTTTTTTTTTTCACTTTATTATTTGTCCCTCTCTGGGACTTCAACATTACAGGGTCTGATCCCTGTTTCAATGCAACACGATACATCTGTATTGTGCTGTATTGAACTGTTAGTATCTTACACTGTAAGACGTTAACAGTTGCCTAGGAGACCCAGCCTGGGGGCTGGGCCTCTTAGGTCTCCGTACCTGCTTGGCTTGGGGCTGCCATGGCAACCATCGAGTCCCCGCCAGAGCAACGCGAGGACTCGATGGATGAGGTGAGGGAGCGCAAACCTCCCATATGCTGCGGTCAGCGCTGACCGCGGCATGATGGGTTAATCCACTGGCATCGGCGTTATCGCCAATGCCGGTGGATGCAGCAGGGATCCGGCTGTCAGTAACAGCCAGATCTCTGCCGCTAATCGCGGCACCGCACATTGGGGGGGGAAAGGGCCACGACTGCAGAACGAGAACGCTCGTCCTCTAGTGCTAAGTGCCGGCGATTTAGGACGAGCATTCTCGTCCTGGGTCGTTAAGGGGTTAATGGGGAGATCTCTGGTTATATGTAAGGTTAGACCTCATGCACACAGCCATTGCCTGGCCGTGCCCATATTGCGGCCCGCAAACAGCCAGTTCGCAATATATGGGCATTGGCCGTGTGCACACCGTATCACGGATGCAGTCCCATTTACTTCAATGGGTCCGCAATCCAGGAGATTTTGGTGTGGAACAGAGGCAAGGATCAGTGCTTCCATGGGTTTTCCGTTTATGCCTCCACACCGCAAAAAAGTCGTGCATGCAGACCATTGGATGCGGATCACAGACTCCATTCAAGTGAATGGATCCACGTCCACAAATGGCAGCAAGCACGGGCAAGGCCGGCACATGGTCTGATTTTCATTTTTTACACTTATGATGGCATACCCCTTTAATACTGAAACGAGCATGAATTCACTATTTGGGCAGTGGTTATATTACTTTGGGAAGGCTATGATTTTTTGGGAACACTATATAAGTGGACAAACTGGAGACATTTTAATGTATTTAATTTTTTTATGCTGTTTTACTTGGTGTAATGTGAATTCAAAATAGTTTTTATAAGCTTATGCAGGCTAAGTGAATAAATATATTTACTAAGTGTGATTAAATATAGGCTAACACAGACAAATGACATACAGAATAATAGAAAGTAAATAAACATCACTAGCCCAAATATGCAATATGGAGCAGAGATGCGGTCTGCCATGCTATAACACATGGCTGTCTACCAGGTTATAACACATGAAGAAAAAAAAAAAAAAAAAAAAAAGACAGGATGTACAAAAGATTGGGCAAATCAATACTTACATCCTACCTAGGATAAAGTTCCAATTGAAGTCCCCACTAATATATGTGTGTAACCAGTTATACACCTCGGCCCCACCCCGGTGTGCATCACACATGTCCTGAGATGTGTCTCTGAGATCACCAATCAGGAATGTGGTCATGTCAACAGAATGGCGGATGGGTATGCCTAACCCACTACATCCTTGCAATATATTGCTATCCTTGCAATATCCTGTATGGAATTTGTAAGCTAAATGAAATAAAAATAAAAAAGGAATACCGTGAATATTGTTTCAGATTGTCAATCTGAGTAAATCTAAATGTATTTAAAGGGGTTGTCCGGGTTCAGAGCTGAACCCGGACATACCCTTATTTTTCACCCCGGCAGCCCCCCTGAGCCTAGCATCGGAGCATCTCATGCTCCGATGCGCTGCCGTGCCCTGCGCTAAAACGCACGGGCTCTTGTTTTCAATAACACACTGCCGGGCGGTAACTTCCGCCCGGCAGTGTGTTCGGTGACGTCACCGGCTCTGAGGGGCGGGCTTTAGCTCTGCCCTAGCTGTTTTACTGGCTAGGGCAGAGCTAAATCCCGCCCTTCAGTGCCGGTGACGTCACCGGGGTTCCTGTCAGCCCCATGGAGAGCCCCGGTACGTCACCAGAACTCCTAAAAATGCCTTTGCCCTGTGCAATTTAGCGCAGGGCAAAGGAGAGCATCGGAGCATGAACTGCTCCGATGCTCCTGTCAGGGGGGCTGCCTGGGTGAAAATGGAGGGATGTCCGGGTTCAACCCAGAAGAGAAGAGGACACGTGTCTTTAGCTTATAATGTGGAGGAAAGTAAATGGTATGCAGTCAGAGATTTGCTTGCATACTTGCTCTGCAAATGCTAACTGAAGTGTGAGGCTTACAAGTTCTCTAGCAAAATGTCTGATTTATAATACAAGGCCTCACAATAACCAGTAGCTCGTGACTGCTCCTAACTCTCTTGGGCTAAAAAAGTGAATGGCGCAGATTTCCATGCAAATGAAAAGCACACCATCTAAATACACAGGCATGGTGTCATATCAGAGTAAATGTCAGGCTGGAGAAAATAAACTCGGCAGACCTTTAAATATCCTGTATTGAAAAGAAAGGAACAGAGAAACATAGGGCTTTAATAAATGGCTGACCTTATGAGCTTGTGTAAGAGGCCATGTTAATATAATTAAAGGGGCCTTCCATCTACGTGTAGTTCTTATACTGCATATTTATCAAAATATCATCTCAAATCCCACAACCAGCAATGGATTTCTCCTCTGTTTTCTTTAGAAACAATCACGCTCCACAAAGCTTTCATATTTGGTATCTGTTCTGCCTCCCCCTCAATGCTGGTTTGTATCCACCTTTACCTAAGGTCTACAAAGCTATGGAGACCTTCAAACCTCTCCATGATGTTAATCCTGAGGCTGGAATCACTGATGATATCACCGTAACAACAGTATTGGTGATAAATGTGACATAGTTAGGGCCTTATTAGACTGCATGAGTTTTGGACCAATTATTGGGAACAAGGATTCAGAGGAATCCCCATTCCTGAGAGTTGGCCAGTATAATAGAGCAGCCGATTAGTCAAAAAGCAGACCAAGGCTCGTTTGTCTGTTGATGGGCGTCTTTCATTAGGATGACAGATACCCAATTCTCGTCGGCACATGGCCCTGCCAAAAATCAAGGAACGACTGTGGTAGCAATCTCTTCCTCTCACATTTTGTTTGCGTCGCCTGTGCAATCAGGCCAGTGCAAACGAGCACGATGGATGTGTTATAGCACTGCCTTAACATAGGCGATGTAGTACTGTAACCTGTAAAAATTCTACCACCGGGATCCACACCAAGAGGACCTCCATCCCTACTCCTGGGCAATGGTGGAGAGGGGAGTTTTTTTTGAGAGGTGACCACTGACCAAGCATGTATGCTGCCACTTCATACAATTCTATGGTAGATACTAGGGATCGACCGATATAGATTTTTTAGGGCCGATACCGATACCGATAATTTGTGAGCTTTCAGGCCGATAGCCGATAATTTATACCGATATTCTGGGAATTTTCATTTTTGAAAAAAAAAAAAAAATTCCCACAAATCTGATGAAAATTTATGTTTATTGTTAATGTGTATTTTTTATTTTTTTTTGTAAATCTTTCTTTCATTTATATTTAATATTTTGGTGTTTTTATTTTTGTAACTTCTTTTTTTTTTTTACTAACTTTTAGCCCCCTTAGGGACTAGAACCCTTGTCCTATTCACCCTGATAGAGATCTATCAGGGTGAATAGGAGCTCACGCGGTCCCTGCTGCTGTGTGCTTTGTGCACACAGCAGCATGGAGCTTACCATGGCAGCCAGGGCTTCAATAGCGTCCTGGCTGCCATGGTAACCGATCGGAGCCCCAGCATTACCCTGCTGGGGCTCAGATCGGATGAGCAGGGGAGGAGGGGATCCTGTGGGGGGGGGCGCACTGCGACTGGGGTGGGGGGCCCTATGCGCCACCAATGCTTAATACTGGGGGGGGGGGCGCACTGCGCCACCAATGTCTAATACTGGGGGGCTTGGGGGGGCGCACTGCGCCACCAATGAAGCTTAATCTCTAATTTATTAATATACAGGAGGCGGGAGCTGGCTGCAGGATCACATAGCCGGCTCCCAACCTCTATGACAAGTAGCTGCGATCCGCGGCACCTGAGGAGTTAACTACCGCAGATCGCAGCTACAGCTCATAGAGGCCCGGAGCCGGCTATGTGATCCTGTGCAGCCAGCTCCCGCCTCCTGTATATGCATAAATGAGAGATTAAGCTTCATTGGTGGCGCAGTGGCCAAAGCTCCTCCCCTCCTCTTGTCCCCTGTCCTTTCATTGGCGGCAGCAGCAGCAGCACAGGGGGAGGGAGACACTGCTCCTTCTCCCCTGTGCTGCTGCTGAGGGAACACGGAGAGCGCTGTCAGCAGCGCGATCTGTGTTCCCCATACGCTATCGGAATATCGGCAAAATAAATGCCGATAGCGTTCAAAATCCTGAATATCGGCCGATAATATCGGTAAATGCGATAATCGGTCGATCCCTAGTAGATACACAAAATAGTGTATCTTCCATCAGTGGTGGACTTTACCACCATTCAAACCAAGCAAATGCTTGGGACCCCAGAGATAGGGGGAAGGGGCATAAGCAGTTGGCTGAAAAAACAACTGAAGGGGCAGAACTACTGCCTGTGCAACCAGTTCAGCTGCGGCCCTTCCCAGTGGTAGAGCAGTACTAAAAGGGCCGACTGCACTGGTAAGTTGAGAATTGGGCTCTGGTCAGCGGGGGTAGAACTTAGCGATGAGACTGGGCAGATCTCAGCAGCGTGATGTAACTTTGTTTGGGGTCCAGAAATGCCAAATCCTCCCTGGTCTCCTCCTCATGGCCAACGACCAGGTACATGACGATTTAATGCTTTCATCATTAATAAATGGTAGAACCATCAGGTACTTGTACACCTGGCAGCTGGCCGCAGGTGCCCCTCCTGAATTCAACTGTCTCTAGGATGGAGATACAATTGAATACTGCAGCGTATTTTGAGCTACTCTGTGGTATTTGGTTCTGCTTGGGCGGTATTTGGTGCTGCACTATGGTACTTCTCTTGTGCCTGCCTACTTGCATTAGCTCGGCCTTTTGTCAATCTGGACCTGCCTCCAACATGGGGGCACTTTTAGTTTTTTTTTTGTTCCAAGGGCACAAGTCCACCCCTTGTTGAGTGACTAGTAAGAACGTCTTCTTGGCACAAGGTCCCAACAGTTCAACATCATATTGTGAGGCATCACATGCACTTTATGACATCATGGACTGTATGACATCTTAAAGGGGGTTTTCCCATCTCAGACAATGGGGGCATATCACTAGGATATTCCCCCATTGTCTGATAGGTGCAGCTCCCACCTTTGGGACCCACACCTACACAGAGAACGGAGCCCCAAAAGTTGTGGAGGGTGCACGACACATGCGCAGCTGCCCTCTATTAATTTCTATGGGGATGCCGAAAATAGCCAAGTGCTGGCTCGACTATTTCCGTCGGCCCCATAAAAATTAATGGGAGTGGTGGGTGGCCACGCAAGCGCAGTGTGCTCCTATTCACTACTATGGGGAGAGCGCTTGAAGAAGGATGCTGGGTCTGGCCACCTTCCCCCTTTCCAGAGGTGGGATCTTAACCTATCAGACAATGGGGGCATATCCTAGCGATTGTTTGAGATGGAAATTATTACCCCTTAAAGGAGAAAAGAGACTCAGAGGGACTGGGGTCCAAAATGGGGAATGTCCCTAAAAAAAAAAAAAAAAAAAGTCTGAGATGGAAATCATTGCCTGAACACTGACTTGCGTGAAAATCGCAGCATGTTCTATATTCTGTCTTTCACGCAGCCCTGGCCCCATAGAAATGAATGGGGCCTCAGTGAAAAACGCATTGCATCCAGCAGCAAATGCGGATGCAATGCGTTTTTCACTGATGGTTGCTAAGAGATTTGTTTGCAAACCTTCAGTTTTTTATCACGCGTGTGAAAAACGCATTGTGCCCGCGCAGAAAAAACTGAACTGAACGCAATCGCAGACAAAACTAACTGAACTTGCTTGGAAAATGGTGCGAATTTCACTGAACGCACCCGGACCTAATCCGTCACGCTCGTGTGACAGGGCCTTAGAGGGCTGATCCTGTGCTGGACACTGCACCTCAGGGATCTCTCTTAGGACTCTGATACATTCCATGCACAACAGGGGAGTGTAAAGCATGCTGGGACACTTAGTCCTCCTACACAGCACTACAGTGGCCGGTCTATCCTGACATTGACACTCTTTCGTAGGCTCCGCCCACACGTGCCTTCCCGGAAATACGCCATCACGTAGCTTCGTTATTCCACGCACTGCGTCGCCTGCCCTCATTTGCACTTCCGGTTCCGAGCCCGCGCTTTGGTGTTTGCGTTTTGGGAGCCGACGTTGTGTGTTGCGCAGTTTTCTCACCACCGTGCAACATGTCGCGGTCGTCGTCGTCTTCGGTGTTACCGAGGGTGTACATTGGAGGGCTCAGCCATCGGGTCCGGGAGAGGGATGTGGAGCGCTTCTTCAAGGGCTTCGGCAAGATCGTGGAGGTGGACCTGAAGAAGGGGTGAGTGCTCGAGCTTTCCGGGAGACGTTGGTGGCGTCTCTCCCTCTTGACCCGGCTACTCGTGTGGAGCCGCCTCCGATAGGGTTCTTCCACGGTGACCGGCGGGGCGGACCGCATGGAGCATACACACAAGCACGTGCCTCCATGACTGCCCACTGCAGTACTGAGTGCGAGATAAGCGGCTACCTGGCGCCACCTGTCTCCAGCGACAAGGAAGGGTCATGTATGGAGGCCTCCCCCACACACCTGCTGATGACCCAGCAGTTCACTAAGGCGCTGTTCACACTGTTTCTGCACTGTCCATGTGTGGCGTGCAGCCCATAGGTTACAGTGGTTTCTCCCGGGACCCCCGCTGATCAGCCGGGCTGTGGGCTCTTCCTAGGCCATTGACATCACGGTTCATCGGTGGCAGCTCAGTCCTGTTCAAGTGAACGGAGTCCCGAGCCCTTCAACCTCTTCCAATAGCAGATCGTGGGGTCCCTAGTGTTCGACCCCCCACTGAGCCGATATTGATGATCTGTCCTGAGGATAGGCCATCCATGTTGAACTCCCCAAAAGCCCCTTTACATTTTATAACCAGTATTCCCCTTCAATTTTTGTTCCTAGAAGTCCATTTACACTTCATGGTCGTTTCACGGTAAAACACTGCGGTTCTGAGAGAATCGCAGCCTGTTTTGGGCCTTACTGACCAAGCGTTTAACTTTTTTTTTCCCCATCGTTGCATTCCAAGAGATATACCTTTTTTTATTTTTCAGTCTGCATAGCTTTATGAGGGCTTGTTTTTTGCGAAATAATTAGTCTTTTTAATGGCGCCATTTTGGAGTACACACAACTTTTGGAAGGGAGATGGGAAAAACAGCAATACTGCCAAAATTTGACGGCGTTCTTTTTTTGTATGCATAATATCAATATTCTCTGGCTCAGGACGATTACAGTGATACCAAATACATCGTTTTTTCTTCTTCTTTTTGCATTGCACTTTCACAGGACCCATAACTTATTTCTCTTTCTATGGCGTTTTGTAAGGGCTTGATTTTTGGGGGACAACTTGTATTGTTAATGGGTGCCTTTTTGGGGTAAATGGCGCTTTTTGATCGCTTGTTATTACGCAACTAAGAATAAATTAGAATTCTGTCTTTATTTTTTGCGGTGTTCACTGTCAGTGATAATTTACATGATATTTATGAAGTCACAGTCGTTCCGGTCGCGGCAATACCAAACTTGGGCAAGATTTATTAATTTTTTTCCTTGAAAAGTGTATTTTCAATGGAGAGTTTTTTTAATGGGATTTTTTTAAAATTGGATAAATGAGTTATTTTTTTAAACTTTTTATACCACTTAATAGTCCCACAAGGGGGCTATAAACAGGCAGCTTTTTGATTGCTTTTAAAATGCAATGCATTATCCCTAGATAATGCATTTTCAGTGCTATTCTAACATAGACCCGCAGGCTATTGGGAATTACTCAAGGCTGTTCTGGGGCCTACATCAGACCCCAGGCAGCCTTTACACACATCAGCACCCCGCGTTCACGTTTGCGGGGTGCCGAAGGGAGACAGTCCGCTCCCTCTGTAAGCACTTTACAGTGTTAAACAGCCTGGATCGGCATTCCTGCGGCTCTCTCCCGCCGCGTAGTGCTTAGACTTGGCCGCCGTAAAAAAAAAAAAAAAAAAATGCATCGCCCCAGCCTAAGAAAAAGTTGTATGGGTGGCCACTAAGGGGTTTTCTTGGATTTTAATATTCATCAACTATCCTCGGGATAGGTCATCAATATCAGATTGGTGGGAGTCCAACTCCCATCATCCCTGCTGATCAGCTGGTTGTAAGAAGGCAGCTCCGTGTGAGCGCATCCTTCCTTCATTGTTTGCCTGCTCTCCATTGACAGCGGTCAGCAGGTGTAACTACAAGGCATCCATTCACTTCTATGGGACTGTAGTGTACACGTGAATAGGAAGGAGCCGTTCCATAGAAGTGAATGGTGCGGCTTTTAATTGCACCGCTGTCGATGGAGAGTAAAAAATAAAGGAAGGCTGCACTCACACGGAGCGTGGCCTTCTCTTCAAACAACTGATCGGTGCGGGTGTTGGACCCCAGTGAATCTGATATTGATGACCGATCCTGAGGATAAGTCTTCAGTATTAAGATCCCGGAAAACCCCTTTTAAAGGGGTTGTGGCACTTCAAGTGGCATTTATCATGTAGGCAAAGTGAATACAAGGCACTTACTAATGTACTGTGATTGTCCATATTGTGTCCTTTACTGGCTGGATTTATTTTTCCATCACATTATACATTGCTCGTTTGCATGGTTACAATCACCCTGCAATCCATCAGTGGATTTTTTAGAGAAAAAAGTGATGGCCTCTCAGGCTGGTGCTTTTTTTCTATAGTGTGCAAGAACGGCCACCACTGATGGATTGTAGGGTGGTCGTAACCGTGAAAACGAGCAGTGTATAATGTAATGGGAAAAATTAATCCAGCCAGTAAAGGAAGCAGTATGAACAATCACAATATATTAGTTGAAGGGAACCTGCCACCGGGATTTTGTGTATTGAGCTGAGGACATGGCCGCTAGCACATCTGCAATATCCAGTCCCCATAGCTCTGTGTGCTTTTATTGTGTAAAAAAAAAAAAGCGATTTGATACATATGCAAATTAACCTGAGATGAGTCCTTCCCTGACTAATCTCACGTACAGGACTCATCTCGGGTTAATTTGCATATGTATCAAATCGTTTTTCTTACACAATAAAAGCACTCAGAGCTATGGGGACTAGGTATTGCAGATGTGCTAGCGGCCATCTAGCAACCCATGTCCTCAGCTCTATACCCTAAATCCCGGTGACGGGTTCCCTTTAAGTGCCTTGTATTAACCTTCTCTACATAATAAATGCGACTTGCTGAAGTGAAACAACCCCTTTAAGGGTACTTTCACACTTGCGTTGTGAGGATCCGGCAGGCAGTTCCGTTGCCAGAATGAAAACATTTCACTTGTTCTTCCAACGAGCTTTCTCAATTCTGAGTGACTGTACAAGAATTATCTGGGAATAAATATGTAACTGAATCAACATCTGTAATTAGAAACACACTGGTGTGCCTCAGGTTACAGAAATGTCTGGTAAAAAGAGATAATACTGGATAAAAAGTAGTGGTAACATGACAGTCACGAGTAATGATAGTAATAAAAGTGATAACATGACAGTCATGGGTCATGAGGTCGTGACTGGATAAAAGGGTACATAAATGCAAAGCAGTTAATGCTATAAAAAGTCAATAAATAAAGATTGAGAGCTAGGTATGAATTGTAAAAACTAAATATAAAATATATGAGTATAAATGGGCGCCGGTTGGAATTAAGGCAGAATATTAGGATTAGACGGCGCAATAGCGGGTGATATATATTAGATGGTAGATGACTGGTTTTTGATGGCGCGTCTGGACGTGAATCCTGATGGTAATGTGTAATGCCAATTAATAGGTAATATGGTTGGTTAAGGGCTCTTTCACACTTGCGTTCTTTTCTTCCGGCATAGAGTTCCTTCGTCGGGGCTCTATGCCGGAAGAATCCTGATCAGGATTATCCCCATGCATTCTGAATGGGGTGAAATCCGTTCAGGATGTCTTCAGTTCAGGACCGGAACGTTTTTTGGCCGGAGAAAATACCGCAGCATGCTGCGCTTTTTGCTCCGGCCAAAAATCCTGAACACTTGACGCAAGGCCGGATCCGGAATTAATGCCCATTGAAAGGCATTAATCCGGGTCCGGCCTTAAGCTAAACGTCGTTTCGGCGCATTGCCGGATACAACGTTTAGCTTTTTCTGAATGATTACCATGGCTGCCAGGACGCTAAAGTCCTGGCAGCCATGGTAAAGTGTAGTAGGGAGCAGTATACTTACTGTCCGTGCGGCTCCCGGGGCACTCCAGAGTGACGTCAGGGCGCCCCACGAGCATGGATCACGTGATCGCATGGAAACGTCATCCATGCGCATGGGGCGCTCGGACGTCATTCTGGAGCGCCCTGGGAGCCGCACGGGCGGTAAGTATACTACTATGGCAACCAGCATCCTGGCTGCCATAGTAACACTGAACACTTTTTGAAGATGGATCCGTTCATATACGCTTTCCGTTCACTTACATTTTTCCGGATCCGGCGTGTAATTCCAGCAAATGGAGTACATGACAGATCCGGACAACGCAAGTGTGAAAGAGGCCTAAGGGTTAAAGTGTGCAACAATTCGATTAGGCATAAGATCAGGGTGCAATATAACTGCAGCGTCAGCCGTACAAATTTTTATGTGGTTGTAAGGGTGGGGTGAATTAATATAGACTGGTAGTGCTAATCATGGTAAGAGGAACAAGCATGAACTGGGGTGTGGTGGTTATAATGAGGGTTGGGGGACAAGTGGCATGAAGAGGTTAAAGTACAGAGGCATGCGAGTGGAGGGGAAAGGCAGGTGCTGGGGGTCTTACCGGTGGAGAGAGCGCTGCTTCAAGCTCCTGGCATGTGGCATCCAGAGGCTGTATGTTATTGAGCGCGCGCTGGGCTGGCTATAAGGGGCCGGTCTGGGCGGGCAGTGTTGGTGGGACCGCCCTAAAGGGGCGGAGCTGGTTACTAGCCCATTGATGGTGGAGTGGGTGTGTATGTGGGCGGAGCCCGGCCCGGTGATGGGACGGCCGGTGTGAGGTTCCGGCGTGTGGATAGAGGCGAGGGCGGTCCTAGGTGATGCGATGGGGGGCGAGGGTGCTGCGTTGTAGAGGATGGAGACATGGCGGGATCTGTGCTATATGGGGCAATGATACCCCGGCAGTGCTAAGGGATGGTGAGAAGTTACGGACTGTGTGTGATAGAGAAGGGCACAGGGAAGGGACGGCTGGGAGTGACAGAATGAGGGGATGGTGTTGGAAAGGGGCGGGGCCAGTGTCTTGGGTTGGGAGGTGGGGCCAAGAGTGAATGCAGTGAGGCTGGGGATGTAGGTGGCTGTGGAAGGGGGTGGATATGAAGGGGAGGGGTGTGGAGTGAGCTATGGTTGGGAGACAACATGATGAAGGGAAAGATGTGGATGGGAAGAGGGGGGGGGTGATGGGAGAGGGAAGAAAGGCAGTGGAGGTGGGTGGGGACGGTGTCTAGGGTCTGTGGATGGGGTGGAGATAATGCTGGGGATATGGGGGGGGGGGCTAAAGGCTTTCGGATGCTGAGATCGAGGTTGGGAAGGAGGGGTGGAGGCAAAAGGGAGGAATGAGAACGAGGCTTTGCTGGGCATGGTGTGATTGGATGAGGTGATATAGTGGATATGGATCTGAGGATGGAGGGCGTAATGGGAAAGTGGTCCAGTAGTATGTGGAATTAGAAGCAATTGTTTTCAAGGCTTTCGTTAAGGCCGTACGGTTCCAATTAGGGCTGCAGCTAACGATTATTTGAATAATCGATTAGTTGCCGGTTAATTTCTACGATTAATCGGGAAAAACGACAAAATTACAAAACAAAGCGGTTTATATGATTTTACTTGAAAAATTATATTCAAAGGCCATATTAAAACAAATTGTGGATGGCACTGTTATGGGGGGATCTGTGGGTGGCGCTGTTATGGAGAGGGGGATCTGTGGGTGGCGCTGTTATGGAGAGGGGGATCTGTGGGTGGCGCTGCTATGGAGAGGGGGATCTGTGGGTGGCGCTGCTATGGAGAGGGGGATCTGTGGGTGGCGCTGCTATGGAGAGGGGGATCTGTCGGTGGCGCTGCTATGGAGAGGGGGATCTGTCGGTGGCGCTGCTATGGAGAGGGGGATCTGTCGGTGGCGCTGCTATGGAGAGGGGGATCTGTCGGTGGCGCTGCTATGGAGAGGGGGATCTGTCCACTGTTATGGGCATAACAGTGCACAGATTCCTTTCCCCATAACAGTGCACATATCCCCCCTCCCCATAGCGGTGCCATAGACAGATCCCCCTCTCCATAGCAGCGCCGGAGAGGGGGACGCTCCAGTAACAACTACAGGCAGAGAGGAGGGCGGCGTAGCGTCACTTATTCACGTGATGCACCTGCTCCGCCCACTTTATTAATGAAGGAGGCGGAGCATGTGCGTCACGTGAGTAAGTAACGTTACGCTGCCCTCCGCTCTGCCTGTAGTTGTTACTGGAGCGTCACGATTGTAAGGTAAAATAAAGATGCAGCGACTTAAAGTAAACCGCCCGCCCGCATAGCAACGAATCGGCGATTATTCGATAACTGGATTCGTCGACAACGAATCCAGTTATCGATTACATCGATTAATCGTTGCAGCCCTAGTTCCAATGTTTTGGAGTTTGCATATCCAAAACATTTCTCTCCGTTGTAAAGTTCTGAACCTGTCAGAACAACCGTCAGAGATATGTTCGATGGGCGTGATGGTTAGCTTAGTTGGATCCTTGTCATGAGTCGCCAGGAAATGTCTGGACACACTGGGCCAGATTTATCATTAGTTCAAGTCAGGATAATAGAGTAAAAAGGTGCAAATTTTTGCGCAATCGCTTAAACTGCGCAGAAATTTGCGACTTTTTTTCTGCTCTGCACTATGCTCGCCAGTTTTCTGAAAGTGGGCGTGTTTTCTTATGTAAATGAATCTCTAGACAGATTTACTATTGAGACTAGGGATCGACCGATATTGATTTTTTTAGGGCCGATACCGATATTTTGTGAACTTTCAGGCCGATAGCCGATAATTTATACCGATATTCTGGGAATTTTTATTTTTGAAAAAAAAAAAAATTCCCACAAATCTGCTGAAAATTAATGTTTATTGTTAATGTGTATATTTTTTTTTTTGTAAATCTTTCTTTTTGATTTATATTTAATATTTTGGTGGTTTTTTTTTTGTAACTTTTTATATATATTTTTTAACTAACTTTTAGCCCCCTTAGGGACTAGAACCCTTGTCCTATTCACCCTGATAGAGATCTATCAGGGTGAATAGGAGCTCACGCTGTCCCTGCTGCTCTGTGCTTTGTGCACACAGCAGCATGGAGCTCATCATGGCAGCCAGGGCTTCAATAGCGTCCTGGCTGCCATGGTAACCGATCGGAGCCCCAGCATTACACTGCTGGGGCTCCGATCGGAGGAGCAGGGGAGAGGGGATCCTGTGGGGGGGGGGGGGGGGGGGCGCGCACTGCGACTGGGGTGGGGGGGGCCCTATGCGCCACCACTGCTTAATACTGGGGGGGGAGGGGGGGCGCACTGCGCCACCAATGCTTAATACTGGGGGGGGGAGGCGCACTGCGCCACCAATGCTTAATACTGGGGGGGTGCACTGCGCCACCAATGAAGCTTAATCTCTAATTTATTCATATACAGGAGGCGGGAGCTGGCTGCAGGATCACATAGTCAGCTCCCGACCTCTATGACAAGTAGCTGCGATCCGCGGCACCTGAGGAGTTAACTACCGCAGATCGCAGCTACTGCTCATAGAGGTCGGGAGCTGACTATGTGATACTGCGCAGCCAGCTCCCGCCTCCTGTATATGAATAAATGAGAGATTAAGCTTCATTGGTGGCGCAGTGGCCATAGCTCCTCCCCTCCTCTTGTCCCCTGCCCTCTCATTGGCAGCAGCAGCACAGGGGGAGGAGACACTGCTTCCTTCTCCCCTGTGCTGCTGCTGAGGGAACACGGAGAGCGCTGTCAGCAGCGCGATCTGTGTTCCTTATACGCTATCGGAATATCGGCAAAATAAATACCGATAGCGTTCAAAATCCTGAATATCGGCCGATAATATCGGTAAATCCGATAATCGGTCGATCCCTAATTGAGACTATTTAAAAAGTCGCAATTTCACTCCAGTGAGGACCATGCTTATCTTATGAGACTTTTTAATAAAAACGTGTGACTTTTGTAAAGCTGCTTACTGACGGATAAACTGCTACCGTCAAAGCACATTTATTACAGTCTTAAAGGGCCGATCATAAATCTGACTTGGCTAAAACTGACTTTAGCCATATGTTAAAGTGGAGTGACCTGTCAGAGTCATGATAAATCTGGCCCACTGTGTTGAAGATAGCCTTGCTTGATCTTCCATCTATGATTGTTTAGGCGTTCTTTGAGGGTCTGGGTGGTGTGACCTACGTATTGCTTTCCGCAGGCGCGTTCTAAAAGGTAGATCACAAAACTTGAGGCGCAATTCATGAGGCTTTTGATAGTGAATTCTTCTCCTGTGGTGTTGCTCCTGAAGGTCGTCAAACGATTATTGATGTCATCGCAAGACTTATAGTTTATGGCTGCATTTGTAGCTCCCTTTAGGTTCAGGGAACCATTCGGATGTGGTCAAGGTAGCGCGTTTTATTCTCTTTAATTTGCTCGGGGCTAGTGCACTCTTTAGTGTGCGGGCCCTCCTAAATGTGAAGTGGGGCTTGGAGAGAATGGCTTCTTTAAGATAGGGATCGGCCCTCAGGATATGCCAGTGTTTGGTTATGATTTTCCTCAGTGTTCCATGGTTGGGATTGAAGGTGGTGATAAAGGAAGATTTGAATTTTGCCCGGTCTATCATTGTATTTGCCTTCTTTTTTGTTGTGAGGCACTCCTCTTGGCTCTGCTTGTATGCTCGCCTGAAGGCCCCTTCGATTATGCCTTTTGGGTAGTTTTTGTTCTGGAATCTAGAGCGTACATTCTGGCTTAGCGTGATAAAATCATTCGTAGATGAGCAATTCCTCCTAATTCGTTTAAAACTGACTAAAAGGAATGTTCTCTTTCCATTTTTTGTAGTGCGCACTCTTGTAATCTAGGTAACTGTTACCGTCCACTTTCTTGAAAAAGGTTTTTGTCCGTATTGTATTGCATTCAGAATACAAAACCCAGGTCCAGGTAGTCGATTGAGGTCCTTGAACTTGTGAAAGTAAAGCTGAGGTTCCAAGTATTATTTACGGTTGACGCTGCAGTTATATTGCACCCTGATCCTATGCCTAATCGAATTGTTGCACACTTTAACCCTTAACCAACCATGATATTACCTGTTAATTGGCATTACACATTACCATCAGGATTCATGTCCAGACGCGCCATCAAAAACCAGTCATCTACCATCTAATATACAGGTCCTTCTAAAAAAATTAGCATATTGTGATAAAGTTCATTATTTTCTGTAATGTACTGATAAACATTAGACTTTCATATATTTTAGATTCATTACACACAACTGAAGTAGTTCAAGCCTTTTATTGTTTTAATATTGATGATTTGGGCATACAGCTCATGAAAACCCAAATTTCCTATCTAAAAAAATTAGCATATTTCATCCGACCAATAAAAGAAAAGTGTTTTTAATACAAAAAAAGTCAACCTTCAAATAATTATGTTCAGTTATGCACTCAATACTTGGTCGGGAATCCTTTTGCAGAAATGACTGCTTCAATGCGGCGTGGCATGGAGGCAATCAGCCTGTGGCACTGCTGAGGTGTTATGGAGGCCCAGGATGCTTCGATAGTGGCCTTAAGCTCATCCAGAGTGTTGGGTCTTGCGTCTCTCAACTTTCTCTTCCCAATATCCCACAGATTCTCTATGGGGTTCGGGTCAGGAGAGTTGGCAGGCCAATTGAGCACAGTAATACCATGGTCAGTAAACCATTTACCAGTGGTTTTGGCACTGTGAGCAGGTGCCAGGTCGTGCTGAAAAATGAAATCTTCATCTCCATAAAGCTTTTCAGCAGATGGAAGCATGAAGTGCTCCAAAATCTCCTGATAGCTAGCTGCATTGACCCTGCCCTTGATAAAACACAGTGGACCAACACCAGCAGCTGACATGGCACCCCAGACCATCACTGACTGTGGGTACTTGACACTGGACTTCAGGCATTTTGGCATTTCCCTTTCTCCAGTCTTCCTCCAGACTCTGGCACCTTGATTTCCGAATGACATGCAACAGTCCAGTGCTGCTTCTCTGTAGCCCAGGTCAGGCGCTTCTGCCGATTGTTTCTGGTTCAAAAGTGACTTGACCTGGGGAATGCGGCACCTGTAGCCCATTTCCTGCACACGCCTGTACACGGTGGCTCTGGATGTTTCTACTCCAGACTCAGTCCATTGCTTCCGCAGGTCCCCCAAGGTCTGGAATCGGTCCTTCTCCACAATCTTCCTCAGGGTCCGGTCACCTCTTCTCGTTGTGCAGCGTTTTCTGCCACACTTTTTCCTTCCCACAGACTTCCCACTGAGGTGCCTTGATACAGCACTCTGGGAACAGCCTATTCGTTCAGAAATTTCTTTCTGTGTCTTACCCTCTTGCTTGAGGGTGTCAATGATGGCCTTCTGGACAGCAGTCAGGTCGGCAGTCTTACCCATGATTGCGGTTTTGAGTAATGAACCAGGCTGGGAGTTTTTAAAAGCCTCAGGAATCTTTTGCAGGTGTTTAGAGTTAATTAGTTGATTCAGATGATTAGGTTAATAGCTCGTTTAGAGAACCTTTTCATGATATGCTAATTTTTTTAGATAGGAATTTTGGGTTTTCATGAGCTGTATGCCAAAATCATCAATATTAAAACAATAAAAGGCTTGAACTACTTCAGTTGTGTGTAATGAATCTAAAATATATGAAAGTCTAATGTTTATCAGTACATTACAGAAAATAATGAACTTTATCACAATATGCTAATTTTTGGAGAAGGACCTGTATATCACCTGCTATTGCGCCGTCTAATCCTAATATTCAGCCTTAATTCCAACCGGCACCCATTTTATACTTGTGTGTGTGTGTGTGTGTGTATATATGTGTGTGCATATGTTTTAGATATTTATACTTTATATGCTTATATATATTTTTTATGTTTTGTTTTTACAATTCATACCTAGCTCTCAATCTTTATTTATTGACTTTTTATAGCATTAACTGCTTTGCATTTACGTATTTATGTACCCTTTTATCCAGTCACTACCTCATGACCCATGACGGTCATGTTATCACTTTTATTACTATCATTACTCGTGACGGTCATGTTACCACTACTTTTTATCCAGTATTATCTCCTTTTACCGGACATTTCTGTAACCTGAGGCACACCAGTGTGTTTCAAATTTTTGTGTATATGTTGTTTTAGACTTGAAAAGGGGGTCCGCAGAACCCCAAAACGCATTGTCACTATAACAATAATAAAAAAAAAACTATTGGTTTATGAAAATACTCTGGTTGCGCTTTTGCGCCTACGGTCCACCCATCCACTTGACCCCCGGTCCAGTGGAAATATACCCTATTCATTGACCCAGATGGTGGCTTGGCCCCTGCCAAAGGGGAACGCGGACAGAATCGGCAGCATCAACCAGTGAGACGTAATTACTCCTATTCACCTCCAGCTCAGGTGCTCTACTAAATGTTAAATGTACCGCTGTGTTTCTCTTTAAGCTACGGATTTGTGGAATTTGAAGATCTTCGCGATGCTGATGATGCCGTGTATGAAATGAACGGGAGAGACCTCTGTGGTGAGCGCATCATTGTGGAACATGCTCGGGCACCAAGGAGAGATTTGCGCAGTAAGTATATAAAGGGAAGCCACATGAATTGTTGCTTTTGGGAGACTGTTAAGGATCTGTCAGGATTTCTCTAAACTATGATGTCTATTAGACAGTGCTTGTGGGCGCTACCACTCGGTGCCCTGGACCTCCAGCAGACCAGGGGCCATTCATAGTTAAACACTGTTTGAAAATTAACACCATGCCCTTGGTGCTCCTCATGACGCACATGCTGCTATGAGCTTCCAGAGTGGACCTTCGTACAGGACGCCTGCTGGCTGTTGTATTGTAAGTAAGGCACAGCATAAGCCACCTGTACCACGACAAATTCTCTTGAAGGGCTTGTTCACACGAACATGTTTTTTTTCTTTATCTGTTGTTTTTTTTTTTTTTTTTTTTTTTTGCAGCCTGTATGCAGAACCATTCACTTCATGGGGGCTGCAAAAAAAAAAACTCGGAAATTACTCAGTGTACATTCCATGTCCGCATGGCCGTTCCATAAACAAATAGAACATGTCTTATTATTTGTCAGCGTCACGGACAAGGATATAGGACTGTTCTCTTAGGGATTGGCCTTTTCGTTCCCCAAAATGTGGAATGCATGCGGCTGGTATCCATGTTTTGTGGATGCACAATTTGCAGACCTTAAAAAAGGCAAGACCGTGTACATGAGCAGTCAGGATTTTTATTTTTTTCGGCGTTTTTGGCCAGCAATCTACAGCAAGCTACACATGAATAGATGAATAGCATGCCATTCTTCCTCTATATTTCATCCCTCTACATAGAAAGTGGCGAAATCCTCAAAAAAATTGACCTGTTGTGGTTTTATGAATCCACACCACAGTTCAATTTCGGTGTGGATGAGATGTGGCTGTAATTGCAGTATGTTGTGGATTTTTCTGGCGTGCAGATCTGCACCGAACATGCGTAGCCTGAGTTGGGGATTGGAAGTTTTTGGGAGCAATACATATCTTTAGTTTTATTTTTTTCCAGCTTCTGTATCTTAGCCCTGTGGCATATTAGTGTGAATTTATGATTCTAGTTCCTGCCTATTACTTAAATAGATGGCACGGGACATTTATAGTCTGGCAGAAAGGGCAGGACATGTGATAAAATGACTCGCCTGGAAAATTCCCTGCCAGTCTCTGAGGCTCTGCATTGAAAGCGATGTGACTGGACATGTATGACCAGTGCAGACAATCAGGGGTCAGTGGTCTCGAGTGGGCAGGGAATTTTTTAGGAGAATAATAAACCCATTGACAAAAGAAATATAACGCACCCAGATTAATTTTAGATTTCTCCAAAACTATCTCAGGCAGATATGTGACTGATTACAAGTGTTGTCTTGCCACAAGAGAACGGAAAAGTGCTTCCTCCACTCCCCTATAAGAAGTCTTGCAGAGGCTGCTTCTGGGTAGTGTACCTCTTGGTGAGAGATCACGGACGGCTAGACATGCCTCTACAACGCACTCAGACATTTTGCTGGCACACAGTGCAGTTCTGACATGCATTCAGGATGCATTTTTTATTGTAGCTAGCTGAAATTAATGAAATCTTTCCCACTATGCAGAACACTGACTGCTAAACTGGCTAAATTGAAAACTGCATCCCGAATGCATGGCACAACTGCACTGTGTGCACAGGTGTTGGGGGCAGTAGTTATGTGAAAACATGTACACACTTCAAATAATCATTTGATCTGCCAGCAAGCATGAGTAGCTCCCTCAATTTAGTTGTCCACCGTCCAGACACGTGTGGCACCTTCATTACACACCCCTGTCTTTGCCCAGACCGTCCAGGTGCTTAGCAGAAGGAGATATTGTGTCCTGCCATTGACAACCAGCCGCCATCGCCTTTGTTTTCTGTGCTGTCGTGAGCGATAAGTCTGGCTAGCAAAGAATCCAGGTTCTGTTTGGGATCCAATGACTGCTGGGTTCGAGTATGGAGGCCTTGTAGTGCTTCAGTCCGTCTTTTGCCGTGGAGCGTCACACTGCCCCAACTGCTGGTGTGATAATCTGGGGAGCCATCGCATATGATGTAGGGGGACACTATAGCACAGGGATCAGCAACCACCGGCACGCCAGCTGTTTGGAAACTACCACTCCCAGAATCCTCCAAGACATCCTGAGTCCACATGTTGCCTCTCGTGGCAGGGCTTTCAGCTGGCATGGCAGGTTTCCCAGGAATCTCTCTGCCAGATTGCAAAACTTACTTGGCTTGCCTGGTCACTAGATTTACCACCAATTGAGCATTTATGCACCAGCAGGGCCCACAGCTTCATCAACCTGTGTGAGGTTCTACAGCAGGAATGCCCAGCCTGCGGCTCTTCAGCTGTTGTGAACCTACGATTCCCATTTTTTTTGTTTCTTAGTTTTGTGAGTGTACTTCTTTTATCATGTGTCCTGGAGACTTTTCCGAGACTTGTATACTGATGACCCGTCCTCTGGATAGGTCATCAGTATCTGATCAGTGGGGGTGTTTGAGAAGGCAGTAGCGCTGCAGCTTTCCCTGTTCATCTGTGACATGACCATGACGTTGCTCCTCCCCATTGAAGTGAATCGGGCTGAGTGCAATACCAATCCCAGCCGCTATACACTGTACAGCAGTGTGCTTCGTTGTGGCCTTCTCTCAGCTCACTCTCACAGGAGCACTAGGGTCTTCTCATATAGCTGATCTGTATGGGTCCCAGGTGCTGGACCCTCACCGATCAGATACTGATAACCTTTCCAGAGGATAGGTCATCAGTATATAAGTCTTTGAAAACCCTCTTAACTGCCTGACTAAAATAGTAAGCCCAGGAAAAATTTAAATTTTTAAGATGCAGATAATTGTCAGTGAACACTCCAACAACATACTATGTATGGGGGCCACCTGGCAAATCGTCAAAGCCTGCTGCCCAGTCACTATCCTAGTGTATCATTGGCACTGGAGATGCCAATTTCTTATTCTTTTTTTCTCTTTGGCAATAAACTTGCACACTTGGCTGTTCCAACCATGCTTGTTTATGGGGAGTTGTAACCATTTTTGGGCCTGTTTTATGTCTTTCCAACACATTGGTAAATGTGAAAAATAATTTTGGGGCCCTGACATTTACCTACTCTTTAAATTGTGATAAGTGAAAGAATAGCACACAGCCTGCTCATCCCCCTGCCATATCTTCAAGGGAAGTGCACTTATTCATTGCCAACCAAAATTAAAGGGGTTGGCCACTATATCATACTATTGGAGGCAGGGTAAAAATGAGTTTCCAAATATACTTTATTTAAAAAATGTCTGCTAATCTTTTTATAGTAAGCCACGCCCCATGATCTCCGCTCTGCCGTGCAGCCAGTTCGTCCATGGCTGCACGCGACATGGAGCTTTAGAGAAAGCTTGTCCATGCCTTTATTGTAACTGAACATGTGCTGCTCTCCTAATCTGCCTGAGCAGCGTATGTACAGTCTCCCCCTGCCACTTGTGCGCTCCCTAATTGGTCTCTGGCAGAACAAGCAGCGGATTCCTATCAGTACAAGCAGCTTATTTCTGTCAGAGTTCGGAGTGGGGAGCCTAGTAAGAGCACGTTTGAACTCCCGGCTACAATGAGGGCGGTCCCGGGCTGATTGTACAAACTAGTCAGACTAGCCAATCACAGGATCCTAATACCGGCTGAAAGGTTCTGATCCCCCACAGTCCATGACTGTGGGGGATCAGAACCTTCTAAAATGTATGTGTATATATAATATGACCCGCCCCGATCTGTTTCAGGATAGCCGGAGCGGTTAGCAGAGTGTTAGCTATAATATACAGCTCACACTTTGCTTGAAACGGCCAACATCGGTGTTGGCACCAATGTCGGCCGTTTGACCCCTTTCATGCTGCGGTCCATTGGGACCGCTGTATGGAAGGGGTTAGGAGACTTCTCTCATTGGGCGGCTGTTGTGCTGTGGCAGCGGGCCGATGCTTGATGGCATGACAAAGTGTAATACCAAGCAATCAAAAAGTTATATACACCCCAAAATAGTACCAATGAAACAGTCATCTCATCCCGCAAAAAAAAATAACATCCTACCTAAGACAATCGCCCAAAGAATAAAAAAAATATATGGCTTTCAGAAAATGGAGACTTTTTTATTTTATTTTAATGGAGACTTTTTTTTAATGCTTTATTATGTAAAAGTCAAACAAATTAGACAAATTTGATATCATTGCATCTGTAACAACCTGCTCTATAAAAATAGCACATGATCTAACCTGTCAGATGAATGTTGTAAAAAAAACTAAAAATAAAAACTGTGCCAGAACAGCCATTTTTGGCAACCTTGCCTAACAAAAAACGTAATATAGAGCGATTTTAAAAATCATATGTAACCCAGAATAGTATGAATAAAACTGTCACCTTATCCCATAGTTTCCAAAATGGGGTTACTTTTTGGGAGCTTCTACTGTAGGGTACATCAGGGGCACTTCAAATGGGGCATGGTGTCTAAAAACCATTATGTGGACTTGTCTGCCATGAATGACAGCTGAGGGGCTGCTGTTACTATGGTATCACAGTTGGCCAGGGATGTCATGTGACCACTCCTCTGAAGATGCATACTGGGATTTTTACTTTCACTTTGAAGCTCGTCCGCCCACACAGCCTCATCTATGGGAGCATACTATGCTGAACACATTATACATACAGTGTATCTCTCAGTATACTAATACTCTTGGCTTTAGTTATTATCTGGTGCAATTTATTTATTTTTTATGTGTATGGTGGCCAACCCCTTTAAGGGTTTAAAAGTGTTCGTCCCCCCGGTCTTAGCTGCAAAATTTCCTGAAAAAAAAAAAGGGGGCTTATAGACTTAAAAATACTTTAGTATTTGCATTTTATAACTTTTGAAAACTAACACTGTTAGGGTCCATTCACACATCCGTAGAATGGGTCCGGATCTGTTCCACAACCTTGTGGAACAAATTCGGACCCATTCATTCTCTACGGGGCTGGAAGAGATGCGGACAGTACACAGTGTGCTGTCCGCATTTCCAGTCCACGGCTCCTGAAAAAAATAGAACATGTTCTCTTCTTGTCCGCAATTGCAGACAAGAATAGGCAGTTCTATGGGGGTGCCAGTCGGGTGTATTGTGGATACGCAATACACTACGGACGTGTGACTGGGCCCTAGGCAGGCTATTGGCTTTCCTTGGAGACCAGCTGTGTATGGAGACTTATTGGCAATGCTCCATGGAGAAATAATATGCAAAGAGGTATCCCATAAAAAAAAAAAATGAGAACCATCAAGTAATGTCCCAAGACTTGATACCGTAAGTTGGACTTTGACTCATAAGGAGTCAATTCCACAAGGTGGCACTAGCGGGATGATTCTCTGTCCCTTGGCAATACCTCTTTGCAAAACTAAGGCTACTTTCACACTAGCAGCATGGACCTTCGACAGGCTGTTGGATCGGTCCTGCCGCTAGTGAACGCGTGCCCTCGGACTGCCGCTCTGTCCCCATTGACTGTAATGGGGGCGGGCACGGCGAGAGGCTGTCAGAATAAATGTCAGAAATGTCGTAGTTTTTTTTCCGGCAGCCTCTCGCCGTGCCTGGACCAGGAACGCCACCCCCGCCCCCATTATAGTCAATGGAGACGGAGCATCAGTCTGGAGCACACGTTCACTAGCGGCAGGACAGATCCGACAGGCCATTCACCTGACAGAACTGCTAGTGTGAAAGTGGCCTAATGCTCGAAATTCATTTATTTTTTTCCTTCATTTACAATTATGATGATGAATCTTTTGCTTCACCAAAATAACTTGCTCATAGTAGAATAGACTTTCTATTTCCCTTTTTTGCATGTTACTTACAACTTTGGATATTTCAAAACCCACCTTTCTTTTGCCTTTGTGACCTATTGCTGCTAACGATTAAGTATAGAATTTTAAAAATGACCTCGGATATGTGGGGAATAATTCAGTCACTATTTTATAAGACTGCGCTAGGAGGTTATGCAGAGGCTAGCATGGGGCTGACGCTGGGTCTGTCTCCGAGTGATATTGACTATGCAGCCTCTTCCTTCCCCCGCCTCTCTCTTCTTCTCGTGAGATCCGAGGAGGTGCCACGGGGGGGCGCGTACGTGGGTGAGCGCGTTGGGTTTACCAGCCGGCGGGGGGCCGAGGCTGATGAGCGTGGGCGGCAAAAGGCGAGCCCTTTACTTTAAGGTAAGTGACTTTTGGGGTGCATGTGTATTTTGATGGAAACTTGTTTATGGGAGGGTGGCATGTATAGACAGCTAGTAGACGAAACAAGAGTGCCTGGGCAGAGCATCATGGTGATACTGGCTTAAAGAACGAGAAATGTCAAAACTGAGGGAGGGTTGGATAGAAAATGTGTAACTTGTTCAGCATATCTGATAGTTGTCCGAGATGTAATGTCTTGGTGTATATGTGGGACAGAAGTGTGCCTTTCTGTTATATTCATTCATACCGCTGCCACATCTGATCCCTCTTCTCTGTCCCAGGTGGCTATAGCTACCGCAGAAGTGGCAGTGACAGGTTTGGACCTCCAGTTCGTACAATGTATCGTCTGAGAGTGGAGAACCTATCTACGAGGTGCAGTTGGCAAGACTTAAAGGTAGGCTTTTTTATGGCAGAAGAGCATGCAAATTAAAATTCTAATGGATGCTAATCAGCATCTGATGCTTACTTAGGGTGAGTGGTTGAGTGCCCATTCTAAGCTTATAATCGGGGTCCCTCATTTGTAACTTCCATCAGTTCCATCATTACACTGCTGTTTAATAGGGGGGAGGGGGGGTTTGAGTTACCAGAGGGGGCTGATAAAAGGGAGATGCTGGGGGGCGGATCAGGGGCACATGAGAGGCTGGTGGCTGCCATGGTCGGCTCCCTGCTGTTGTGTGCACAAAGCACATGGCAGCAGGGAGAGTGTAAAGTCCTATTCACCCTAATAGAGCTTTATTAGGGTGAATATGACAAGGGTTCTAGCCCTTAAGGAGGCTAATGGTTATTAAAGGGATTCTGTCACCTCCCCTAAGGCAAAAAACGATTTAAAACCAGCCATGCAGCACAGCTTACCTGGATTAGGCTGTGCTGTTCAATCTTGAAATCCGTCCAGCAGTTAGTTCAAAAAACGAGTTTGATCAATGAGGAAATGCGTCCTGAAGGTGCCCAGAGGGGCGTTTTTTTCTTCTGAGAGAGCCCAGTCCCGCCCCTTTTTCAGTGCCCAGCCCGCCTTCCTTTTACTTCCTAACTGCCGCCTCCAGCCTGCCACAGCCTCCCCTTCCTCTCCTCCCCCTCCCTCTTGCCGAACGAAGTCTCGCACAGGCGCAGTACCCACTGAGGGCTGCGCCTGTGCGATCATCAGGAGACTGAGGGCGGCAGCTTCATCTTCGTCACTGGGCATGCGCCGAGCCCAGTGACGTCCGATGCTCGCTCTTCCCTGCTGAGGGAAGAGCGAGCATCGGACGTCACTGGGCTCGGCGCATGCCCAGTGACGAAGATGAAGCTGCCGCCCTCAGTCTCCTGATGATCGCACAGGCGCAGCCCTCAGTGGGTACTGCGCCTGTGCGAGACTTCGTTCGGCAAGAGGGAGGGGGAGGAGAGGAAGGGGAGGCTGTGGCAGGCTGGAGGCGGCAGTTAGGAAGTAAAAGGAAGGCGGGCTGGGCACTGAAAAAGGGGCGGGACTGGGCTCTCTCAGAAGAAAAAAACGCCCCTCTGGGCACCTTCAGGACGCATTTCCTCATTGATCAAACTCGTTTTTTGAACTAACTGCTGGACGGATTTCAAGATTGAACAGCACAGCCTAATCCAGGTAAGCTGTGCTGCATGGCTGGTTTTAAATCGTTTTTTGCCTTAGGGGAGGTGACAGAATCCCTTTAAATAAAAAGTAAAAAAAAAAAAAAGTTGAATCCCCCCCCCCCCCCAATATAGAAAATAATATATTTCGATATATATCACATATCGCACATGCTTAAAATTATATGGCAATATAGATTTTAGGCCATATCGCCCACCCCTAGCTGCAACGATAACATGCAGTATACGTACATGTCATCGCCACAGCGGTGCAGAGTATAGCAGCAGTTGTGCTGGAATGGGGAGGTTTGGCACTGTCTTTATGTGGATTTTTTTTGTAACTGAAAGGTTTTCTGGTGCTTTTTATATTGATGGCCTATGTCCATGGTATTTCTTTCCTGACTTGTGCACTGAATGTCATCAGCTAGCATATTGTGAGCAGAGTCATGGTTTGCAGCAAATACTGTAGCCTCCTGCTTGTGACATACATGTGTGTCAAAGTTTTTGAAGGGATTTTCCAAGTCCCCTGTAGCTGAGAGGGGGGCAGTGTTTTAAAATGGGAAAAGGAAAGTTGTTCCTCTTTTTTACCGCCCATCTTTTCTTCTTTTTATTTTTTTATTTTTAAGGACTTTATGCGGCAGGCTGGGGAGGTCACTTATGCTGATGCTCATCATCGCCGACCTAATGAAGGAGTCATAGAATTCCGTTCATATTCAGACATGAAGAGAGCACTAGAAAGACTGGATGGTAAAGAGGTGAACGGCCGAAAGATTCGTCTTGTGGAGGATAGGGCTTCATCCGGGACTAGACGCTCCTCTTCTCGCAGCCGTTCAAGGTAAACTGTCTTTTACTTTGTGCTGGTAAATTGCAGTAGGTAATCTGAGTTGATTCTCATGCCTTGTCGACATGCTACCATCAAGGGTTTTGCACAACTCTCCATACATGTACAGCTCTGTAATGGAGCAGGGTTATGAACGACTATTGCCGCCACATGGTCTGGTACCCCCCTTCTGCAGAAGTGTTGCAGTGTATTTTTAAGAGCAATTTGGCTGAAACCTGGTTAAAGTGGTTGTCCGAGTTTTGTAAAAAAAAAATAATATAGCACTGAAAATCTGATATATAACTGAGCTAAGCAAGTTTTATGCAAAAAAAAAAAATATATATATATTTCCTAATTTCCCTGGTTCTTTTCTGGCCCTTTGTTTACATGCAATAAAAACAATCTCTGCCCCTCCCACTGCTCTGCTAAGGGAGTGAATACAAGAGCTGCCCTGAGTGACATGTCTGCCTGCTGGGAGACTCTGCAGCATGTTGTATGTGTGGGACTACAAGTCCAAGCTGTATAATGACACTGCTAAGGGAGTGGATACAAGAGCTGCCCTGAGTGCTAGGAGAATCAACAGCAACTTGTAAGTGTAGAACTACGTGTCCCACCTGTATAATGACACTGCTAAGGCTACTTTCACACTAGCGTTCGATCGGATCCGTTCTGAACGGATCCGATCATAATAATGCAGACGGAGGCTCAGTTCAGAACGGATCCGTCTGCATTATTTTAGCATATAAAAGCTAAGTGTGAAAATAGCCTCGTTCGGATCCGTCCAGACTTTCAATGTAAAGTCAATGGGGGACGGATCCGCCTGAAGATTGAGCCATATTGTGGCATCTTCAAACGGATCCGTCCCCATTGACTTACATTGTAAGTCTGGACGGATCCGCACGGCCAGGCGGACACCCGAACGCTGCAAGCAGCGTTCAGCTGTCCGCCTGTCTGTGCGGAGGCGAGCGGAGGCGGATCCGCATCCATTCAGACTGCATCAGGGCTGGACGGAAGCGTTCGGGTCCGCTCGTGAGCCCCTTCAAATGGAGCTCACGAGCGGACCGACGAACGCTAGTGTGAAAGTAGCCTAATACACACAGGAGCTTCCCCCTACCTTCTTGTGCAATGTTCTCTCTAGTATGTCGCCTTCAGTGCCCAGCATGGTCTCCTCACTGCCTGCAGAGCTGTAGGAACATGGAAAGAACAAAAAAATTACTTGGATAACCCCTTTAAGTCCCCTTAGTTTGACAAAAATGTAATGGAGCAGTAGTTTTGGGGGGGGGGGGGGGGAGTAATTCTATTTTGCATTTTGGTTTTGCGCTGTTCACGCCAGCCCAAAATGAAAAATCTGCTTCCTATATTGACATACATTCATATATCTAATCACTAGAGCCGTTTCCCTTTTTTAATTTTGTGGTACTTTATTTACTTTGAATTAAAATTTCTCATGCCAATTTCAGATCTCGATCATGGAGGAGCAGCCGCTCTAAATCTCGGTAAGTGAAACTGCTAAATTTTATCATTGACTTTGAGAATAAAAAAGGTCATGTTCCCTATGCTTATCATATTTTTTTTCTTTTTTCTTTTTTTTTTCTTCTTCAAAACCTTTACAGATCTCGAAGCAGGAGCAGACGTCGAGACCGAAGAAGCAGGAGTCGCAGTAGAGACAGGAGAGATAGTAGAAGTTTAAGCAAGGGTAGAAGGGACAGTAAAAGTCAAAGTAGGGATAGGAGCAGGAGCAAAAGTCGCAGCAGAAGTGTAAGCAAAAGTAGGAGAGGAAGAAGCCGTAGTAACAGTAAAGAGAGAAGCAGGAGTCTTAGCAAATCACGAAAGAATGGAGGTAGCCGAAGCCCCAGTAGAGAACATAAAAGCGCAAGTCGGAGCCGGAGCAAGGTGAGGGACAGCAGAAGTAAAGAAAGAAGTCCTAGTAAGGAGAGAGAAGAAAAGAATGGGAGTCAAGAAAAAAGTCCAATAAAGCATGCTGATGAAAAGGAAAGAAGCCGAAGCAATGATAGAGATAGAAGCCACAGCAAGGAAAGGAGGGATAGTAAGCGGAGAGAAAGGAACAGAAGCAGGGACAGGAGAGAGAGAAGTAGGACCAGGGATAGAAAGAGAAGGGACAGAAGCCGGAGCAAAGAGAGATACAGTCGCAGCAAGGAGAGAAGCAGAAGCCGCAGCAGAGAAGAAAGGAAAAGAAAGCGAGACAGGAGTCGCAGCAAAGAAAGAAGCAGAAGGAACGGCAGGAGAAGCCGCAGTCCAAGCCGGGAGAGAAATTTGAAACGTAGCCGGGAGGATAGAAGCAGCAGTAAAGAGGCTAATAAAGGCAAAAGTGAGGACACTGTAGCATTTACTACAGAGTCTGATCAGGAAATTGAGGAAGGCGAGATTGTTTGCAATGACAAAGGGACTAGAGACGGTAACTCTGGTGCCCCTGCTTCACCTTCTCCACCTCCTGCTGAAGCTATTGCCCCGGAGGAGAAAACGGTAGTAGTAGATGAAGAAGAAGCAGCTGAATCGGCAAACTCACCGCCCCCTGAATCGGCAAACTCACCTCCCCATGAATCGGCAAACTCACCGCCCCCTGAATCGGCAAACTCACCGCCCCCTGAATCGGCAAACTCACCGCCCCCTGAATCGGCAAACTCACCTCCCGCTGAATCGGCTAACTCACCTCCCGCTGAATCGGCTAACTCACCTCCCCCTGAATCGGCTAACTCACCTCCCGCTGAATCGGCTAACTCACCTCCCGCTGAATCGGCTAACTCACCTCCCGCTGAATCGGCTAACTCACCTCCCGCTGAATCGGCTAACTCACCTCCCGCTGAATCGGCTAACTCACCTCCCGCTGAATCGGCTAACTCACCTCCCGCTGAATCGGCTAACTCACCTCCCGCTGAATCGGCTAACTCGCCTCCCGCACCGCAGTCCAGACCACCCACCCCTACAGAGCCTTGAAGTTACTTTCTTTGCACTCTGTTTTCTATTTATTTTGGTATTTTGGAAATTAAACCATTTTAATATATATCTCATGGTCTGTAAGCATCTGCCCAATAATTCACTTTCAGAGCAAGTTTGTTGGAAGAAGACTTTTCAGTGAATGCATGATCTTATTTGTAGAACATTTTGGTTGCTTAATGAGGTCGATATTTTTAAGTGGTAAAATGGCCACGAAACCAGACAATAATGTCTGAGAATGGCACCCTAAAATCTGGCACACTTGATCATTTATAATTACCGTAGTTGTTTTTTTTTTGTGCCATTTTTGTTCTCTTGTGTTTTTGTTTTTTTTTAATGATAAAATGCCACCTAGTCGTCTTTCAGATTGAATAAAGAACATTTTTGCTTCGGAAAGCATCAGTGCCCTCATTGAGTGGTAAAAGTACATCTTTCCAAATATAAAGGGGTTGTCTCATATTAGCCACTGCATGACAGCTCCTGGAACCGCCAACAGTCTGCTGTTTTTCCTTGCAGAGGAAAGATATGGTATTACATCCTGCATATTCAAATAGCTGGTGATTTATAATAAAATAAATTAGCACCTATCTTTTTTGACTGGCTGTTGGAGGTGCCCTCCGTGATGACCTTATAGGGCATATAGAAATAGGGTATCTGCCTCCATTTCCAAACACTACTGGGGAGATTTATGAAAATGAAAGAAAATCTGTCATTGCGCATAGGTACCAATCACAGCAATACTTAAAATTTTTAAGAGCTGAACATAAAATGAAAGCTATGTTGTGATTGATTGCTACGGGCAGGAAAAGACAGGGTCTCATAAACGTTCTCCTTAGGTTTTGTATTTCTGCTCCAATCACATTTGCTATTGTAAAGAGTGAACACTTTTTGAACAAGTCTACATCTTGTTCCTGCTTTAGAGGGGTTGTCCAGACATTAATATTGATGACCTGTTGAATAGGAGGCAGCACTCCATGTGAGCACCGCTTTCTCTTCAATGCGCTGCACTTCTTATCAGGAGACACATTTGTAGTGTAATCACGTGGAAGTGGCACTCGCATGGAGCGCCGTCTCCTCTTCAAACAGCGGATCGGCCCTCGGACCCCCGCCAATCAATTATTGATGACCTATCCTGAGGATAGGTTGTGAATATTAACGGCTGGACAACCAATTTAACCACTTGCAGATGTCGTTTAAGGTGTAATCCCAACTGGGAACTTTATGGCATATCTCTAGCATATGCCATACAGGTCAGATATGTTTGGTTTCCAAAATGGGCCGCCGATGTGAAGGGAGAGCAAGCTGTGCATGTGTGCCCACTCTCCATAGTCCCATAGCAGTGAATGAAGAGGATGCCACGCATGCACGGTGTGCTCTCCTTTCACTTTGGGATCCTGTACTGGAGATAGGAGCGGGTCCCACCTCTGGGATCTGTTCCTATCTGACATTTATGGCATATGCAAGTGATATGCCTTAAATATCTTAGATGGGACAACCTCTTCAAATGTCCATCACGTCCACATGTAAATCTACGAGAACTTTTCAGAAGGTCTTTGCAGTTGTCTGAAAATCGCGCAGGAGCGGTGAGTGTTGTCAGTGACGGCCAGACACACCATAGAGAAGGCAGAGACCGTTTACAATCTTCATTGCACGGCGCTCAGACCTGCCTGTGTGAATCCGGCTTCCAAGTTTTCCAGTGCTGCAGTACTCTTCCGGCTAGAAATATTTCTTTAACCCCTGAATGACCATCTGTTTTTGCCTTTCCATGTTTAATCAGCCGTAATATTTTATTTTTTTTTTTCATTGACATGGCTGTGGAAGGACTAGTTTTATGCGGGAGAAATTGAACTCTTGTTTTCTTACTGCCGGACTGCTTTGTAATTTACTTTTTTTTTTTTGTGTTGCAATTTGACATTGCTTCCCCCCCCCCCCCTCTTTTTATTACACTGCACATATTTCACACTGAATAACCTGTTAAATGAGTTGATTTGTTATTTCAGTATGCTCAATAAAATGTATTTTATGAAAACTAATCGCTCAAGTTTTTTTTAAATTATAAATGTTTAAATTACATTTTAATAATATCCCATTAACCCCTTAAGGACCAGGCTCATTTTCACCTTCAGGACCAGGCCATTTTTTGCAAACCTGACCAGTGTCACTTTAAGTGCTCATAACTTTAAAACGCTTCGACTTACCCAGGCCGTTCTGAGATTGTTTTTTCGTCACATATTGTACTTCATGACACTGCTAAAATTGGGTCAAAAAAGTTAATTTTTTTGCATAAAAAAAAAACATTTTTTACCAAAAATTTTGAAAAATTAGCAAATTTCAAAGTTTCAGTTTCTCTACTTCTGTAATACATAGTAATACCCCCCAAAATTGTGATGACTTTACATTCCCCATATGTCTACTTCATGTTTGTAGCATTTTGGGAATGATATTTTATTTTTTGGGGATGTTACAAGGCTTAGAAGTTTAGAAGCAAATTTTGAAATTCTTGAGAAATCTTCAAAATCCCACTTTTTATGGACCAGTTCAGGTTTGCAGTCATATTGTGAGGCTTAGATAATAGAAACCTCCCAAAAATGACCCCATTCTAGAAACTACACCCCTCAAGGTATTCAAAACTGTTTTTTCAAACTTTATTAACCCTTTAGGTCTTCCACAAGAGTTGATGGCAGATGGAGAAACAATTTTGACATTTCTATTTTTTGGAAAATTTTCCAATATAATCAATTTTTTCCAGGAGTAAAACAAGGGTTAACTGCCAAACACTCAAAATGGGTTGCCCTGATTCTGTAGTTTGCAGAAACACCCCATATGTGGTCGTAAACTACTGTTTGGCCGAACGGTAGCACATAGAAGGAGGGGAACACCATATGGGTTTTGGAAGGCAGATTTTGCAGGACTGGTTTTGTTTATACCATGTCCCATTTGAAGCCCCCTGTTGCACCCCTAGAATAGAAATTTCAAAAAAGTGACTCCATCTAAGAAAGTACACCCCTCAAGGTATTCAAAACTGGGTTTACAAACTTTGTTAACCCTTTAGCTGTTCCACAAGAGTTAATGGCAGATGGAGAAACAATTTAGAAATTTCTATTTTTTGGAAAATTTTCCAATATAATCAGTTTTTTCCAGGAGTAAAACAAGGGTTAACTGCCAAACAAAACTCAAAATGGGTTGCCCTGATTCTGTAGTTTGCAAAAACACCCCAAATGTGGTCGTAAACTACTGTTTGGCTAAACGGCAGGACATAGAAGAAGGGGAACGCCATACGGTTTTTGGAAGGCAGATTTTGCTGGACTGGTTTATTTACACCATGTACCCTTTCAAGCCCCCTGATGCACCCCTAGAGTAGAAACTCCATAAAAGTGACCCCATCTAGGAAACTACGGGATAAGGTGGTTGTTGTTTTGGGACAATTTTTGGGGTAAATTAGATTTTTGGTTGCTCTATATTACTCTTTTTTGAGGCAATGTAACAAAAAAATGTAATTCTAAAATTGTTTCTACATTCGCTATTTAGTTTTGTGGAACACCTAAAGGGTTAACATAGTTTGTAAAGTAATTTTTGAATACCTTGAGGGGTGTAGTTTCTTAGATGGGGTCACTTTTTTGGAGTTTCTAGTCTAGGCTACATCAGGGGGGGCTTCTAATGGGACATGGTGTAAAAAAAAAAAAAAACTGTCCATCAAAATCTGCCTTCCAGAAACCGTATGGAGTTCCCTTCGTTCTATGCCCTGCCGTGCGGCTATATAGCCATTTACGACCACATATGGGGTGTTTCTGCAAACTACAGAATTGGGGCAATAAATGTTTAGTTTTGTTTGGCTGTTAACCCTTGCTTTATTACCGGCAAAATGGATTTAAATTTAAATTTTGCCCAAAAATAGGTGTTTTGGCACCGTTTTTATTTTATATTTTTAACACCGTTCATCCGAGGCGTTTGGTAAAAAGTTATTTTTATAGCGACGACTTTTACGCACGCGACGATGCCCAATATGTATGGCTCTCAGACTTTGGAGACACTAAGCAGGCATCCTAAAACTGCGGCCCTCCAGATGTTGTAAAACTACAATTCCCACCATGCCCTGATGATGGCTGTAGGTTGTCTGGGCATGCTGGGAGTTATAGTTTTACAACATCTGGAGGGCCGCAGTTTGAGGATGCCTGCACTAAAACTAATATTTTTTGGGAAAAGAAAAATTGTTTTCGTGTCTCCAAAGTCTGAGAGCCATAGTGTTTTATGTTCTCTAGTGAACTGTTGGGGATTATAAAAATTTAGTACTCCATGGAAGTGTGATACTCCCTGAAGCAATCGATAATGCAGAGGCCCGGATGATCGGGGCACGTGTCACATTGAGTTGTGGTGTCCTTCCGTATCCCCCTCTTGTGACACACTGCACTTTTTTTGGGTTCGTCCCTTCTTTCCAGTATGGGGGACCACACCTGGAAAGTGTTGGCCAGGGACGATCCGGGCGCCTCCAGTTCCCGAGGTACTCCGGCCTGCTCTTTCCCGGTCCGAAAAGATCAGGTCTTTGAGGACTGCCTCATAGAATTGGAGGAATGTCCCTGTGCTGCCAGCGCTTCGGGATAGTACAAAAGAGTTGTACATGGCAACCTGCACCATGTAGACCGCAACTTTTTTGTACCATGCCCGGGTTTTGCGCATGGCGTTATATGGCGTGAGGACTTGATCAGAGAGATCAACTCCTCCCATATACCGATTGTAGTCGACGATACAATCGGGCTTGAGGACCGTTGCCGCGGTACCTCGCACAGGGACTGGGGTGGTGCTGTTACCGTGGATTGTGGACAGCATAAGGACATCCCTCTTGTCCTTATACCTGACCAGCAACAGGTTTCCACTGGTAAGTGCACGGGTCTCACCCCTGGGGATAGGTACCTGGAGGGGGTAGGCAGGGAGGCCGCGTTGATTTTTCCGCACGGTCCCACAAGCGAACGTGGATCTGGCGGCAAGGGACCTGAACAAGGGAATGCTGGTATAAAAGTTGTCCACGTACAAGTGGTAACCCTTATCCAGCAGTGGGTACATAAGGTCCCACACGAGTTTCCCGGTAACACCCAGAGTGGGGGGACATTCTGGTGGTTGAATCCGGGAATCTCGCCCCTCGTACACACGAAATTTGTAAGTGTACCCTGAGGTACTCTCACAAATTTTGTATAGCTTCACGCCATACCTCGCCCGCTTTGTGGGAATGTATTGGCGGAAACTGAGTCTCCCCTTGAACGCAACGAGAGACTCATCAACCGCGACCTCCCTTCCAGGTACGTAGGCCTGCTGAAATGTGGCCCCAAAGTGATCGATGACCGGCCGTATCTTGTACAGCCGGTCATAGGCAGGATCACCTCGGGGTGGACATGCTGCATTATCGGAATAATGCAGACATTTCCGGATGGCCTCAAACCGGTGACGTGTCATGACCATACTGTACAGTGGGGTCTGGTACAGGACGTCCCCACTCCAGTATTGCCTGACACTGGGTTTTTGGACTAGACCCATATGCAGGCCCCAAAATGTCCTCATCTCGGCTGCACTGACCGGCGTCCAGCCACCGGGTCTAGCCAAAACTGAGCCTGGGTTTTGAGCGACGAACTGTTGGGCGTACAGATTCGTCTGCTCCACCATCAAGTTTATAGCCTTAGATAACCCCTTTAAGTATAAAATTATTCGTAATTAATTCCTTAGACTGTATAGGCATACTCATGTATGCTAATGCATTATGCTTTGTGTTACTATGGCACAGACCGCGGTTAGGGCAGCACTAATGTGCCATAACAGCAAGATTACTGAGCTTGGTCCTGGGGTCCTTTCTAAGTCTCCAGGGTTGACTGCAGAGGGCTTTCCCAGTCTCCGATTAAGTCTCTGGTACCCAATCGGAGGGTAAAATCCCTTTTTGATCATGCTGTGGTCACAGATTGGGGCAATCAAGGAACAGTTGGGATTGGAGCTACCTCCTATCCTGGCTTTAGAGCAAAAAGAGTGGTACAAAGGAAAACTGGTTTAGTTGCCCATAGCAACCATTCAGGTTAATCCATTTGATTTTCCAAAGGAGCTCTGATTGGTTGCTATGGGCAACCTAGCCAGTTTTCCTTAGCACCAGTCTTGATAAATTTCTCCCAGCATCTTGTTTAGACAGGAAGTCTGTTTCTCTATTTGCTTCCATGAGAACCTTGATGTCGCATAGGAATGACTAGAGATACTGACTTCCTGTTCCCAGGAAGTAGATATCACCGCAACCTGTGAGTCCTGACCTAATCCATCTCCAATAAATATGAACCAGGTCATTCGACCCCTGAAAAAATGATATAATCTGTGAATAATGTGCCACTATGAGCAGCACTGGAAAGCATTGGATGAAGCATATTTAATATTAGAAAACAATTTTCTCCCAGTGTAACAATGAAATATCACCTAAATGCACGGCACCGTCCATAGGGATCGCAGACCTGAATGGGTCCGCGATCCTTCCGTTCCGCAAAAAGAGCAAATTCTATCTTTTTGCAGTGCGGAAGCACGGAACGGAACCACAGAAAGCACTCCGTAGTGTTCTGTTCTTCCATTCCGCATCTTTGGATTTGTGGACCTATTGAAACGAATGGGTCCACATCCCTGATGCGGAATGGCCACATAACGGTGCCCGTGTATTGCGCATCCGCAATACGGAAACGGGCAGCACACATTCGCGTGAACAAGCCCTGAGCTCTAAGGCACCTTGCAGACGAGCGTTTGTCACGCTGCGAGTCCGCAGCTCCTGTCCTGACCTCCCAGGATTGATGGGGTCACATAGCATTATATTGATTTATGATGCTATGTAACCCTTACAGTTCTGGAATCTATTAGATGACACTGACTTAATTCTGCCAGTGTTATCCAATACATTCTAGAACTGTAAGGGTTACATAGCATCATAAATCAATATAATTAGGGATGAGCGAATCGAATTTGGATGAAACAGCCGAAGTCTATTCACATAACTTTGTTCTAACACTGTACAGAGCAGGAGCTCCGTACAGTATTAGAATATATTGGCTCCCATGAGCCGAAGTTATTGCTTCTTCCTTACCTTGGAACCGAACCAGAGTTAAGGAAATTGTTTCTTACAGTACAAATTAATTTATAAAGTTATTGTGCAATAACTTCGGCTCATCTGAGCCGATACATTCTAATACTGTAAGGAGCTCCTGCTCCGTACAGTATTAGAACAAAGTTTTATCCGAATCGACTTCGGATGTTTCATCCAAAGTCGATTCGCTCATCCCTAAATATAATGCTATGTAACCCCTCCAGTGCTGGCAGGTCAGGCCGGGAGCTGCACTGTGGACTCGAGGTGTGACACATGCTAGTCTGCAAGGGGCCTAAGAGTATGACTTAATTGATAAGATCTATAAAATGCAGAGTGGGAAATCATACAGGTTTTTTCAGTACCTAAAATGAAAAAGGGTCCCCTGAAATCCATCACTTGAACAATTCTGGCAATACAATTTTTAATTTTTTTATTGAGCATGTAATTACACTGTTGTACAGATGATATAATCTGTGTCTATATATCAAAAATGATATATAGACACAACTTTTGTAATGCTGACATCAGTCAGACTACTAAACAATTAGCAACACTCTAATTTTCACCCTTACCCGCCCCACTGTAGTATAGAAGTACAAAGATACAATACTAGACATTGTTATTCAAACATCGAAACGACAGCCAAGGTTCCCATAACGTTTCAAATTTTGATGGGCATCCGCGCTTCTGGAATACCACCAGTTCGTAAACTAACATCGTGTCTACTGTAACCAAGAATTCACCCAAGGTCGGTGGAGCTATCTGTATCCAATGCAAGGCAATCAACTTTCTAGCTACGTATAGCACTCTGCCTATTGCTATTTTATATACCTGACTAGTGGCAAGTTCAGAAACATAACCCAGCACGCACACTTTAGGATCAAGCGGTACGTCATGTATAGTCTGAGTTACCATTTTCCAATACCTCCCTAGCCTCTCGCACTTCCATAGCATATGTATCAAGTCCACAGAGCACCTTGGACAGTTAGCCGTAGGTCTATAACCTGTGGACTATAAACAGCTGCGAGAGTTTACGTCCCTCGCTCAAGGAGGAGAGGTATTGCCTCTAGTATGTCAGACCATTGATCATCCGTTAGTTCGCCTACATCCTTTTCCCACTTGCCCCTAGCCACCGGTGGGTGTAATAGCAAAAAATTACCTAAGAGCAACTTGTATACACTGGATGGAAATCATCCCTCTTTTCACCCCTTTGGACAGAATCTGATGTAGTGCGATATCCCTCCCAGCCATCACAGTCGGACCCCTAAATGTGGAATTGTATGCGTGTCTCACTTGAAGGTACTTATAGGTAGCTCATATATTTCTTGCAGCCTGGAGAAGGACATTACATTTTTATCTTCCAGAAGGTGGCCTAATCTTAGAATTCCCTTCCTTTTCCATACTCCAAAATCAGTCAAAGAAAGGAACTCCGGCAGCGGAGGATTGCCCCCACAGTGGAGTATATTCCGTATTGCCGACAATTCCCCTTAGCTGCTTAACCTTGTTCCGTGTACACTGCATCAAATACCCCAGATCCCCCATTGGACCACTTTTCCCGTTACCTCTAGTCTCCAGGAGTAACATTAGGTCACTAGATGACAAGTAATGGGTAAACAACTGACATGTCACCTCACGCGGGTCTGTCCACCCTTTAAAGTGCTGGCATTGTGTAGCTAGGAAATATACCCATGGATTCGGTATTGCAAGGCCCCCTTCCATTTTAGGATATTGCAGCTTTTCAAGTTTAATTCTCGGTTGCTCCTTGCGCCATATGAGCTCCTTAAAAATCTGATCAAATTTAGACTTTGACAGAGGAGGACGCTCGCTCAGCCGCTCCATCCTCAGCGCGCCTGTGCCGATGAGGATGGAGCGGCCGAGCGAGCGTCCTCTGAGTGCGCCTGCGCTAACTGAAGACCGGCGCGAGATTTAAAACGAAGACAGGGCCAGTCAGAGGACGAGCGCGTCCGCTGGCCCTGTCAATCAACATGAGGGGGCGTCATTATGAATGGAGGATGCGGCTGCTAGCAGCAGGTAGCCACCCTACCTGCTGCTAGAGAGGTAATTTGCGTAATATAAAAGTCAGTTTTTGGATAGAACTACTGAACCAAACAGTGTAATAGCTATATATATTAAGAAATCGCAGCATAAGGATTGTAGGGAGACCAAAAAAAAAAAATTAATTTAGTGGAGTGACAGAAGCCCTTTAAGGCGTTCAAAGTCCCGAAGTCTGGAGGATACATGTATACCTAAGTACTTAAAGGATACTACGCACGGAATATTCCAATAACTGTCCCATATTGGAACCCCCGAATGTCCAAAGACCTGCGAATCGCTGCGGCTAGAGGCTCAATCGCAATTGCATATAGCAGAGGCGACAACGGGCACCCCTGTCTAGTGCCCCGGCCCAGACAGAACTTGGGGGACATCCCACCATTCGCCCTAATACATGCTTTTGGACTAGAATACAGCACTCGGACCCAGGATATGTACTCATCTCCAAATCCCATATGCACCAAAACTCTCCACAGGAATTGCCATTCAATGCTGTCAGAGGCCTTGGCCGCGTCTAATGAAAGGATTGCTCTATCTCCAACATTTTCAGCTGGGAGTTGAATACTGGCAAACACTCTTCTTATATTGATTGAAGAAGACTTCTGAGGCATGAAGCCAGTCTGGTCAGAGTGTATGATAGACAAAATTACTTTAGATAGATGCGTGGCCAATACCTTCGCAAGCAACTTAACGTCAGTGGAGAGTAAAGAGATTGGTCTATATGAGTCAGGGAGAGAGTGATCCTTGTCCGGCTTAGGAATGACGACTATGAGCGCCTCCTGCATAGACCTTCTACCTTCAAAAGT
Organism: Bufo gargarizans; assembly: GCF_014858855.1. NCBI lineage: Eukaryota > Metazoa > Chordata > Amphibia > Anura > Bufonidae > Bufo > Bufo gargarizans. The sequence goes on along the minus strand of NC_058085.1, from coordinate 274,497,060 downwards.
TCCGGGAGCAGTACTTCCGCAAAGGTTTTATACACCTCCTCTGGAAGCCCATCTAATCCTGGCGCTTTGTCAGGGGCGTAGCTAGAAATGACTGGGCCCCATAGCAAAAAAAAATTATGGGCCCCCCCCCGTCCCGAATCTCCCACATACCTCTCAGACCTTGCAGCCACATCCGCAGCTCCTCATGCACTTGCGATGGTTACGCGTAGGACTGAGCACAGACAGTTGGTCACTGGCAACGCATTTGTGTCAGTGTAGGAAATGTATGAATCTAAGTGTGGGTTCACACCTGAGTGTACTCTGTATGCACTTTTTTCAGGCGTTTTTATCGTGCGTTTACAGACGCGCGAGGAAACAAACAAATGCCCATTGTCGCGCGTTCCCGCTAAGTCTATGTGCGGGAACGTGCGACAATACGCCCCAAAGAAGCTCCTGTACTTCTTGGGGCGTAGGGCTTTTTACAGTGCGTTCGTACGCGCTGTAAAACGCTCAGGTGAGAACCATTCCCATAGGGAATCATTGGTTTTTGCCTGTTGAGCGTTTTACAGCGCGTAGGAACGCGCTGTAAAACGCTCAGGTGTGAACCCAGCCTAAATGTCTGTGTATTAAAGAAGATTGTTAAATTGTACAGGGGTCTGTAACACAGGAAGGTGAAAGTACATATCGTGGGGTGTGTATGTGTATGAGACAGAAGGTAGGGATGTGTATCTTGTGTAGTTTAGGTATTTAGGGAGAGTAAGGGGTATATATCTAGTGCTGATACATGTGTAGGTGAAGAGTGGCTCTGTATCAGCACTAGATATATACCCCTTACTCTCCCTAATACCCAAACTACACAAGAGACATATCCCTACCTTCTGTCTAATACACATACACACCCCACAATATGTACTTTCACCTTCCTGTGTTACAGACCCCTCAGATAGGATTCGGTGGCTGTGTCTTTGCCAAAATCCCACTAACCATTACCACAAATGCAGCTGCGCCTGCCAGGCTTGAGCAGGTATATGTGTGAATATGGACTAGGGAAGATGCTGAGATCCGGCGGTAGCTCACTGTAAGGTACAGCCGGATCTCAGCATCTTCCCTATTCACACATATACCTGCTCAAGCCTGGCAGGCGCAGCTGCATTTGTGGTAATGGTTAGTGGGATTTTGGCAAAGACACAGCCACCTAATCCTACCTGAGGGGTCTGTAATACTTGTCCACTCTAGTCTCCAGTTACAGTACTCCACGTCTGACTCCATTCACTGACTGACTGACGCTGCCGCCTGCTGCTTCGGTTGGACACACATCGCAACAGGGACGGACTCAGTCCCACTCCCCAGCCAGCCCTCACCTCAGCCACTTGAACCGAACGACACGGTGAAGCCGTACCGTACTGCGCGCGCCGCCAAGCCACCCAGCCACCCACACTCCAGCTTCCTTGTACATGCCACTTCCGCCTCCTACACTTCCGGCAAACCACAGCCCATACTGCCTCTCTGCCTCCGGCTCCTAGTCCGACCGCCCCCTATCACAGCGCCACGCCCGGGCCCGGCCCACTCGCCACATGGTTTTATATTATTTTTTTTTCATCCTCAGTCGGCGGCGGGGGCCCAGTGGCGTAGGGCCCCATAGCCATTGTTATGGCGATCCCTACGCCACTGGGCGCATGGGTGCTTGCCCTGTAAGAGCCCAGGGAGCTGTTCATACCCTGAGGACTAGGGGAGAGGCCTAGCTAACAGCAGGTTGCAGCATGCGAGGAGAGACAAAACAGAATTGTGGTGGCCTGATCCAATGCAAGGAAGCTGAGGAAGATCGACGGGTCCAGGACAACAGAGGAAGAGTAGATGGGCAAATGTAGGGTTGACTGTCTGAGTGACTGGAGCAGTGTCGGCCATGGTCCACCATTATAATAGTCAAATTTCACAAATCTGGTGCCCACTCACTTTTAAAAGTGACATAAAAACAAAGTTTTGACCCAAATTTATTTTTTTTACTTCATTTTTGTTAACATTATACTGTTTAGTGAGTAGAAAGCTGTATTATGAAAAGCAACATGATCTATCCATGGGGGGGGGGGGGGGTGACATATCTTTCATTTGATGGATCAAAATGAGGAAAACGCTTGCATTTAAATGTAGTAATGATCCAGAACAAGACGGATTTTGTTAACGATTGGTAATTATTTAAGTTGAGATCTGTTGAGTGAAAACAAGAAAGCGCGCAGTCTAGGTTAATGTGGTTATTTGGTGCATGATCTTCTGATGTGGTTTCAGCCACTGCTGTTTGTCGATGCAGCACAGTGATGTTCTATCTAGCTAAGGTCAGACACACTTTGCAAGAATTCATTCACTGTTGCATGCTGCTGTGCTACTGTTTCTGCCATTCCTGAGTCTGCAGCGAGAGGGGGCTTTACGGCGGCACATCTGTATTATAAAGTACTGTAGAGGCTAGAGGGCCCGGCGGCCGGCCAGAGGCTATTCAAAACTCACCTCGCGCCGCCAGCCACCGCACGTCTGCAGGACCACACAGTCACTGCCGTCTGCTGCTTCGTTCTGAGTGTCTGACTGGGAGGGAGCCGGAGATGCGCGCAAACCACGCCTCCGGGCGGCTCCTCCTCACTCAGTCCTCACCTCACTCAATGTCTGCTTCCTTGGCCGCCCCCTCTGACAGTCACGTGAGCTGCCTACTGCGCTGCGCCGTGCGCACTGCCCCCGGGCCCCGGCACTATTAGATCACAATTTGAATAGGAGGCGGTGGGGGGGCCGTGGGCCCCCCTGGCTCAGGGGCCCGGTCGCAATTGCGACCGCTGCGACCCCTGTAGCTACGCCACTGCGCTTTGTCATTAGCCATAGCACCCAATGCCGCCCTCATTTCCTCCAACTCAATCGGCTCCTCTAACCGCATGCTATCCTCCCTCGACAACTTAGGAAGATCCAACGTATTCAAAAAGGCGTCAATCTCCTCATCTGAACACGACACCTTAGAAGTATACAGCGAGGAGTAAAAATGAGTTAGTATATTTAAGATGTTTTCAGTATCGCGCCTCAAGATGCCATTAGAATCTATCAGGCCAGTAATACATTGCGAACCTTGCTGAGCTTTCGCTATAATCGAGAGCATCTGACCGACACTTCCCCCCTCTGCAAAAAATTGTTGTTTGTAGAAGAGCCGTTTCCTCCCCACTACCTCTAAGAGGTGACATCTCAGCTCCTCTTACCTAGCCTTTAAAGCATTACTTGTTATGGTAGATGGGGTCAGCACAAAGGCTTCCTCCGCCAGCTTCGTATTCGCATGTTTTTGTAAGTCGAGCTCTCTAGATTTAGATTTAATCTGACTGACTGATTTAATTAGGGAGCCCCTGAGAAAGGCCTTCATCGCCTCCCAAATAACTATCGGAGATGCAGTTCCCTCATTTAGGCGGAAGTATTCCCTAAGGGATTGAAGCGTATCAGACGTATCACCCATCAGTGTTAACCAGAAAGCGTTCAAATGCCAGTATTTTGCCCCCGGTCTGGGTGTCTCAGAAATATCAAGGGCGATACTAAATATGGAGTGGTCCGATAGGGTCCTGGTAAGATACTCTGAGTTCCGTACAAATGGAAACATGGGAGCATTCACCAAACCCATATCTATACGCGATAGGGAGCCATAGGTCGAGGAGCAACACAAATACTTCCTGTCCAGGGGGTGGGTCTCCCTCCATATGTCCGTCAGACCTACTTCCCTCAGTAGTCTCGCGAACAGAGTTTCACCAGTACTACTATCACCAGGTGTGACTTGGCAGCTATCTAGCGAACTATTGAGCACGTTATTAAAGTCTCCCACTATTAGCATTGGAAGCTCAGAAAATTCTGCCATAAATCCCAGAAGCTTTCTCAAATGGTGGGGGTATATAGATTGTCGCCAACACCATTCTCATCGCTTGGACCACACAATGTACCCCTATAAACCTTCCCTCCTCATCCACACATTCCCTGAGGCATTCAAATTTGATATTTTTATGGACCAGGATACTAACCCCCTGGCAATACAAATTTAATCCCGAACCGTCCAGATATTTTTTAGTGATCTTCCTAAAACCAAATTGTCCCTCATCCAACAACTCCCTGCCATTTTCCATAGGGGCACATTTTATTAATATCTGGTCTAAAATGCCGGTCTTAATAAGGCTCTTTGCTGTCTGTGGATCCTCCTCTACATCTCCTTGGCCTCTACCAGTGGCGTAGGGATCACCATAGCAGTAGGGCCCTACGCCACCGGGGGCCCGTCCGGCCGCCTTCTGTTGATTATTATTATTATTTTTTTTACACACACACACACACAGGCAGTCAGGCCCGAGCCCAGTGGCGTAACTACCGGCGCCCCGGCAGCGTGTGTAACAGTTTATTTTCAAGTTAGTTAAATATGATCGATTCTTAATGTCCTGAACATTAAGAATCGACTGCTGACCAGGCCCCCTCGCTAATGTGATCTAATCTTACTGTCTCCTGATGTGTCTGGGATTCGAACCCACAACCTCCAATGTATCAGTGTATCAGAGGCAAAGCATTTGCCCTCACAGCCATAAAGGCTGCATTGCAATTGGTTGAAAAAAATATGAGACTCCTACTGTTATAGCTGGCTAAGTGTACATCTATACATATGACAGCTGCCCCCAACACACCCAGCACTGCTATATCTCTATATGACAGCTGTCCCAGCACACTCAGCTCTGCTATATCTCTATATATGACAGCTGCCCTAGCTCTACTGTGTCTGGGATTCGAACCCACAACCTCCAATGTATCAGAGGCAAAGCATTTGCCCTCACAGCCATAAAGGCTGCATTGCAATTGGTTGAAAAAAATATGAGACTCCTACTGTTATAGCTGGCTAAGTGTACATCTATACATATGACAGCTGTCCCAGCACACTCAGCTCTGCTATATCTCTATATATGACAGCTGCCCCAGCAAACCTAGCTCTACTACATCTATACACATGACAGCTGCCGAAACACAGCCAGCTATGCTACATCTATACACATGACAGATGCCCCCAACACACCCAGCACTGCTATATCTCTATATGACAGCTGTCCCAGCACACTCAGCTCTGCTATATCTCTATAAATGACAGCTGCCCCAGCAAACCCAGCTCTACTACATCTATACACATGACAGCTGCCCCAGCACACTCAGCTCTGCTATATCTCTATATATCTATCTACTGTATAGCAATACTTAGAGATATATAGATGTAGCAGAGCTGGGTGTGCTGGAGCAGCTATCATGTGTTTGGGCAGCTGTCATGTGTATAGATGTAGCAGAGCTGGCTGTGTTTCGGCAGCTGTCATGTGTATAGATGTAGTAGAGCTGGGTTTGCTGGGGCAGTTGTCATATATAGAGATATAGTAGAGCTGAGTGTGCTGGTGCAGCTGTCATATATAGAGATATAGCAGAGCTGAGTGTGCTGGGACAGCTGTCATATAGAGATATAGTAGTGCTGGGTGTGTTTGGGCAGCTGTCATGTGCATAGATGTAGCAGAGCTTGGTTTGCTGGGGCAGCTGTCATATATAGAGATATAGCAGGCTGAGTATGCTGGGACAGCTGTCATATAGAGATATAGCAGTGCTGGGTGTGTTGGGGCAGCTGTCATGTGTATAGCTGTACAGTTAGCCAGCTATAACAGTAGAAGTCTCTACTGTTCGAATCCCAGCAGAAATTTTTCTGAAATACAAGCACTGACTCCATATATGGACATACAGGGCGGGACATAGAAAGAGGCTGCATCGCATCGCTGACATGGAGGTAAGTAGAAGTGTTTATTTTATTTTTTTATACCCGACTGTTACTGCCATGGGGGGAGCGGGAGGCACTTGATACTGGCACATGGGGGGGAGGGGTTGGCACCTGATACTGGCACATGGGGGGAGAGAGGCACTTGATACTAGCACTTTTTTGGGGGGGGGAGATGGCACTATGATACCGGGACATGGGGGGGAGGAGAGAGGCACTTGATACTGGCACGTGGGAGGTGGGTTTGGCCCTTTATACTGGCACATGGGGGGGAGAGAGGCACTTGATACTGGCACATGGGGGGGATAGAGGCACTTGATACTGGCACATGGGGGGGGGAGGCACTTGATACTGTCACTTTTTTTTGGGGGGGGAGATGGCACTATGATACTGGGACATGGGGGGAAGAGAGAGGCACTTGATACTGGCATGTGGGGGGGGGGGTTGGCACTTGATACTGGGACATGGGTGGGTTTGGCACTATGATACTGGCACATAGGGGGGGGAGAGGCACTTGATACTGGCATGTGGGGGGGGGGTTGGCACTTGCTACTGGCACATGGGGGTAGGGGGAGGCACTTGATACTGGCACATGATGGGGGGGCATCTATGGGGACACTTACTGGCACATTATTGGGGGGCATTATGGGGGACACTAGGCCGGCAGCCTATCAGAGGCCGGACACTGAGGGGCATCTAATGGGGCACTATTATGGGGCATTTTATACTGGTACATTATAGGGGGCACTAGCAGGAAGGGGGGAGAGGAGTACTATGGGGGAATTTACTGGGGGCACTATATAGGGGTATTTTATACTGGCACATTATGGAGACATTAGCTCAACTGGGGGCATTACAAGGGGGTATTTTTGCACTGTCTATTATAAGGAGAATTATTTCTACTGGGGGGGCATTATGGTGGGCTTTATTACTCCCACATGGTATGAGCCCCTAGTAGCAGCACCGGCCTCTCCCTGCTCTGCTATCCCTCTGCCCCTTCTCCAAATCCTTATTATGAAATCTTTCTCATTAGGATAAAGCACAACATCAGCTCCACCGAGCCCCCGGCCAAGTGTGGAAGTGGTGTCCGAGATCCCCAAGGGTCAAGCCAAGTAATTGTAAGTTTTCATTTGAAATATGTTTATGTTATACACATATAGCATAAACTGTGCCACACAATATACAGTATACCGCTACACTGTGCCAAAAGAAGTGGGGTTTACACAGGGTCGGTGCAAGGATTCTTGCCAACACAAGCGAAGCTACATTTTGCCCCCCCCCCTCCCCCTCCCCTCACAGCTCACATGGCCCTGGTCCCGTCTGCAGCAGATGGCTTCTCCTCTGTGTGGTCCTGGTATCTTCTCTCTGCTTCAAACAATCGCTGGTTTGAGGACCGTATTTTTCGCCCTCTAAGACGCATCTAGGTTTTAGAGGAGGATGATAAGGAAAAAATATTTTCCATTACACCTCAGGTCAGACCAGTAATCAGAAACCAATGTCAATCTGACCTCAGCTCACAGCCCTAATCAGACCCCCAATGTTAATCAGACCTCAGATCAGACCCCCATGTCAGACATCAGCCCCCATCCATCAGCCCCCCCATGTCACATTTCTCCCCCTACATGTCAAATCATCCCCATATGTCACATCAGCCCTCCATATCACATTTTTCCGCCCTCCCCCAGTGTGCGCCCTAAAGCAGCCGCTTGGTCTGCCTTATGGTAGCACCGGCCCTGGGTTTACACAGGAGGAGGGAGGTGCGAAGCGTGCTGGAGGGGCCCTTACAAATATTTGCTATGGGGCCCAGTCACTTCTAGTTACACCCCTGGCCTCTACATAACTTTGGCGGATCGACCGCTGCATCTAAATGTAAGACGGCTCCCTACCAGCCCTTCCCCGCCCATGTCACTCCCACTCAGACCTGGTGCGAGTGGGGAAAAGTCACTGATTGCAGCGCAAAGGATCTTTGTGGCGCAATCTACACCAGAAGTACGCCTAAGGCTACTTTCACACTAGCGTTTCTATTTTCCGGTATTGATATCCATCATAGGGTCTCGATACCGGGAAAAATGCTTACATTTTGAACGCATTCATTGTCAGTAGGGTCAAAATGTAACTGAACAGAATGCTCTAAAATGCATTCTGTTCCGTTTGGTTGCGTTCTCGTACCATAGAGCAAACTGCAGCATGCTGCAGTTTTCTTTTCGTCGTGGAATGCAGGTATATTTAAAAGTGATTTTAGAACAAAGAGAATGTGCATGAGGCTCACATAGCTAGTTAGCTGCCCTCTAGTGGTCAAAAATGAGTAATACAGGAGTTACATATTTTTTTATTTTTTTTAAACTCACTCCCAATAAAAAAAATAAAAAAAAATCAAGAACTGCAATTCCCCTTTTATCTCATGGAACCTGCAGATGTGAGAGTGCCATTCTGGGCCATTTACCCCCTCTAAAGCAACTCAGTAAGTGTCAAAGTAACAACTAAAGTTGGAGAAGTACAACCGTTTTACATAACACCACCAGAGAAGCAAAGGATAATGGAATCTGTTTCCATATCTTAATTTCTCACTCATATCATTGGGGGACACATGACTGTGGGGTATAGCTTGCTGCTGCCACTAGGAGGCCACACTAGGCTGAAACCTGTTAGCTCCTCCCCTGCCAGCTTTACCCCCTCCAGTCTGGAGAGAGCATATCAGTTTTTAGCTTAGTGTCATAGGAGGCAGACCTCCCTGCTTAGCAGGGTGGCTGTGGTTTATTTTCTTTTCTTTCAATTTTATTCTTTTTTCTCAGGTCTCAAGACACAGAGTAACAATGCTGCTCTGTATCCCTGGGAGGCTGGCCGGTGTTGGTTGTCCCACCGCCTTGCTTCCCCAAAAAAGACAAGTGGACCAAGGCAGCCTAGCTCCCCTGCTCCCCACCAGCAAGAGGGACACCTGCTCCAAGCCCTTTACTGCCCGGTCCCCTGCCACTTCGGTGACAGCGGCCGTAGGGGTGGCACTGCTGGTCTGTCTTGGAAGGACGAAGACCACAGATGAAGACAGGTGAGTAGGTGCCCCCACCAGCTTCCCCCTTCCTTCCCCTCAGGGTAGCGTTCCTGGCCATGTCTCCCAGTCATGGGGGGGGTTAACTGCCGCCACGGCTCCGGCATACCGCGGCAGGTGGGGGTTAATGTCACCACGCGTTTGTGTTGATCGGCGGCGGTGCTCTGCGGGGGTCTCCTACCGCTTCCCCCTGCAGTGACGGTGGCAATTTGATTCAATTCAGTTTTACTGTCCAGGATCGCAGGTTTCTGCATGAAGGGCATACGGAGCAGACATTCAGGGGGCGTGGCTTGAGGTTCTTCCCTCTCAGGTTCCTCAGTGCCCAGATTGCATCCATGGTGGATAGTCTAGTATCAGCTATCCGGGATACTTTTCAGATACAGGAGGACCTTCCCTCCACCAACCACCAAGGGGTGTCTTTTTTGCGTACGAAGCAGACCCCCTAAATCTTTTCCCTTGCACAATGATTTTTCTGCGGTTGTAGCAAAATCTTGGGAACAGCCAGGTCTGCGCTTCCTGGTTCCAAAGCGGCTGGACCTGCTCTATCCTTTTCCAGCTGATTGCGTGGTGAAATGGTCCTTTCCTCCCAAAGTGAATCCACTGGTCGCTCACCTAGCAAAGAGCACGGCCATTCCGATGGCAGATGGCTCCTCTCTCTGAGACCCAGTGAACTGTCGCATCGATTCACTGTCCAAGTCTGTGTTTACGGCCAGTGGATCATTTTCGCCTCTGCGTGGGTGGCCAAGGCAGTCTCAGAGTGGGCCCTCCGCTTACACCAAGACCTCCCTATTACTGAGCTCCAATCCTTCGCAGGCCAAATCTCTCAAGAAGGAAAGTACATCTGCGAGGTGGCTTTGTATGCTGGTTCTATGGTTGTGCGCTCTTCTCTCACAGTCTCCATTCACCGGGAACTCTGGCCTAAAGTTTGGGCAGCCTATTCCTCCTCTAAGCGCTCGCTTTCGAGCCTCCTTTTTACCGGGTCTCAACTCTTTGGTTCCCGGCTCGAAGAGATCATATCGGAAACGACAGGTGGGAAGAGCACTCATCTTCCACAACCAAGGCGAAACGTTCCTTTCGTCCCAGAGCTTCGACCTCCAGTTATCAGTCCTTTCGGATGTTCTCTGGCACCCGTCCGGCAGCTACCTCGGCAGCCAGACCGCCCACACAGGACCAGCGAAAAAAGCCATCCTTTAAGCCCCAGTCGGCCTGGCGTCCGCTGGCTCAGCCACCACGTTCCTCTTCAGGAAAACAGTCTTCTCTTTCAGGAGACCTGGCGAGCTCACATCTCGGACGCATGGACCCTCGAGGTCGTCACCTCGCGTTACAATATAGAATTCAGGTCCATCCCTTCCAACTGTTTTTTCCTCTCACAACCCCCCAGGGATCCAGTTCGGGCTGCAGCATTCTTTCAGGCAGTTCAATCCCTTCTCACGTGGGGGTTGATAATTCCGGTGCCCCTAGAATCCAGGTAAATTAGAACTGATTTCTGCCAGTTCATTACAAAACCTGTACAAACACCAGACCTCTTAAAAAATTTCCATAATAACTGAGAGAGCTACAGGAGTACAATATTGTCAGCATACCAAGAAAGCTTACGTACAATGGAGCTCTGGGAAAACGACTGCTGATACAGCATATATTAGACTGTGGCTATGAGACAGACTGACAGTTATGAAAAAAACAATTCTGCCACAGTTTTATGGGTTATGTAATTACAGTGTTTCCTATGTTGTAAAACTGGCCTGTTAACTTCATTCTCAGGGTCAGTACAATTACAAGAATACCACATTTATATAGTTCTCCTTAAGAATCTGCACCGTACATGTACGGCGCTGTGATCGGGCAGGTGCGGTAGATGCGCCCGCCTGATCCACAGCAGGGGTCCACAGTCACTGATAGCCGGACCCCTGCTGCATGCGCCGGCACCGGTGAAATCACTGATGCTGGCACATTAACCCTTGATGTACTGCGGTCATCGCTGACAGCGGCACGTGCGATGTGTGGAGGGAGGGAGAGAGCAGCCATCGGGTCCCCACGCTGCTGTGATGGGGACCCGATGGCAGGGAAGGCAGCCCGATACCCGATCTCACAGGCAGGAAGGCTGTAAGTGTATTACACTGTGTAATACACTTACAGACAATGCATTACAATACAGAAGTATCAGACCCCCAAAAGTTGAAGTCCCAGAGTGGGGCAAAAAATAGTTAAAGTTTTACAAAAAAATATTAAGTTTCGAGTAAAAAAAAAAAAAGCGTCCTTTTCCCAAAATAAAGTAAAAAAACAATTATAAAAAATAAGGAAAAAAGAAAAGTAGACATATTAGCTATAAATGAATAAAAATTCAGCTCACTAGTTCAGTCGTGCGACAGAAAAGCCAGGTCAGCTCAGAGTAAACCTTATTCAAATAAACAGATTTCCAGCACGAAGGAGATAAAATCTTGCATGTTCTTTATTAAATATTCCAAATGTACACACGGTGCAGTGAAAGAGGTCCCTCCATGTCACTGGTTCAGTCTGACCAGGGACATGGAAGGACCTCTTTCACTGCACCGTGTGTACGTTTGGAATATTTAATAAAGAACATGCAAGATTTTATCTCCATGCTGGAAATCTGTCTATTTGAATGATTATTAGGTATCACCGCATCCGTTTCGACCACCTTTCCCCCCCTCAGGTGAACACCGTAAAAAATAAAAATAAAAACGGTTTTAAAAAAGCCATTTACTGTCACCTTACATCACAAAAACTGTAATAGCAAGCAATCAAAAAGTCATACGCACCCCAAAATAGTGCCAATCTAATCGTCACCTCATCCCGCAAAAAATCATAACCTACTTAAGACAATCGCCGTAAATATAAAAAAAACTATGGCTCTCAGAATATGGATACACTAAAACATGAGGAGTGCCGACTGTTTCCACTTCATTGAGACACTAAAACATGATTTTTTGTTTGTTTCAAAAATGATATTATTGTGTAAAACTTAAATAAATACAAATAGTACACATATTAGGTATTGCGACCAGGTCTGTAAAAAATATCACATGACCTAACCCCTCAGGTGAACACTGTCAAATCACTAAAAGTGCAACAATAAGCGATCAAAAAGGCGTATGCCCACCCCCCCCCCCCCCCCCCCTAAATAGTACCAATCTAACCGTCACCTCATCCTTCAAAAAATGTGCTCCTACCGAAGACCATTGCCCAAAAAAATAAAAATAAACTATGGCTCTCAGACTATGGAGACACTAATATAAAATGCTGTTATTGTGTAAAACTTAAGTAAATAAAAAAAGTATACATATTAGGTATCGCCACGTCCGTCAGAACCTGCTGTATAAAAATATCACATGACCTAACCCCTCAAATGAACACTGTAAAAAAAATACTACAGGTCCTTCAAAAAAAAGTAGCATATTGTGATAAAGTTCATTATTTTCTGTAATGTACTGATAAACAGACTTTCATATATTTTAGATTCATTACACACAACTGAAGTAGTTCAAGCCTTTTATTGTTTTAATATTGATGATTTTGGCATACAGCTCATGAAAACCCCAAATTCCTATCTAAAAAAAATTAGCATATTTCATCCGACCAATAAAAGAAAAGTGTTTTTAATACAAAAAAAGTCAACCTTCAAATAATTATGTTCAGTTATGCACTCAATACTTGGTCGGGAATCCTTTTGCAGAAATGACTGCTTCAATGCGGCGTGGCATGGAGGCAATCAGCCTGTGGCACTGCTGAGGTGTTATGGAGGCCCAGGATGCTTCGATAGCGGCCTTAAGCTCATCCAGAGTGTTGGGTCTTGCGTCTCTCAACTTTCTCTTCCCAATATCCCACAGATTCTCTATGGGGTTCCGGTCAGGAGAGTTGGCAGGCCAATTGAGCACAGTAATACCATGGTCAGTAAACCATTTACCAGTGGTTTTGGCACTGTGAGCAGGTGCCAGGTCGTGCTGAAAAATGAAATCTTCATCTCCATAAAGCTTTTCAGCAGATGGAAGCATGAAGTGCTCCAAAATCTCCTGATAGCTAGCTGCATTGACCCTGCCCTTGATAAAACACAGTGGACCAACACCAGCAGCTGACATGGCACCCCAGACCATCACTGACTGTGGGTACTTGACACTGGACTTCAGGCATTTTGGCATTTCCCTCTCCCCAGTCTTCCTCCAGACTCTGGCACCTTGATTTCCAAATGACATGCAAAATTTGCTTTCATCCGAAAAAAAGTACTTTGTAGCCCAGGTCAGGGGCTTCTGACGCTGTTTCTGGTTCAAAAGTGGCTTGACCTGGGGAATGCGGCACCTGTAGCCCATTTCCTGCACACGCCTGTACACGGTGGCTCTGGATGTTTCTACTCCAGACTCAGTCCACTGCTTCCGCAGGTCCCCCAAGGTCTGGAATCGGTCCTTCTCCACAATCTTCCTCAGGGTCCGGTCACCTCTTCTCGTTGTGCAGCGTTTTCTGCCACACTTTTTCCTTCCCACAGACTTCCCACTGAGGTGCCTTGATACAGCACTCTGGGAACAGCCTATTCGTTCAGAAATTTCTTTCTGTGTCTTACCCTCTTGCTTGAGGGTGTCAATGATGGCCTTCTGGACAGCAGTCAGGTCGGCAGTCTTACCCATGATTGCAGTTTTGAGTAATGAACCAGGCTGGGAGTTTTTAAAAGCCTCAGGAATCTTTTGCAGGTGTTTAGAGTTAATTAGTTGATTCAGATGATTAGGTTAATAGCTCGTTTAGAGAACCTTTTCATGATATGCAAATTTTTTTAGATAGGAATTTTGGGTTTTCATGAGCTGTATGCCAAAATCATCAATATTAAAACAATAAAAGGCTTGAACTACTTCAGCTGTGTGTAATGAATCTAAAATATATGAAAGTCTAATGTTTATCAGTACAATACAGAAAATAATGAACTTTATCACAATATGCTAATTAGAAGGACCTATAATAAAAACTGTACTAAAAAAACATTTTTTTTGTCACCTTACATCACTAAAAGTGCAAAACCATGCAATCAAAAAGGCGTATGCCCCCCAAAATAGTACCAATCTAACAGTCACCTCATCCCATAAAAAATTATACCCTACCTAAGACAATCACCCAAAAAATAAAAAAAACTATGGCTCTCAGAGTATGGAGACACTAAGGGTACTTTCACACTTGCGACAGGGGATTCCGGCAGGCAGTTCCAGCGCCGGAATCGGGCAATCCGGACGCAAACTTATGGCATCTGTCAGACGGATCCGGATGGGGATCCGTCTGACAAATGCATTGAAATACCGTATCTGTCTCTTCGGTGTCATCCGGAAAAACAGATCCGGTAATTTCTTTTGCAATTTTAAAGGTCTGTGCATGCGCAGACTGGAAAGCCGGATCCGTTTTGCCGAAACACTTGCCGGATCTACACACTTCAATGTAAAATAATGCCGGCATTCCGGCAAGGGATCAGTATTTTTGGCCGGAGAGAAAAGTGCAGCATGCTGCGGTATTTTCTCCGTCCAAAAAAAGTAAGAGGGACTGAACGGATGCATCCTGAACTGAATGCTTTCCATTCAGAATGCATTAGGATAAAACTGATCAGTTTTCGGTATTGAGCTCCTGTGACAGAACTCAATACCGGAAAACAAAAATGCTAGTGTGAAAGTACCCTAAAACATAATTTTTTTGGTTGAAAAAATGCTGTTATTGTGTAAAACTCAAGTAAATAAAAAAGTATAGATATTGGGTATCGCCGTGTCCGTCAGAACCCTCAGGTAAACACCGCAAAAAGAAAAAAAAAACTTACATCACTAAAAGTTTAATAGCAAGCTATCAAAAAGTCATGTGCACCCCAAAATAGTGCCAATCAAACCGCTATCTCAAAAAAATGAGCCTCTACATAAGACAGTCGCCCCAAAAAAATGAATGTGGAGACACTAAAATGCTTTATTATGTAAAACTGAAACAAACAACCCAAAAAATAGTCATATTGTCCGTAACAACCTTCTCTATAAAAAAAATAGCACATGATCTAACCTGTCAGATGAACGTTGTAAATAACAAAAAATAAAAACTGTGCCAATACAGCTATTTTTTTGCCTCACAAAAAGTGTAATATAGAGCAACGAAACATCATATGTACCCTAAAATAGTACTAACAAAACTGCCACCTTATCCCGTAGTTTCCAAAATGGGGTCACTTTTTTGGAGATTCTACTCCAGGGGTGCATCAGGGGGGCTTAAAATGGGACATGGAGTCAAAAAAACAGTCTAGCAAAATCTGCCTTCCAAAAACCATATGGCGTTCCTTACCTTATGCGCCCTGCCATGTGCCTGTACAGCAGTTTATGATCACAAATGGGGTGTTTCTGTAAACTACAGAATCAGGGCAATTAATATTGGTTTATCACTGAAGTCAACTACCTAAAATATAACTTTTAATATGAAAATACTAAAAAATCACAATGAGCCCCTCACACGTGGACTACCGTAATATACAGACAGACAAACAATAAGGGGCTTAATTCTGGACCAAAAAATGTATAACGGTGGTGGAGTGGGGGCAAGGCCATAGGGGTCCCTAGTATATCCCTAGGGTATCCCTTACCTATTCTCTGCCCTGAGATGCATCCAGATGGTGGGAGCACTCTTTCCCCGTACCTAACCTGTCTGTCCTTAAAGCACCCTTACAACACATATGGACCCTTATGGATGCCTGGGTCATTCAATATAATCCAAAAAATACAAGATGATTGTCTAAATAAATGGTTCTCGTCTCGACGCGTTTCCCCTTATGGATAAGGTTCGTCAGGAGACAACCAGAAAACAACCAAGTCAGACGCTGCCCCTCCGCAGCGAATGCATATTGACAATCAAAAACAGAAAACAAAATAAACCAAAATACTGGAGCACCCACAGGATGGTACCCAGCTGTCAGACATACAGAGAGTTGCACAAAGATAATGCAGCTAGGAAGAAACTGTGTATACAGAGCATGCAACGAAAAATGCAAACATCAACAGATATAAAGATAAACAACGCTATACTCATCCGATGATGTATGTCCGGCGGCTTGGGGTGCTCCAGGGGGCACTAAAATGAGGCTCCAATTCGTGACCTGATGCCATTGCTATTTAAACCCTATTTGTGGGAGGCCCTTAGCTACTTTCATCCAATCAGATTGTCCAAAATAGGTCACCTGATCCCAGTACATCCAACATGTATGCAGGTAGGAAGGACATAAGTAAGCCAGCCAGATGTCCCCTGCTAGAGGGGAGGTTATGCCCGATGTAAAATAAAATAAAGCACTACACCAGCCCATTAGATCTGCTGGGCA
This sequence comes from Bufo gargarizans, assembly GCF_014858855.1. NCBI lineage: Eukaryota > Metazoa > Chordata > Amphibia > Anura > Bufonidae > Bufo > Bufo gargarizans. The sequence goes on along the minus strand of NC_058085.1, from coordinate 274,480,920 downwards.
TCTATTCCTGGCGTGGACTATTCCCCACCTGTTCCAGGTGGAACGCACGCCACTTTCCAAAATGGACGTGCATTCCACCAAGGACCAATCGACGCTGTCCATGTGGACCGCAGGCCAGGATCCAACATGGCCGTGCATTCCGCCATGGACTAATCAAGGTCAACTGTGTGGAACGCACCCTGGGATCCAAGATGGCCGTGCGTTCCACCATCCAGGAACTGCACCGGAGCGTCACATGATGGAGGCCGAGGCTGGATTAAGGGTAATCGTATAGGGATCTGTAGACCAGGGATGCGGCACTCTTTCCATTCGGTCTTTTCATACAAAGTGCTCGGGTGCTCGAGTAGAACACCTCTGGATGCTCGGGTCCTCTACTGAGCACCCGAGTACAATAGAAGTCAATGGGAGAACCCGAATATTAAACCAGGCACCCCCTGCTCTTCACATGAAAAGCTCAGAAATTTATGGAAACACCACTGAAATGGTTCTGGAAACAGCATGGGGAGGATGTCTGGATGCATCTTGGACTCCCAGGTCGCTGCTGGGAACGATGTTGTCTGAGTAGTACGCCACTTTACAGACTGACAATAATATGCACAAAACCAAAGATAAAATCGAGGAAAGATTGTTAGGAAACATTCTTTCCTGTATAATTACTTGTATATAAAGTGCAAGTGCTGCCAAAAATTACAAGGAAAAGGCACTCCGATACCACATATATATCACATAAAAGAGGGCCTCATTCACATTGTGGTACAATTGTTCAGGTAGTGGGACTCCTTCACTCATAAAGCCTATGCACTAAGTGAAAGGGCTGCCATAAATTATGGTTGAGTGTCTGCTGGTGAGCTGACTCTCTAAAACATTAGGGGTGAAGGCCTGCTGCTGAGCTGACCATCGAAAAAATTATGGTTTAGGGCCTGCTGCTGAGCGGACTATCGAAAAAATTATGGTTCAGGGTCTGCTGTGAGCTGACTCTCTAAAACATTAGGGGCGAGGGCCTGCTGCTGATCTGACCATGGAAAAAATTATGGTTATGGGGCCTGCTGCTGAGCTGACCATTGAAAAAAATTAGGGTTGAGGGCCTGCTGCCGAGCTGACCATCGAAATAATTATGGTTGAGGGTCTGCTGGTGAGCTGACTTTCTAAAACATCAGAAGCGAGTGCCTGCTGCTGATCTGACCATGGAAAAAATAATGGTTGAGGGCCTGCGGCTGATCTGACCATGGAACAAATTATGGTTGAGGGCCTGTTGCTGAGCTGACCATTGAAAAAATTATGCTTGAGGGCCTGCTGCTGATCTGACCATGGAAAAAATTATGGTTGAAAGCCTGCTGCTGAGCTGACCATCGAAAAATTTGTGGTGGAAGGGGTGCATGGGAATACAGTGTATTCAATACACCATAAAAGCCACATTTAAAGTGCCTTTATGTTCAGCCACTTTCCTCTAGTGGAGTAGAGAAGTTGGGCAATCCAGGCTTTGATCATTTTAATGAGTCAACCTGTCAGCATTTTCAGTTGACAGGTGGATGCGCTTATCAGTTATTATGCCCTCAGCAGCACTAAATACCCGCTCTGACAAAACGCTGGTGGCAGGGCAGGCCAGCACCCCCAAGTTCGTGCCACGTGTCCAGCTTGGACACCCAATAGTTGTAAGGTACAGAGGGATCATTGAGGACGCTGACACGGTCTGCTACATACTCCATCTTCCAAAATATTTCTCTCCTTGTGACACTAGGCCACGCATCAGGGTGAGGTTGCTGGTGTGGTGTCATGAAACTGTCCCAGGCTTTGGAGAGTGTTGCCTTGCCTCTGTTGGAACTGCTGTGTGTTCCCCTCGTCTCCCCTTCTCGGTTGCCCAAGGAACTACCGTATATACTCTGCTGACAGCATTGTCAGCTGGAAATTTTTGGAACAATTTTTCCACAAGGACCTTCTGGTATTGCACCATTTTGCTAGTCCTTTCCACCACAGAAATGAGAGATGAGAAGTTCTCTTTGTAGCTGGGGTCGAGAAGGGTGAACAACCAGTAATTGGTGTTGGCCAAAATGCGTATAACGCAAGGGTCACGGGAAAGGCAGCATAACATAAATTCAGCCATGTGTGCCAGAGTCCCAACAGATAAGACTTTGCTGTCCTCATCAGGAGGATGACTCTCAATCTCCTCATTCGCTTCCTCCTCTTCGGCCCATCCACGCTGAACAGATGGAATAAACCTGCTGTGGGTACTATCCTCTGTAGCAGAGGCAACCGTCTCCTTCTCCTCATCATCATCCAATTCGCGCTGAGAAGACGAATGGAGGATTGTCACCACCAGATCTTTGAGAAGTTCTGATAGACGTTCTTCAGTACCTCCTGCATGATCTTCTTTTGTTTTGCTTTCGTTTTGACATCTCTCCTCCCTCTCCCAGCTGTCATCTATTAGCAGAGATTGCCTCCCTATATATCTCCTCCCCATACCTTGCGATTTATATTACATCCTGGATTGTGTTCTCTGCTAGAAGTTGCTACAGCTGAGTTTCAGATAAGTTTTTTTCTGTATTTGTTGTTTTCCTGTTGGCTTGGTTCTAGGTGACCCTGACTCCCTCCGTATTAAGTGCAGGGAGCTGGTGGTCGTGTCCCCTCACTATTATAGGGTTTGCAGGTGTCATTCAGTCTAGGTACGTGGACATGCAACCTTCTATCACTGAGATCTTTGCATAAGCTGAGAAGACAGGGAGAGCTTCAGGGCTTTAATAGGGGTCACCCTTTTGTTCCTTAGTTTTGGATCAAGCCAGTCGGATCCTTATTTGTAACTTCTTGTTTTCTGTTACACCATCCGTGACAAGGATGGTCTGGCTATCACCCTGTGTACTGTCTTCCCCCATTTCCACCTCTTCCACATGCAAAGTGTCCTTCTTTGTGAGCAGCAAGCGTTCAGTAGACACAGAAGTAGGATGGTTACGCTGATAATAGCGGCATCGCTGCTCACCATTTGTGTTGATTCCTCAAAGTTGCGTAAAACCTCACAGAGCTTGCCGAGCTCCAAAGCCGCCACCAAGTTACGGCCATTATCAGACACAACCAAGTCTGGTTCTAGGTTGAGTGGCGAGAGCCACAGCTCAGTCTGGTCCATTATACCTTGCCATAGATCTGCGGCGGTGTGCTGTTTGTCACCTAAACATATTAGTTTCAGCACCGCCTGTTGCCGCTTCCCAACTGCAGTACTACACTGCTTCAAGCTACTGACTGGTGCTGCCAGATGAGAATTCAGAGGTGGAGGAGGAGAAGGGGGGATTGCAGCCACTAATGTAGGTGGTGGCAGAAATCCTGATGCAAGTAGGGCCCACAATCCTTGGTGTCGGTAGCACCTGTGCTATTCCCAGGGTACGACTCGCTCCCGGCCTGCACAATGTTCACCCAGTATGCCGTCAGGGAAATGTAGCGTCCCTGGCCACAAGCACTTGTCCATGTGTCAGTCGTTAAGTGGACCTTCCCAATAACTGCGTTGGTCAGGGCACGGGTGATGTTACGGGATACATGCTGGTGTAAGGCAGGGGCGGCACACCAGGAAAAATAGTGGCGGCTGGGGACAGAGTAACGAGGGAACGCCGCCGCCATCAGGCTGCGGAAAGCCTCAGTGTCCACAAGCTTAAATGGCAACATTTCCAGGGCCAGCAATTTGGAAAGGTGAGAATTCTGCATCACGGATGCGGACCCATTCACTTGAATTGGTCAGCAAATCTGGAGATGCGGTGCGGAACGGAAGCATGGAACGGTACCCTACAGAAGCACTATGGAGTGCTTCCATGGGTTCCGTTCCGTGCCTCCGCACCGCAAAAAGATAGAACTTGCTCTATCTTTTCGCGAATCCTATTTATTTTTTAAGTAATTGTCTGATGTGGGGGCTCATTTTTTGTGGGATGAGATGGCGGTTTGATTGGTACCATTTTGGGGTACATAAGACTTTTTGATCAGTTGGTATTACACTTTGTGAGGCAAGGTGAAAAAAAATGGCTGTTTTGGCATATATATTTTTTTTTATAGCATTCACCTGAGGAGGCATATAATGTGATATTTTTATAGAGCAGTTGTTATGGACGCGGCGATACCTTATTATGGCTATCATTTTTATTTTTGTTAAGTTTTACACAGTGAAATAATTTTTTAACAGAATAAAATCTTGTTTTTGTGTTGCCATTTTCTGAGAGCACTATTTTTATTTTTGGGCAAATGTCTTAGATAGGGGCTTATTTTTTGCGGGATGAGATGACGGTTTGATTGGTACCATTTTGGGGTACATAAGACTTTTTGATCACTTGGTATTACACTTTTTGTGAGGCAAGGTGACCAGAAAATTGCTTTTTTGACACTGTTTTTATTTTTTACGGCGTTCACCTGAAGGAGTGGATTATGTGATATTTCTATAGAGGCGGTCGATACGGATGTGGCTATACCTAATATGTCTATTTTTTTACAATTTTTTTAAACTTTTGGGAAAAGGCCTAGCGCAGGATCGCAGTCCGGAGGCGGCAGTCATAGGCAGAGTCACGCATATACGCGTCATCTTGCGAGACGAGAGATGACGCTCACAGCCGCTCCACGCATGCGCATCGCGGGCCGGCAAAAGTTCGAGGGGGGTTACATCATCAGCCTGCCAGCCAATGATCGTGGCTGGCAGACTGATGATTTTTTAAAAGACTAATCACAGGCCATTTAACACTTTATATTTATAAATATAAAGTGTTAAATTGCTGCTGTACTCCTCTGCTGATTCTTTTCGTCGATTGGTCTCAGCAGAGGAGCACAGTTTACAGTGAGTACACCAAACACCACACTTAGCCCCCAGATCACCCCCCATCACCCTAATTAACACCTTGATCGCCCCTGTCAATCACCTAGTAAAAGGGAAAAAAGTGATCAGTGTAAATTGTCACTTTTTTTTTTTCACTGGTATTGACTGATAGGTTTTAGGATAGTTTAGGCCCCTTGGTTAGGTAGTTAGCAATCGGTTAGCGCCCAGCCCACCCCACCGCAGTCACTGATTTGCTGATTAGCGTATCACTAATCAGCATTTGTACTTTTATAGTATCTGTAAGTGATCAAAACTGATCACAGTCAGATCTATAATAGTATTAGTGTCACCTTAGCTCGCCCTCCACCCAAAACGCAGTGTTTGCCCGATCAGGCCTGATCGGTCGTCCACACGTGCATTCACCCATGCCTGCCCCGCCGCAGTGACAAAAAATATATATATTTTTTTATCACTGCACAATCACTTTCCAAGCACTGCAGCGATAAAAAAATCAGTTTTGACTTCCGGTTCCGGCGCTGAGATGGAAGGCGAGGAGTAAGTGAGCTCTGTCCATCCCTCACCCACAACGAGCTCCGGACGCTACATACCGGCAGTGTGAGGGTCGGGACTGTATCCCCGATCTCTCTAGAACGTCCTGCAAGAGGCCCATGGACAGATACCTGCTCCGGAGCGGTAAAAAACTTGTACGGAGTGGCGCTACACAGGCCGACCTCAAGACATTAGGAGGGCATCCAACAAGATGGAGGGCCTGGATCCTGTGTCTCCGTCAGCGCTGTTGAAAGCGTTATTGATGCCCTACCAGACTCGCCACTCGGTGACCCGTCGGACGGGGCCAGAATAAATTATAAATTACTGGCAATAGAGGTGGCCAGACACTTGGCGCCAGATATCAAGGAGACGCTCTCCAAAACACTGGCGGCGTCCCTACAGCAGCTGCATGAGACTGTGGGGCAGCATGATGTATGCCTAGTGGATCTAGGGCAACGATGTTCCGCATTAGAGGAGGAGAACTCCAAATCCAACCTGGCCATTCAGGAGTTACAGAACCATAATATCATACTGAAAGACCGTCTTGAGGACTTAGAGAACCGTTCCAGGCGGAACAATTTGAGACTCCTGGGTCTACCTGAGGTGGTGAAAGCACAAGCCCTCAAAGAGATATGCGAAATTGACCTACCACGGGCCCTGGGGCTGGATGGAAAGCACAAAGTTGAGCGTGCACATCGGATCGGAACGCCACCAGACCCGAACAGTTCACCTGGCCGGAGCATCAACAACTCACTGCAGAGACCCTGTCCAGTAATCATGCGGTACCTGGACTATTGCGGAAAGAGGCGATTCTTAGGGCCTACAGAACCAGGAGAGGCCCTTTGAAGATTAAGGGACAGGTAATTCTGCTATTTGCGGACTATTCTGCTCAAGTCGCGAAACAAAGGAGGGAGTTTAGCGGATTATGCTCGGCTTTATACCGCTACAATACCCGGCTACGCTGAGAGTGGCCATGCCAGATGGAACTTCTGCTGTATTTCGCGACCCCTCCGCAGCGACGGATTCCCTGCAAGACCTGCTGAATGCTGAGGATGTACGGGACTTGGCTGACCATGGTAGGGGTAATTATAAGCGTTGGGAGAGATCAAGCAGCCCGGAGGAGAAACATCTTTCTCAGAGGGATCGCGGTCGTAGAGGTGGAGAGAAGCCTCCTGGAAGGGGCCGTGTGCCACGCGTCAGTTAAGAACTCCAGTTTAACCCGATGTAGTTAATTGCAATGTAATGTTAGCCCACAGACAAGTGAGGTACTGACGTTAGATGCCGCGGAAACGGGTGAAGTTATTGTGAGTTCTGGTGCTAAAATGTTTAATATGTTTAATAGGTGTTCCAATAGTACCAAGTCACTAGCACCTCATAGGAATGTGTAGGCCGCTAATGCCACGTGGTGGAAGATGTGCTATAATGTAATAGCAGACAAATACACAGTTGGTTGGGGGTGGGTGAGCCTTGGCAGCTCAGAAAAAAGGAAGCCCCAATAACAAAAAGTAAATACGGTGGGAGGTGGGGCTGGTTTAACCGTTGGTGTTGACGGTCATTCTTCTACAGTTACTGTTTGAAGGGGGGGGGAGGGGAACTCGCTATATTTGCTGGAGATTTGTTGTTCTATTTCTCAAGGGAGTGTATTCTAATCGAATAGGGGATAAGGATTTTGACCCTTCCCGTTCTCTTTTGTATAGCACTTAGGAGATTAGGAAATTGAAAGTCATATCCTGGAATGTCAAGGGCCTAAGATCACCCCACAAGAGATGGATGGTGTTGCGTCACCTGAAGAGGGCCGACCCGGATATAGTGCTACTTCAGGAAAGCACCTTGCAGAGAACGATTTTGCAAGGATGAATAAATTGTGGGTAGGGAAAGTGTATGGTTCGGCTTCGGTCGTAAAAAAAGCTGGGGTGCTAATCCTAATTAACAAAAATTTAAATTGTCAGGTTCTAGGATCATTTTCGGATGAAGGGGGATGACTTATCCAAATCCTGATTGCAGTTCAAGGAACACACTATAGCATCTATAATGTGTATGGCCCCAACAAAAACAATGGGAATTTTTTTAAGGATCTAGAATCTAAATTACTGACTGACCCCTGCGCGAATAAAATAGTGGGGGGGGGGATTTCAATTCTGTGGTGAGAGAGGCAGAAGACAGGCAGCGTGGTAATTCCCCAAAGGCAGCTATAAGCAACCATGACAGAGCATTAGGTAGATTGATGGAAGGGGTGGTATTGGTTGATCCATGGCGCCAATTGCACTCTGATGAAAGATCCTATTCCTTCTATTCTCACTTGCAGGATTCTTGGTCGCGTATAGATTACAGTGAGGAACAGAAGTATTTGAACACCCGGCGATTTTGCAAGTTCTCCCACTTAGAAATCATGGAGGGGTCTGAAATTCACATTGTGGGTGCATTCCCACTCTAAGAGACAGAATAATTATTTTTTTTCAGGAAATCACATGGTATGATTTTGAAAGAATGTATTTGTCTTCCACTGCTGAACATAAGTATTTGAACACCTGAGAAAATCAGTGTTAATATTTGGTACAGGAGCCTTTGTTTGCAAATACAGAGGTCCTGTAGTTCTTGACCAGGTTTGCACACACTGCAACAGGGATTTTGGCCCACTCCTCCACACAGATCTTCTCAAGATCTGTCAGATTTCGGGACTGTCGCTGAGCAACATGGAGTTTCAGCTCCCTCCAAAGATGTTCTATTGGATTTAGGTCTGGAGACTGGCTAGGCCACTCCAGAACCTTGATATGCTTCTTACGGAGCCACTCCTTGGTTATCCTGGCTGTGTGCTTTGGGTCGTTGTCATGTTGGAAGACCCAGCCACGACCCATCTTCAATGCTCTGACTGAGGGAAGGAGGTTGTTGCTCCAAATCTCACAATAAACGGCCCCATTCATCCTCTCCTTAATACAGTGCAGTCGTCCTGTCCCCTTCGCAGAAAAGCACCCCCAAAGCATGATGTTACCACCCCCATGCTTCACAGTAGGGATAATGTTCTTGGGATGCAACTCATCCTTCTTTTTCCTCCAAACACGACGAGTGAAGTTTAGACCAAAAAGTTCTACTTTGGTCTCATCTGACCACTTGACTTTCTCCCATGCCTCCTCTGAATCATCCAGATGGTCATTGGCAAACTTCAGACGGGCCTGGACATGTGATGACTTGAGCAGGAGAACCTTATGTGCAATGCATTATTTGAAACAATGACGGCATAGTGTTCTACCGACAGTGACCTTTGAAACTGTGGTCCCAGCTCTCTTCATGTCATTGACCAGCTCCTCCTTTGTAGTTCTGGGCTGATTCCTTACCTTTCTTATTATCAGTGACACCCCATGAGATGAGATCTTGCATGGAGCTCCAGTCTGAGGGAGACTGACAGTCGTCTTTAGCCTCTTCCATTTTCTAACAATTGCTCCAACAGTTGATCTATATTCACCAAGGTGCTTGGCAATTGCCCCATAGCCCTTTCCAGCCTTGTGGAGGTCCACAATTTTGTCTCTGGTGTCTTTTGACAGCTCTTTGGTCTTGCCCATGGTAGTAGTTGGCGTCTGACTGACTGTGGGGTGGACAGGTGTCTTTAAAGAGTTTAGACAGGTGCTACTAAGTTAGATTAATGAGTGGAGTAGAGATGGACTTTTTAAAGGCACAGTAACAGGTCTTTGAGAGCCAGAATTCTTGCTGTTTCTCAGGTGTTCAAATACTTATGTTCAGCAGTACAAGACAAATAAATTCTTTAAAAATCATACAATGTGATTTCCTGAAATTTTCATTTTATTCTGTCTCTCAGAGTGGGAAAACACCTACAATGTAAATTTCAGACCCCTACATGATTTCTAAGTGGGAGAACTTGCAAAATCGCAGGGTGTTCAAATACTTCTGTTCCTCACTGTATATACTGACCAGCTCTGATTTGAGAAAGGTGGAAAAGGCTGTTATTGGCGACTTGGTGATATCAGATCACTCCCCAATCTGGATACAAGTGAGAGATACATACCCCAAGGGACTCGACTATTTGTGGAGATTCCGTTCGAATCTGGTGACGAGTGAGGATTGTATTAAGTTAATTGCATGGTGGGAGGAATACATGGGTGACAACCAGGTATATACCGAGTCACCGGAGCTGTTGTGGAACGCCTCTAAAGTAGTCATATGGGGGATAATTATGAGTTATGTCTTCGGGCTTCGGAAACAAACTCAAACAAAGTTTGAGCAAACAAGCTTGATAGTAAGAGACTCTTACCAGGATTACAGGAGGAGCCCTACAGCCCTTAATAGACAAAAGTGGTTGGATGCCAGGGGGGCTTTTGAGGCTAATGAAAAAAACTGGGAAATGCTAAATAATACTAGACTTACAGCTACGTTGCGCAGATTTGGAAACAAATCTGGGCGTCTTATGGCAAATCTTGCAAAAGGCAGGCGAGCCCCTCAGTTCATATCTGGCCTTAAGGAACGGAAAGGGCAAGTCATCACTGACCCTTCTAGGATAAATTCCATGCTAGGCGAATATTATGAGAAATTATACCAAGATACCACCAGACCTGATCTTACGGATTCCCTCCTGGAAAAGGTAAAATTACCGTGTCTCAGCACGGAACAATTACAACTCCTTAATAGAGAGGTAGGACTTGAAGAACTTCAATCAGTCATTAAAGAGTTAGGCAATGCTAAAGCGCAGGGTCCAGATGGTACCCTGCGGAATATTATCCCTGGGGAAACATCTCCTATATCAAATTACTTCCCAAGCCGGGTAAAGACCCCTTATTATCGGGGTCCTATAGACCGATCTCACTAATTAATGTGGATACCAAAATTCTATCAAAGATTATTGCAGATCGTTTGGCGGCCATATTACCTTCACTCATTGGTAAAGAGCAGGTGGGATTTGTGCAGGGCCGTTCAGTGGTAACAAATATCCGCACGGTATTAACGGTCCTGGACAGAGTTCGCCACCGACCGCGACCTGGGGAGGCTCCAGCCATGCTCACTTTAGATGCTGAGAAAGCTTTCGATAATGTGAGATGGGGATGGCTGGAGGCAGTACTGGATAAGATGGGGTTCTCGGGGACTTTTAGGGTTTTTCTCACGCAATTGTACAGACTACCTAGGGCACGGATATCTACTCCGGGCTTCTTGTCCAAGCCCTTCTATCTCCAAAAGGGGACACGCCAGGGGTGTCCCCTATCACCCCTCTTGTTTAACCTTTCCATTGAACCACTAGCTAGGTTCTTAAGCCATTCAGATCTATATGAAGGAATAGGGATAGGGACTAGGCAATTGAAGGTCGCATTATTCGCAGACGATATAATGCTATTCATAGCCAACCCTAGAAAGCACATAGATCAAATTTTTCAGGCTCTGAATCACTTTGGTTCCTATTCAGGGTATAGATTGAATGCGTCAAAATGCGAGATGTTGGCCCTATCCCAGAAGGATGCGGGGGGATATCAGATACCGAAACACTTGAATATAACAAAGGCGCAAGGGAGTATCAAGTATCTGGGCATTCATATTGGCAGAGACCCGCATTCATTGTATACCTTGAATTTTCCCCCTCTCATAGCTAAGATAATACAAGAGTTGGATAGGTGGCAGGGTTTGCCGCTAAACTTAGTAGGTAGATGTGATCTCATTAAAATGATGAGTATGTCCAAGCTTCTTTATCCACTCCAGACTATCCCGCTTCTCATTCGTCACGCGGATGTTCAATTACTGGAAAGTAGATTCATTCGTTTTATCTGGCAGGGAAAGAGGCCTAGAATTGCACTGGATAAGCTAAAACTGAGGAAGGAGGAAGGAGGGCTGAATTTTCCTGATATTAGAGGCTGCAACTTGACGTGTATCAGTAGATACAGGGAGTGCAGAATTATTAGGCAAATGAGTATTTTGACCACATCATCCTCTTTATGCATGTTGTCTTACTCCAAGCTGTATAGGCTCGAAAGCCTACTACCAATTAAGCATATTAGGTGATGTGCATCTCTGTAATGAGAAGGGGTGTGGTCTAATGACATCAACACCCTATATCAGGTGTGCATAATTATTAGGCAACTTCCTTTCCTTTGGCAAAATGGGTCAAAAGAAGGACTTGACAGGCTCAGAAAAGTCAAAAATAGTGAGATATCTTGCAGAGGGATGCAGCACTCTTAAAATTGCAAAGCTTCTGAAGCGTGATCATCGAACAATCAAGCGTTTCATTCAAAATAGTCAACAGGGTCGCAAGAAGCGTGTGGAAAAACCAAGGTGCAAAATAACTGCCCATGAACTGAGAAAAGTCAAGCGTGCAGCTGCCAAGATGCCACTTGCCACCAGTTTGGCCATATTTCAGAGCTGCAACATCACTGGAGTGCCCAAAAGCACAAGGTGTGCAATACTCAGAGACATGGCCAAGGTAAGAAAGGCTGAAAGACGACCACCACTGAACAAGACACACAAGCTGAAACGTCAAGACTGGGCCAAGAAATATCTCAAGACTGATTTTTCAAAGGTTTTATGGACTGATGAAATGAGAGTGAGTCTTGATGGGCCAGATGGATGGGCCCGTGGCTGGATTGGTAAAGGGCAGAGAGCTCCAGTCCGACTCAGACGCCAGCAAGGTGGAGGTGGAGTACTGGTTTGGGCTGGTATCATCAAAGATGACCTTGTAGGGCCTTTTTGGGTTGAGGATGGAGTCAAGCTCAACTCCCAGTCCTACTGCCAGTTTCTGGAAGACACCTTCTTCAAGCAGTGGTACAGGAAGAAGTCTGCATCCTTCAAGAAAAACATGATTTTCATGCAGGACAATGCTCCATCACACGCGTCCAAGTACTCCACAGCGTTTGCTGGCAAGAAAGGGTATAAAAGAAGAAAATCTAATGACATGGCCTCCTTGTTCACCTGATCTGAACCCCATTGAGAACCTGTGGTCCATCATCAAATGTGAGATTTACAAGGAGGGAAAACAGTACACCTCTCTGAACAGTGTCTGGGAGGCTGTGGTTGCTGCTGCACGCAATGTTGATGGTGAACAGATCAAAACACTGACAGAATCCATGGATGGCAGGCTTTTGAGTGTCCTTGCAAAGAAAGGTGGCTATATTGGTCACTGATTTGTTTTTGTTTTGTTTTTGAATGTCAGAAATGTATATTTGTGAATGTTGAGATGTTATATTGGTTTCACTGGTAAAAATAAATAATTGAAATGGGTATATATTTGTTTTTTATTAAGTTGCCTAATAATTATGCACAGTAATAGTCACCTGCACACACAGATATCCCCCTAAAATAGCTAAAACTAAAAACAAACTAAAAACTACTTCCAAAAATATTCAGCTTTGATATTAATGAGTTTTTGGGGTTCATTGAGAACATGGTTGTTGTTCAATAATAAAATTAATCCTCAAAAATACAACTTGCCTAATAATTCTGCACTCCATGTACATCTTAGACTGGGTCAATGGGACAAATCACTACTCAAACTTGGCCTTAGAGCGGGAGTTGGCGCGGCCCTGGGACCTGGTGGCTTTGCTACATGCTAAGAGGCCCACTCTACCGGTTCACATCAAATCCTCTCTTATAATAAGGGACACAACAGTAGCCTGGAAGGCCCTGAGAACCCATTTCCATCTCCCATACCAGATATCCAAACACCTCCCTATACGGGGGAACACATCGTTCCGATCAGGTAGTGATAATGTATTTTTTAAAGACTGGGCCCTCAAGGGGTTGAATAAAATTGGCGATATGTTCCATGAATCTGAGGGGAGGTGGGCAACTTTGCAGGAATTAAAAAGTAAATTGGCATTAGGAAGTTCCTCGTTCATGCAGTATACTCAAGTAAAAAATTACTGCAGGAGTTTATCTAGAGATCTGTCAATGGAATGGAAACCTAATGATTTTGATTCGTTCATAAGTGTCAAGACGAAGAGGTCACTGTCAATGCTACAGCATGTGCTGAGAGATAGGTGGAGAGCTAAAGATTCCAGGGGAATATTAAAAAAATGGGCTAAAGTATTAGGGGTGGTGGAGATTCATGAAACAATCTGGTCAGGGATTTCAGCAATGCGCAAGGCCATAATAAATGAAACATGGAGGGAAACCCACGTAAAAATCTTACACCATGCTATATATGGATTTGATATCCCTAGTTCCCCGGCTAGTCCAGGGAGACTTACAGCTTGCCCCAAGTGCGACACCCCCAAGACAGATCTGTATCATGGTCTATGGATGTGCTTGAAGTTGGGTGGGTACTGGGAGGAAATCGGTCAGATGTTGGGGAAGATTAGCAAAATACGCGCTGCAGTTACGCCATCGGCGGCAATACTGCATTGTGATGCTAAAAATCATTCAGCTAACCAGACTTCAGGGGAGAAGGAAGGTGATCTTTCTAAAATACCATTGGTGGGTCACAAACTATTTATGGTTGCCAAAAGGTGTCTGCTTCAGCTTTGGCTATCAACCGAGGTCCCCACTATGGCAATGGTGGTAGCTCAAATGCGTAACTTATTTCATTTGGAATGGTTAGAAGCATTAAACTGCAAAGAGGTGCTTGGACAGCGTCTATTTCGGACATGGAAACTGTTTGTTTTGTCATATGTTCCGAACACGGAGTTCATGAAAATTATGAGCCCATTCAGACTGACAGCATGGTATCTAAAAGAAGACTTAAAAGGAGATCTAGGTCCATTGCAAGTAACCGGATAAATTCCAGATGTCACTTTCAGACTCACTTGGGGACCAAGCGTATTTACGTTCGGAAGGGGGGGATATGATCTAATTTTCTGAGAAACCTACGTAAGGGCAGCTGTCTCTATTGCGCTTAGAGTTTCCTTGAGATATTCCTAGGACAACTGATCTGCATCTGATGGGTTGGGGGGAGGGGGAGAGAAGACCAGGGGGTATACCAGTTTAATGGGGGGGAAATTGAAAATGAGATTCCAAATGTATTGTTTGAATTGATCTCTGCTATACTTTGATTGATGTAACGCAATGATGTATGGAGGAAAATGTAATACCTTCGAATTGCCTGATATGTGTAATTTGCTTGTCATTGTACGGAATCTCTCAAACTTATTAAAAATATATAAAAAAATAAATCAGTTTTGATATTTTTTATCAATCGCAGCAGCCTCCGGTTCTTCGCTAGCCTCCCATTTGTAAGACAGGCTTGCTTTTTTTCTTGGGTAGTCTCAGGGAATACCCCCTAAATTTAGTAGTCCAAATGTCAAACAAGGGGTATTCTTCTGAAGAGGCCTACAGGATTCTGACCCAGTCGGATGAGGACTGGGAACCCTCATCTGACGAATCCAGTGGGTCAGAATATGAACCTGTAGAAAGCAGTGGCAGTCTGATCCAAAGTTCGGACGAGCAGGTTGAGGTCCCTGATACCAACAGGCGTACCCGGTTCCGTGTTGCTACACCACAGGTTGCGCAGGATCCGCTTCAAGGGCAGCAGAGTGGGGCTGGCGCTGTCGGATTACGTGGTGAGGCATACACCAGCAGCGCAGCCCACCCTGGGCCTAGTACCAGCACTGCCGTACAACATGGTGAAGTGGCGAGCACCAGAAGGGCAGTTGAAGCTGGTACGGTGGCACTTGCAATAGTTACCCCGTCGCAGACAGGCCCGTAGACCCCCTAGAGTCCCTGAGGTGCTGGCAAACCCTGATTGGCAGTCCCCAACTTCAGCCGCATCATTAGTTCCCCCTTTCACCGCCCAGTCTGGAGTTCGGGTTGAGACAGCTCAGATCAGTTCGGCCCTGGGATTTTTTGAGCTGTTCTTGACTGCGGAGCTCTTGGACATAGTCGTGGCAGAAACAAATCGGTATGCCACTCAATTTATTAGCACCAACCCGGGAAGCTATTATGCCCAGCCTTTCCGGTGGAAACCCGTCCAAGTTTCCAAATGAAAAAAAATTCTGGGCCTTCTCCTCAACATGGGTCTAACCAAAAAGCATGAATTGCTGTCATATTGGTCCACGAACCCAATTCATCACATGCCCATGTTCTCTGCTGCCATGTCCAGGGCACGATTTGAGGCCATCCTGCGTTTCCTGCACTTTAGCGACAACACCACCTCCCGCCCCAGAGGCCACCCAGCTTTTGACCGGCTCCACAAAATTCGGCCCCTCATAGACCACTTTAACAACAAATTTGCAGATTTGTATACCCCTGAGCAAAACATCTGCGTAGACGAGTCCTATATACATTTTACCGGGCGCCTTGGCTTCAAACAATACATCCCAAGCAAGCACGCCCGGTATGGGATCAAATTGTATAAGCTCTGTGAAAGGGCCATAGGCTATACCCACAAATTTCTGATCTATGAGGGTAAAGATCAGACCCTGGAGCCGGTCGGTTGCCCTGACTACCTGGGGAGCAGTGGGAAGACAGTGTGGGACTTGGTGTCACCCTTATTTGGCAAGGGGTACCATCTTTATGTGGAAAATTTCTACACAAGTGTGCCCCTCTTCAGGCATTTGTTCCTAGAACAGATTGGCTGCTGTGGCACCGCGCGACCTAGTCGCCGGGGCTTCCCCCAACGGCTCGTGACCACCCGTCTTGCAAGGGGGGAGGGGCTGCCTCGTGATGTGCTTGTGGTGAAATGGAGAGACAAGCGTGACGTTTACATGCTCTCCTCCATTCACGCAGACAGGACAATACAAATTGAACGAGCAACCAGTGTCATTGAAAAGCCCCTCTGTGTCCACGACTATAATTCGCTCATGGGAGGGGTGGACTTCAATGACCAGATGTTGGCTCCCTATTTAGTTTCCCCACGCACCAGATGCTGGTATAAGAAGGTGTCTGTATATTTAATTCAATTGGCTGCATATAATAGTTTTGTTCTCTACAGTAAGGCTGGGAGAACAGGATCGTTCCTCAAATTTCAGGAAGAGATCATCGAGAACCTCCTGTATCCAGGAGGTTCAGTGGCCTCATCCACCAGTGTAGTGAGCTGTCTACACGAGCAACATTTCCCCAATGTCGTTGCTGGTACCTCAATGACCAGATGTTGGCGAGTTCATAGAATTTATTATTTTTTTTGCACAAGTTAGCGGAAATAGATTTATTTAATTTATTTAGGCCACGGAACCTCCTGGATACAGGAGGTTATCGATGATCTCTTCATGAAATTTGAGGAAGGATCCTGTTCTCCCAGCCTTACTGTAGAGAACAAAACTATTATATGCAGACAATTGAATTAAATATACAGACACCTTCTTATACCAGCGTCTGGTGCATCGGGAAACTAAATAGGGAGCCAACATCTTTTACTGCAGAGGAGAAATCTCGTCTTGCAGCGCCGCATACACCGACTTTTGTGTAATCTGACAGCAGCGCAATGGAACGGAACATATAAACTTTATTTAACTTTTTGAACAGAACGTAAACTTTTTTGCTTACTGGTGATTTTTTTTTTCTTTTTTTTACATTTATAGGACAAACCTTTCCTTCCCCATGGGACAATGTGCAAAGCGCAAATCGCCCAAAGATGTGGTGAAGTACATTATGCACTTTGTCCCAGGTGAAAGGTGAGGTTTGCAGCAGCTCTGTGTGAATGGGCCCTAATAGCCCTGTGTGCCTGTCCTGTGAGATGCAATCCCTATGATAAGTGTACCTGTGTGTGGTACTTCCGGAAACACTCCCCAAAGCATAGGGCAGGGTGGTCAGGGCAGAAATAGCGGGTGTAACGCCTTATTCCACTCCTGCTACAGACACGACATCTTTTTCGGGGTGACGGTTGGGTTGAGGTACCAGCAACGACATTGGGGAAATGTCGCTCGTGTAGACTGGCTCACTACACTGGTGGATGGGGCCACAGAACCTCGATGATCTCTTCCTGAAATTTGAGGAAGGATCCTGTTCTCCCAGCCTTACTGTAGAGAACAAAACTATTATATGCAGCCAATTGAATTAAAAATACAGACCCCTTCTTATACCAGCGTCTGGTGCGTCGGGAAACTAAATAGGGAGCCAACATCTGGTAATTGAAGTCCACCCCTCCCATGAGCGAATTATAGTCGTGGACACAGAGGGGCTTTTTAATGACACTGGTTGCTAGTTCAATTTGTATTGTCGTGTCTGTGTGAATGGAGGAGAGCATGTAAACGTCACGCTTGTCTCTCCATTTCACCGCGAGCAAGGCAGCCCTCTCCCCCCCTTGCAAGACGGGTGGTCACGAGCCGTTGGGGGAAGCCCCGGCAACTAGGTCGCGCGGTGCCACAGCAGCCAATCTGTTCTAGGAACAAATGCCTGAAGAGGGGCACACTTGTGTAGAAATTGTCCACATAAAGATGGTACCCCTTGCCAAATAAGGGTGACACCAAGTCTCACACTGTCTTCCCACTGCTCCCCAGGTAGTCAGGGCAACCGACCGGCTCCAGGGTCTGATCTTTACCCTCATAGATCAGAAATTTGTGGGTATAGCCTCTGGCCCTTTCACAGAGCTTATACAATTTGACTCCATACCGGGCGCGCTTGCTTGGGATGTATTGTTTGAAGCCAAGGCGCCCGGTAAAATGTATATGGGACTCGTCTACGCAGATGTTTTGCTCAGGGGTATACAAATCTGCAAATTTGTTGTTAAAGTGGTCTATGAGGGGCCGAATTTTGTGGAGCCGGTCAAAAGCTGGGTGGCCTCTGGGGCGGGAGGTGGTGTTGTCGCTAAAGTGCAGGAAACGCAGGATGGCCTCAAATCGTGCCCTGGACATGGCAGCAGAGAACATGGGCATGTGATGAATTGGGTTCGTGGACCAATATGACAGCAATTCATGCTTTTTGGTTAGACCCATGTTGAGGAGAAGGCCCAGAATTTTTTTTCATTTGGAAACTTGGACGGGTTTCCACCGGAAAGGCTGGGCATAATAGCTTCCCGGGTTGGTGCTAATAAATTGAGTGGCATACCGATTTGTTTCTGCCACGACTATGTCCAAGAGCTCCGCAGTCAAGAACAGCTCAAAAAATCCCAGGGCCGAACCGATCTGAGCTGTCTCAACCCGAACTCCAGACTGGGCGGTGAAAGGGGGAACTAATGATGCGGCTGAAGTTGGGGACTGCCAATCAGGGTTTGCCAGCACCTCAGGGACTCTAGGGGGTCTACGGGCCTGTCTGCGACGGGGTAACTATTGCAAGTGCCACCGTACCAGCTTCAACTGCCCTTCTGGTGCTCGCCACTTCACCATGTTGCTACGGCAGTGCTGGTACTAGGCCCAGGGTGGGCTGCGCTGCTGGTGTATGCCTCACCACGTAATACGACAGCGCTAGCCCCACTATGCTGCCCTTGAAGCGGATCCTGCGCAACCTGTGGTGTAGCAACACGGGGCCGGGTAGTCCTGTTGGTATCAGGGACCTCAACCTCCTCGTCCGAACTTGGATCAGACTCCCACTGCTTTCTACAGGTTTATATTCTGACCCGCTGGATTCGTCAGATGAGGGTTCCCATTCCTCATCCAACTGGGTCAGAATCCTGTAGGCCCCTTCAGAAAAATACCCCTCGTTTGACATTTGGACTACTAAATTTAAGGGGTATTCCCTGAGACTACCCAAGAAAAAAAGCAAGCCTGTCTTACAAATAGGAGGCTAGTGAAGTACCGGAGGCTGCTGCGATTGATAAAAAATATCAAAACTGATTTTTTTTTTTAATCTCCCGCAGTGCTTGGAAAGTGATTGTGCAGTGATCAAAAAAATATATATTTTTTGTCACTGTGGCGGGGCGGGCATGGGTGAACGCACGTGTGGGCGACCGATCAGGCCTGATTGGGCAAACACTGCATTTTGGGTGGAGGGCGAGCTAAGGTGACACTAATACTTGTGACAAAAACTTGACAAAAAATAAAAACTTGACAAAAAATAAAAACTTCCATGAACTCACTATAACCATCACGAAATACCTTGGGGTGTCTTCCGTCCAAAATGGGGTCACTTGTGAGGTAGTTATACTGCCCTGGCATTTTAGGGGCCCAAATGCGTGCAAAGTAGTTTGAAATCAAAATCTGTAAAAAATGGCCTGTGAAATCCGAAAGGTGCTCTTTGGAATGTGGGCCCCTTTGCCCACCTAGGCTGCAAAAAAGTTTCACACATCTGGTATCGCCGTACTCAGAAGAAGTAGGGCAATGTGTTTTGGGGTGTCTTTTTACATATACCCATGCTGGGCGAGAGAAATATCTCGGCAAAAGACAACTTTTCCCATTTTTTTTATACAAAGTTGGCATTTGACCAAGATATTTATCTCACCCAGCATGGGTATATGTAAAATGACACCCCAAAACACATTCCCCAACTTCTCCTGAGTACGGCGATACCACATGTGTGACACTTTTTTGCAGCCTAGGTGGGCAAAGGGGCCCACATTCCAAAGAGCACTTTTCGGATTTCACAGGCCATTTTTTACAGATTTTGATTTCAAACTACTTTGCACGCATTTGGGCCCCTAAAATGCCAGGGCAGTATAACTACCCCACAAGTGACCCCATTTTGGAAAGAAGACACCCCAAGGTATTTCGTGATGGGCATAGTGAGTTCATGGAAGTTTTTATTTTTTGTCACAAGTTAGTGGAATATGAGACTTTGTAAGAAAAAATAAAATAAAATCATTTTCTGCTAACTTGTGACAAAAAAATAAAAAGTTCTATGAACTCACTATGTCCATCAGCTGAATACCTTGGGGTGTCTACTTTCCGAAATGGGGTCATTTGTGGGGGTTTTCTACTGTCTGGGCATTGTAGAACCTCAGGAAACATGACAGGTGCTCAGAAAGTCAGAGCTGCTTCAAAAAGCGGAAATTCACATTTTTGTACCATAGTTTGTAAACTCTATAACTTTTATTCAAACCATTTTTTTTTTACCTAAACATTTTTTTTTTATCACAGACATGTAGAACAATAAAACATTTTTTAAAAATTTTACAACTGAAAGTGAAAAATGTCTTTTTTTTTGCAAAAATTTCGGTCAATTTCGATTAATAACAAAAAAAGTAAAAATGTCAGCAGCAATGAAATACCACCAAATGAAAGCTCTATTAGTGAGAAGAAAAGGAGGTAAAATTCATTTGGGTGGTAAGTTGCATGACCGAGCAATAAACGGTGAAAGTAGTGTAGTGCAGAATTGTAAAAAGTGGTCTGGTCATTATGGGTGTTTAATCTAGGGGGGCTAATGTGGTTAATTTCATTGTAAAACTTTTTTTATTTTTATTTTTTTTTAACTCTATTTTTGTCCCACTCTGGGACTTCAACTTTTGAGGGTCTGATCTGCTTTGCAATGCATTCCAATACTTCTGTATAGTAATGCATTGGTTGTAAGTGTATTACCAGTGTATCTTGATCACTTTTATTACCTTTTTTGGGAAGTAAGGTGGGCAAAATTTCAATTTTCTCATAGTTTTTATTTTTTTATTTTTATGGCGTTCACCGTGCGGGGAAAGTAACATGACCGTTTTATATATCAGGTCGTTATGGACGCGGCGATACCTAATATGTGTAGTGTATTTTATTTTTAATTTTTATTCAGTGATAAATGTTTTTTTTTTTTTCTTAACTTTTTTCACTTAAAAAAAAAAAAATTTGACCCAGACCCACTCGGTTCTTCAAGATCTGATGTCTGTATAATACAGTTGCCATGGGAACCTTCCCCGTCTGCCACAACTTTGCAGACGGAGAAGGGTGAGCACGGGGCTGCGGGGGGCTCTCTCCCTCTCCATCGGGAAGCTGCAAAGGCACAACAGCCCCCCAATGGGAGAGGGAGGGAGCTCCCTGACGATGACAGTTAACCTTTTCCATACAGAGGTCCATACGGACCGCTGTATGGAAAGGGTTAAACGGCTGACATCTGCACAGATGTCAGCCGTTTATACCAGGGTGTCAGCAATGTGCCAACGAATTTTCAAGGGGAGGCGGGCGGAGGATCGCCTGCCGTACCGCCCGCCTCCTGCAACGCCCCCACCGCCTGCGACACCCCCCCCCCCCCCTGCACCACCCGCCGGCATAAAATCGTGCAGGGGTGCAGGGGGGGGGGTTCAAAATCTTTATTTTAGGCACCCTAAAGTTTCTGATCAGAAACTGCAAAAAGCGCAGCAAACTGCAGGTCTGAATTGACCTGCGGTTTGCTGCGATCGCCGACACGGCGATTGCCCCCCCCTGGCAGGGGGGTTGCGATTGCCCCCCCTGCTGCGATTGCCTCCCCCTGGCGTTGTGACAGGATGCTGGCTGAATGATTTCAGCCGGCATCCTGTTCAGATTAACCCCTGTGGCGCCATAATCTCTATTTAAACTTAGGACGTACCGGTACGCCCTGAGTCCTCAAGGACTCGGGTAATAGGGCGTACCGATACACCCTAAGTCCTTAAGGGGTTTATCCTGGTTCAGAGCTGAACCCGGACATACCCATATTTTCACCTAGACTGCCCCACTAAGCTGAGCTGAAGCACGCAGGTTAAAGGCATTTTATGGAGATCCGGTGACTTACTGGGCTCTCCATAGCACTGCCAGGTGGAGGCTTGCGCCCATCCGTTAGTCTGGTTGCATCACCAGCACTGATGGGCGGGCTTTAGCGCTGCCCTAGCCTGTAAAACGTCTAGGGCAGCGATAAAGCCGGCCCATCAGAGGCGGTGACGTGACCGAACTGTTTGGCAGAATCCTCCGTCTAGCAGTGTGTTATTGTAAGCCCTTGCCCTGCTCGATCCTGTGCAGGGCAAGGGCGAGCATTAGAGCTTGAAATGCTCCATTGCTAATATCCGGTTGCCCGGGTGAAATTCTGTGTAGGTCTGGCTTCAGCTCTGAACCCAGATAACACCTTTAACAGCAGCATGTCCCTTGTGCTAATCACGCTAGTTATGTGAGCGCGTCATCTGTAAATCATTAAAGGGGTTGTCCAGGTTCAGAGCTGAACCTGGACATACCTCCTCCTTCACCCCGGCAGCCCCCCTGACATGAGCATCGGAGCAGTTCATGCTCCGATGCTCTCCTTTGCCCTGCGCTAAATTGCACAGGGCAAAGGCATTTTTCTGAGTTCCGGTGACGTACCGGGGCTCTCTATGGGGCTGACAGGCAGCCCGGTGACGTCACCGGCACTGATGGGCGGGATTTGGCTCTGCCCTAGCCAGTAAAACGGCTAGGGCAGAGCTAAAGCCCGCCCCTCAGAGCCGGTGACGTCACCGAACACACTGCTGGGCGGAAGTTACCGCCCGGCAGTGTGTTATTGAAAACACAAGAGCCTGTGCCCTGCGCGATCTAGCGCAGGGCACTGGAGCGCATCGGAGCATGAGATGCTCCGATGCTAGGCTCAGGGGGGCTGCCGGGGTGAAAATAAGGGTATGTCCGGGTTCAGCTCTGAACCCGGACAACCCCTTTAACTAAAGAGTGAAATTTAAATTTAGCGCTCTGTAGTTAATGAGTTTGTGATGATGCTGATTCACATGGACCATGACTCCCATAAGGGCTCATGTGAAAGGGCACAAGATTGACTGATGAAAAAGCATTTCCTTGTTCATGTGCCAATCAGAGGAAATATGATCAATAAGGAGATATAAGAAAGCCTGTTATTGATCATGCAACATCAGAGGTTCAGCCACCTTTGGCACTACAGCCGTTCAGAAAATAAAACTTCCAGAAACCTATTTTCCATTCTATGGGTGTTATAATAAACGCAAAGTAGTGTGCTGCTGGGAGTACTAGTTTCATAACAGTTGTAGTGGCCAAAGTTTTTTTTTAAAGAACTCTGCAGGGAAGATGTACCTTTGCAGGGTTGACTCTCTTATGCCGGCAGCGCTAGCCCCTCTGTCCTCAATGGCTGAATAAAATTTATGGTCCGCGGGAAAAGATGCATGGCGTATTTGTGGGGTCTGGAGAGAGGATGGGTCAGAACTGGAATGTTCTGGAGGAGAAGGAGTAGATGGAAAAAGAAGGAGGAGTGAACACATGCTTGGGGGGTGGGTGGGAATGGGATGGTGGTTGGAAAATGGACGGTGGTTGGAAAAGGGACGGATTCCGGTAATGGTATGGTTGCTGGAAGGAATGGGTGAAAGGAGTGAGATGAGGGGGTAGGAGTGGGATGGGGGTAGGAGTGGAATGGGGGGTAGGAGTGGAAAGAGGAGAAGAACCCGTTCTCAACCAAATCTTTTGATTTAATTTTTAAAATCATGCACCTGCTCTGGCGTCTTTTGGTCCATCCTGAGGATTATGATCAGCACAAAATGATGGTGAGGGCTGAGTTGACGCGCCGCCTCCGCCCCCTCCAGGCGACGTGCCAACTCATCCCTCATTTGCCTCATTTCCTCTGCAGGAAACAATCTCTACAAGGTTCCCAAAATCTTCATGACGGCTCCTACTGGATCTCCGACTATTCAACAGGGCTCTCGCATTTTGTCGGAAATTAGAGAGCCTCTGTTCAATAGAAGAACCCAGCAGGGGACCAAGATTGTCCTGAGCAGGGGCATGATGGACAGGAGGGTTGGGGGTGGTGGTCGGTTCCGGGTCCACTTCAAGAGGTGGGTCAGGCGCCCAAGTATTGCTGGCAGTTCTGTGGGAAAGAAAAAGAGATTGGCCTTCAATTACTGCATCCAGGTTCTTTGCTATGCCTACCTCCTACTGTAGAGGGCTGCCCGAAACACAGGGGTCAAACGCTCCTCTGTCTCAGACAGCCCCTAGCAGACAGAGGGAGAGGACAGTTGTCCCTCCGACTGTAGGGGGCTGCCCGAAACAAAGGGGCCAAATGCTCCTCTGTCTCAGACAAAGCCCCTAGCAGACAGAGGGAGAGGACTGTTGTCCCTCCGACTGTAGGGGGCTGCCTGAAACAGAGGAGCCAAACTCTCCTCTGTCTCAAACAAAGCCCTAGCAGACAGAGGGAGAGGACTGTTGTCCCTCCGACTGTAGGGGGCTTCCCAAAACAGAGGAGCCAAATGCTCCTCTGTCTCAGACAGCCCCTAGCAGACAGAGGGCGAGGACTGTTGTCCCTCCGACTGTAAGGGGCTGTCCGAAACAGAGGGGCCAAACGCTCTTCTGTCTCAGACAGCCCCTAGCAGACAGAGGGAGAGAATGGTTGTCCCTCCGACTGTAGGGGGCTGCCTGAAACAAAGGGGCCAAACTCTCCTCTGTCTCAGACAGCCACTTGCTCTTTTTCCAGTCCCCAAAAAAAGAAAATTACCTTCTTAGTGCCAGCGTCCGTCTTAGGAACCCCAAGGCTGCATGATACATATTTAGCAGCCTTAATGTTGCTGCAAATCCACTCTGGGCCTAAACCTCCCGGTTGTAATCCCTGTTGAAGCGGTCCCGCATTGACCGCCACCGAATCAGAACCTTTTGAACCTTGAAAAAAAAAAATTGTATGCCGTTTATGTTTTCTACACTATAACATTAGATAAAATAACAAATTGCTGTTCTTACCAGATTTCTTTCGAGCCGCCGCAGTGAAATCCCCCTAGGTGGTGAAAATTTCTGAACATATCTCCCTCCAGAACCACTGGGTCCGTTGATAGTTAGCATGGTGGCGGTTGGTGTGGTCCCATAAGGCGGGACTTGCCTCCACCAGTTGGATGAGGAGTTCATTATCTATGTGGGGGACAACTAACTCTCCTGGTGGAGACTGTGGAACCCTGGAAGAAACAGTAAAACAAAATTTAGTGAAAGTCCAAAAAAGAAACATACTAAATTTTAACTATGTTTTCAATACTTACACGTCCCCGACCACCACGGGCTCTCCCACGAGCTCTGGAGGAGACTGGGTGATCCTGCCTGGCGGTGCTAGGTGCAGGTTCCTATCACAAAAAAAAAAAAAGTAAAATCTGATTATAGTTTTATTTTTTTACAGTGAATATAGATATATATACTTACTTCTTGCCGGCCCTGGTCCGTGCTCGGTCCACCTCCCCTTGGTGACGCCGAGGCCTCAGCAGGTGAGACGGAGGATGATGAAGATGATAAAGAAGAAATCAAAGAATCAAACAGTATTCTAAACTCCAAGCATTGCTTGTTATACTTACTGGCTACTGAATTCTACTGCACCTTCAGACTGGGCTTCTCTGGTTCGATTCAGAAGACATCTGTATGAAACATAATACAAGACAAAATTTTGAATAAAAACGCAATATGAACATGTTTATAAATGGAGAGCGAGATATTGCATGCACAATATTTTTTTCAGGAACTTACTTTTGAGTTCAGAAGTTTTCACTTGCCCACCACAGATTTTCCTCTTTAAAAATCATTTTTTTGGGGGGGAAGATGCTAAAAAAAACTATGAGAAAAAATTGATATCATTATCAAGTAGAAAAACATGAGGCATATATCGGTAGAAGAGAAGCATCCTCTGTGTCTGGAGGAAAGAAGGTTTGTACACAAACACAGAAGAGGATTTTTTATGGTAAGAGCAGTGAGACTATGGAACTCTCTGCCTGAGGAGGTGCTGATGTGAGTACAATAAAGGAATTCAAGAGGGGCCTGGATGTATTTCTGGAGCGTAATAATATTACAGGATATAGCTACTAGAGAGGGGTCGTTGATCCAGGGAGTTATTCTGATTGCCTGATTGGAGTCAGGAAGGAATTTTTTATTCCCCTAAAGTGGGGAAAATCAGCTTCTACCTCACAGGTTTATTTTTGCCTTCCTCAGGATCAACTTGCAGGATGACAGGCCAAACTGGATGGACAAATGTCTTTTTTCGGCCTTATGTACTATGTTACTATGTTATTATATTGTGGCTGATTACAGGCATGATGGCTGAGGGGAGTCATGGCAGCTGAGGGGAGGCATATGGCGGTAGAAGAGAAGCATATTGTGCCTGATTACAGGCATGGTGGCTGAGGGGAGGCATATGGCGACTCTATAACAATGTCTGAATGGGGGTCATTCACATTGGGGTCACTGAGGTCTGATTGTGGGTCTGATCTGAAGTCTTGTTGGGGTCTTATTGGGGGTTGGATTGTGGATTTCATTAGAATTCTGTTTCTGGGCCGGGGCGTCTTGGGAAAAAAATACGGTGGCTATCTATATGTATATATATATATATATATATATATATATATATATACATATACAGTGGATATAAAAAGTCTACACACCCCTGTTAAAATGTCAAAGATAAATCATTTCAGAACTTTTTCCACCTTTAATGTGACCTATAAACTGTACCACTCAATTAAAAAACAAACTGAAATCTTTTAAGTGGAGGGAAGAAAAAAACGAAAACTAAAATAATGTGGTTGCATAAGTGTGCACACCCTCTTATAACTGGGGATGCAGCTGTGTTCAGAATTAAGCATTCACATTCAAAATCATGTTAAATAGGAGTCAGCATACACCTGCCATCATTTAAAGTACCTCTGATTAACCCCAAATAAAGTTCAGCTGCTCTAGTTGGTCTTTCCTGAAAGTTTCTTAGTCGCATCCCACAGCAAAAGCCATGGTCCACAGAGAGCTTCCAAAGCATCAGAGGGATCTCATTGTTAAAAGGTATCAGTCAGGAGAAGGGTACAAAATAATTTCAAAGGCATTAGATATACCATGGAGCACAGTGAAGACAGTCATCATCAAGTGGAGAAAATATGGCACAACAGTGACATTACCAAGAACTGGACGTCCCTCCAAAATTGATGAAAAGACGAGAATAAAACTGGTTTGGGAGGCTACCAAGAGGCCTACAGCAACATTAAAGGAGCTGCAGGAATATCTGGCAAGTACTGGCTGTGTGGTACATGTGACAACAGTCTCCCGTATTCTTCATATGTCTGGGCTATGGGGTAGAGTGGCAAGAAAAACATCCGAGCCAGGCTACATTTTGCAAAAACACACCTGAAGTCTCCCAAAAGCATGTGGGAAAAGATGTTATGATCTGATGAAACCAAGGTTGAACTTTTGGCCATATTTCCAAAAGATATGTTTGGCACAAAAACAACACTGCACATCACCAGAAGAACACCATACCCTCAGTGAAGCATGGTGGTGGCAGCATCATGCCAAGGGGCTGTTTTTCTTCAGCTGGAACTGGGGCCTTAGTTAAGCTAGAGGGAATTATGAACAGTTCCAAATACTAGTCAATATTGGCACAAAACCTTCAGGTTTCTGCTAGAAAGCTGAACATGAAGAGGAACCAAAGCATACATCCAAATCAACAAAGGAATGGCTTCACAAGAAGAAGATTAAAGTAGTGGAATCGCCCAGCCAGAGCCCAGACCTGAATCCGATTGAAAATCAGTGGGATGATCTGAAGAGGGTTGTGCACAGGAGATGCCCTCGCAATCTGACAGATTTGGGGTGTTTTTTTTTGCAAAGAAGAGTGGGCAAATCTTGCCAAGTCAAAATGTGCCATGCTGATAGACTCATACCCAAAAAGACTGAGTGCTGTAAGTTTAAGGGTGTGCACACTTATGCAACCATTTTATTTTATTTTTATATATTTTTTCTCCCCTCTACCTAAAAGATTTCAGTTTGTTTTTCAATTAAGTGGTACAGTTTATAGGTCACATCAAAGGTGGAAAAAGTTCAGAAATTATATGTCTATTTTTTTTTTACATTACAGAAACCTGACATTTTAAAAGGGGTGTGTAGACTTTTTATATCCACTGTATATAGATATATCTCTCTCTCTCTCTCTATATATATATCTATATATATTAAAAAAAACACCCAAAAAAAAGTAGCAGCACACTACTAAATGCACTAAGACTGGGTGAACAGGTGAATGTGTGAACAGGGTCAAATGCATGACGCCCATACTTACTATTAAGCGGGGTAGAAGCTCTTAGTGCATATAATTGATCAAAAATATGTCGGGCCCATCTACCAGATGTCAAGGTGGCTTCTAATCAGATGGGACCTACTCTAACATGGAGTGTCCAGCTCCATTGTTACTCTGACTAAAAGCACCAGGGGGTCGGTGGGGGTCGGTAAGTTCCACAGAGGACGCCTTATTCCTCTACTATATATACATATGACCAAAGAAAAGAAAAAAACAGCACCTCCAGACAGAATTGCAAAATAAATATTGTGACACATTAAGGGGTTGTGTCTGGCAAGGCAGGTATTTTTCTCCCAGCATGTGCGGCTGGGCTGGTTTACAGCCAGGTGAGATCAAATACCGGACCGGAGTTTAAGTGCCGGTCTGGGTTTTGGCAGCACCTGGCTGTCCTTAAATAGGCAGCTGGGCTCAGCAGAGATGTCTCTGTTTTTGGGATGTGAGGCTTTGTGCCGTGCTGGAGGGCTGAGAGCCGCATGCTGGGGAAACAGGCCCCCTAAAGCCTGCTATGGAGGCAGAACTGCCAGCAAGGTGCCTTGTGTTATATGAACTTTCCATTGTGTGTGAATTAACACCAAGACTGCAAAGTTACGTGTTGTTTTGTGCAATTGCCTCAGGTGTGAATAAACACTGATGTTTTGAGTTAAGAACTTGTATTTTGCCTCTGTACTGAGCCCGCTTACTCTATCTACTAGAGCGAAACCTCACAATATATATATATATATATATATATATATATTGTGAGGTTTCGCTCTGGTAAGTAAAACTTTCTTTTACTTACCAACTCCTGTGTCAAGTGTGTCATCCAAAATGGCTGCTGGGGGAGTGGACAAATGTGGAGCATGCTCACTGATTAAAATGGGTTGAGACTGAGACGCCTCAAACAAAACCATTACAAACGGATCTGCTAGCCATTGACAAGTGTAACATAAACTTGCAATCCTTTGTAAAGCAAGAAGACTCTGCATCTGGAGTGAAGCTATAATGCTAGAGCCGCTGAGCTGTGCCAGGCTCAGCTCTTTCAGCATCCCACGTGGCGTCCCATGTGTTTGGAAGCTGTTAATTTGTTCGGACCACTGAAGAAGGAGCATGCAGCTCCGAAACGCATTTGGTGTACATTGCATTGACAGTGAACATGAGAGCAGCTATAACTTAGGCTACTTTCACACTAGTGTTTTGGCTTTCCGTTTCTGAGATCCGTCATAGGCTCTGAAAAGCGGTCCAAAATAGATACATTTTGCCCTAATGCATTCTGAATGGAAAAGGATCCACTCAGAATGCATCAGTTTGCCTACATTCTGTCACCATTCCGCTTTGAAGGCGGACACCAAAACGCTGCCAAAGGATCCACCATCCAAAATAATGGTAACCACAATTAATCATTTTATCAAGTGACAGTTATCTAACGAACATAAAGAACAAGAGGGGACATCAATTACCCCTAATATAATACTAATATACTGTAGGGTTGTTGCGGGTATCAAAATATCGATACCCAAACAATACTTTTGTCCAAGTATCGATTTGACATTTATCGATATCGACCTAAGGGGTTAACTGCCGCTGATCGTAGCTCCCAGCTATTTGATTCTGCTGCCGGAAACCGCCTCCTGTATTAAAGGTTAATTATCATTGGTGGCGCAGTGCGCCCCCCCCCCCCCCCCAGTATTAAAATCATTAGTGGCAGTGGCCACAGGGTCCCCTCCCCTCTTCCTCATTGGTGGCAGTGGCAGCTTCTGATCGGAGCCTCAGCTGTGTAATCCTGGGGCTCCGATCGGTTATCATGGCAGCCAGGACCCTACTGAAGCCCTGCTGCCATGGTAACCTCCCTGCTGCTGTGTGCACTATGCACAGGGCAGCAGGGAGAGTGTGAAGTCCTATTCACCCTAATAAAGCTCTGGCAAGGGATGAAAAGATCCAAGGTTCTAGCCCCTAAGGGGGCGAATAGTTAGTAAATACAAAGTAAAAAATATATATAATTATTATCAAGTATAAATCACCCCCTTTCCCAATTTCACATATAAAATATATAAACAATAAATAAGAAAACATATTACATATCGCCACGTCAGTCATTAATGTTTATAGCGCCAATTGAATAATCATTGTAACTTGATTTTCTTTTTTTACTTAGAATATCACTGATTATATGAATTAATATGAATTATCAATTATACCATGGAATCGTGAAATTACAAATCATGGGATTTATGAGCATATTTATTATGTATTTATAAATGCAACAATCATGGTTTTTTAATTTGATAAACATTTTTATTAATTTAGGTCTAATGTTTCAATAAGGTATCGTATATTTATTATCCCATGTACTTGTTATTTAACTTTTTACTATATTGCACTTTATCAATCCATTGATATCGCTGTTATTTTTATATTATTTTATATAATTTTCCTTTTGTTCAGATTTGTTCACTTTTTTATATACTTTTTATGTATATTTTGGAATAAATGGTTTATGTGTATATGCATTTTAAGATTCCTTGCAACACCAGATAGTTGAGTGCCCTCCAAACTATTAAAAACTGCAAGTAGCCCAGAAATCTGAACGGAAATTTGTGCGGGATTAGAGTCTACCCGCAACTGTGTGCAAGTAGCCTAAGGTCTATAATTGGCCCTGGAAAAACAGGCCTTGTGTTTGTCGGGTCTCGCCGGCTGACCTGAACTATCATTGCACTTTATGATGCACTTTATCTGATCGCGGATCTCTTGTACTGAACTTTCATTTTTCCAAGGCTGAACACATGCATGTGAAACAAGTTTTCTGTGTGGATTTTTGTGCAACAAAACCACAGCGTAATACAGTACCAACAAAGTGAATGAGATTCGCCAAATGTACACATTGCATATTTCGTATGTGCGGAAATTGACCTGCCAGGAGGATTTTAAAATCCACAGCATGTCAATTGTTTGTGTTTCTCCATAGACTTCAATGGGGTTGTTAACCACTTCCTTACCGGAGTGTTTACCGCCCTCCCTTACCAGGCTGATTTTTCCGTTTTAGCAATGGCCTATATAGCTGCAAGTAATTAATCTCAGAGCCAACCAACATGTATTTGATATAATTTTTTACGGCCCATCATAGACCTTTCTTTTGTACCATTAGATTACGTTTATATATTTTTTTAATTTTTTACCTTTCTTAATTATTTTCTGTTACAAAAGATTTTAAGATAAAACATTTCTAAATATTAAATTTTTTTAACCCCATAAGGACTTAGGGCGTACCGTAACACCATATTTCCCGAATCCTTAAGGACTCAGGGCGTACCGGTACGTCCTAAGTTTAAATTTGCGGCGCCCCGGGGTTAATCCAAACAGGATGCCGGCTAAAATCATTCAGCCGGCATCCTGTCACAACGCCAGGGGGGTCATGTGACCCCCCCGTATCAGCGATCGCCGCAAACCGCAGGTCAATTCAGACCTGCGGTTTTCTGCGCTTTCTGCAGATTCTGATCCCCGCGGTCCATGCATGATTTTATGCCGGCGGGTGGCGCAGGGGGAAGGGGGTTGTGGGCGGTGGGGGATTGGTGCGGCAGGCGGGATCGCGATCCCCCGCGCGCCTCCTCTTGAAAATTTATTGGTGTTCAGTGGTTATACCAGAGTGTCAGCACATTGCTGACATTCTGGTATAAACAGCTGACATTTGTCCAGATGTCAGCCGTTTAACTCTTTCCATACCGCAGTCCGTACGGACCGCTGTATGGAAAAGGTTAACTGTCAGGGTCAGGGAGCTCGCTCCCTCTCCCATCGGGGGGCTGCTGTGCCTTTGCAGCCCCCAGATGGATGGGGTGACAGAGGTAGGGAGCCCCCCTCCTTACCCTTCCCCGTCTGCGAAGTTGTGGCCACAACTGAGCAGACGGGGAAGGTTCCCATGGCAACAGGACGCCTTCTCAGGCATCCTTCTGTCCATGGTGCTGAACAGATCTGTGCTAAAGGCATAGATCTGTTCAGACAAAGTGTAAGTAAAATACAGTACAAAACACTATATAGTGTACTGTACTGTATTATACAGACATCACACCCACTGGATCTTCAAAAACCAAGTGGGTCTGGGTCAAAAAAATGTAAAAAAAAAGTGAAAAAAGTTAAGATAAAAAAAAAAAAACATTTATCACTGAATAAAAAAAAAATACACTACACATATTAGGTATCGCCGCGTCCATAACGATCTGATCTATAAAACGGTCATGTTACTTTCCCCGCACGGTGAACGCCATAAAAATAAAAAAATAAAAACTATGAGAAAATTTAAATTTTGCCCACCTTACTTCCCAAAAAAGGTAATAAAAGTGATCAAAAAAGTCACATGTATGCCAAAATAGTACCAATCAAACTGTCATCTCATCCCGCAAAAATCATACCCTACCCAAGATAATCGCCGAAAAACTGAAAAAACTATGGCTCTTAGACTATGGAAACACTAAAACATGATTTTTTTGTTTCAAAAATGAAATCATTGTGTAAAACTTACATAAATAAAAATAAAGTATACATATTAGGTATAGCCGCGTCCGTATCGACAGGCTCTATAAAAATATCACATGACCTAACCCCTCAGGTGACCACCGTCATCTCATCCCGCAAAAAATGAGACCCTACTTAAGATAAGTGCCCAAAAACTGAAAAAACAATGGCTCTTAGACTATGGAGACACTAAAACATTTTTGGGGTTTTAAAAATGAAGTCATTGTATAAAACTTACATAAATAAAAAAAATTGTATACATATTAGGTATCACCGCATCCGTAACAACCTGCTCTATAAAATTACCACATGATCTAACCTGTCAGATGATCGTTGTAAATGAAAAAAGAAAAAGTGCCAAAAAAGCTATTTCTTGTTACCTTGCCGCACAAAAAGTGTAATATAGAGCAACCAAAAATCATATGTACCCTAAACTAGTACTAACAAAACTGCCACCCTATCCCGCACTTTCTAAAATGGGGTCACTTTTTTGGAGTTTCTACTCTAGGGGTGCATCAGGGGGGCTTCAAATGGGACATGGTGTAAAAAAAAACAGTCCAGCAAAATCTGCCTTCCAAAAACCGTATGGCATTCCTTTCCTTCTGCTCCCTGCCGTGTGCCCGTACAGCAGTTTACGACCACATATGGGGTGTTTCTGTAAACTACAGAATCAGGGCCATAAATAATGAGTTTTGTTTGGCTGTTAACCCTTGCTTTGTAATTGGAAAAAAAAAATATTAAAATGGGAAATCTGCCAAAAAAGTGAAATTTTTAAATTGTATCTCTATTTTCCATTAAATCTTGTGCAACACCTAAAGGGTTAACAAAGTTTGTAAAATCAGTTTTGAATACCTTGAGGGGTGTAGTTTCTTAGATGGGGTCACTTTTATGGAGTTTCTACTCTAGGGGTGCATCAGGGGGGCTTCAAATGGGACATGGTGTAAAAAAAAAAAAAAAAGCAAATCTGGCTTCCAAAAACCATACGGCGCACCTTTCACTCTACGCCCCGCTGTGTGGTCGTACAGTAGTTTACGGCCACATATGGGGTGTTTC
The DNA here is from genome assembly GCF_014858855.1 of Bufo gargarizans. Lineage (NCBI taxonomy): Eukaryota > Metazoa > Chordata > Amphibia > Anura > Bufonidae > Bufo > Bufo gargarizans. Next base: position 274,447,340 of record NC_058085.1, on the reverse strand, counting down.
TGTAAACGGCAGAGTCAGGGCAATAAAGATACAGTCTTGTTTGGCTGTTTGTTAGTGAAACAAATGGGTTAAAATGGAAAATTAGGCAAGAAAAATGAAATTCTCAAATTTCATCCCCATTTGCCAATAACTCTTGTGCAACACCTAAAGGGTTAACGAAGTTTGTAAAATCAGTTTTGAATACCTGGAGGGGTGTAGTTTATACAATGGGGTCATTTTTGGGCGGTTTGTATTATGTAAGCCTCGCAAAGTGACTTCAGACCTGTAGTGGTCCCTAAAAATTGGTTTTTTGTAAATTTCTGAAAAATTTCAAGATTTGCTTATAAACCTCTAAATAAAATATCATTCCCAAAATAATTCAAACATGAAGTAGACATATGGGGAATGTAAAGTCATCACAATTTTTGGGGGTATTACTATGTATTACAGAAGTAGAGAAACTGAAACTTTGAAATTTGCAAATCTTTCAAAATTTTTGGTAAATCAGGTATTTTTTTAAGTGTCATGTACAATATGTGACGAAAAAACTATCTCAGAATGGCCTGGATAAGTCAAAGTGTTTTGAAGTTATGAGCACTTAAAGTGACACTGGTCAGATTTGCAAAAAATGGCCAAGTCCTTAAGGTGAAATAGGGCTGAGTCCTTAACGGGTTAAAGAAAGCTGAAAAGTAAAGAAATGGTGTATGTTTGTATATTTTACACATAAAAAGTACACTATACTATTGTTAAAACTAATAAATAATATATATATATATATATATATATATATTACATTTTTTCACTTGTTTTTTTACTCATGTATTTCAATTATAAAAAAAATAATAATAATTAACCCCTTCCTGCCACAGTCAGCCTAAACTCCATCAGCCGTCAGGGGTCAGACATCAGGTGTCTGCTCTCAGCCTAAACTCCATCAGCCATCAGGGGTCAGATGTTAGACATCGGGTGTCAGACATTGGTTGTCTGGGGAGGGGGCGGCACAATTTAGTGGTGTACATACAGGGGTCGCTGTTGCGACCGGGCCGGCACTCCAGGGGGCAGCAATTATTGTGGCCCCGCTAACAACTTTATAATCCCCGCTCAGCCACATCGCGCCACCCAGTATACAGTCAGTGCAGTGACAGTGTCAGAAACATCTGCGTCACGGCGCTTACGTCCTCCTCGTAATCTTGTGTGGCTTAGCGCAGCGGGGCGCCGCCTACCAAATATTTCTGCACTACTGCTGCCTCCTTTTTGCAGGAAGAGGAGGAGGAGAGAACGAGCAGCAGTACGCAGCAGGGTACGGTAGTGTCGGCGGCGCCGCCATCTTAGAGGCTGTCAGCCCTTGTTATGGTGCCAGGTAAATAATCCCCATTCCGGGGCGGGCGCGTTGCTTTAAACAGCAGCTGTCACTTCACGTAAGACTGTGGGCGACATGACCAAGATGGCGTGTGTGCTGTGCTGGAGCCTCCGCTCCGGATGAGCGTCCTGTCTGTGAGTATGTCAACGGGGGTCAGGCCGCACCCATGTCGGGCAGAGTGGACACCGACATTCTGCAGTGTGGGGGTACATGGCGCGGGCCTGGCGGGGTGGGGTGCACTGTATTTGGGGCTAGGGCCTTTGTGCACCTGGGGAGTTGTGACAGGCATCATGCTCATCATCATGCCAGTTACCCTGGCAATTAGTAAGAATCCTCTTCATTTCAGACAGCTGCCAGTACTACAACTCTCAGCGAGTTATGTGCACTACTTTCCACATTGGGTCACCTGATTCATTGCCCTTCTGTGTGTGGCAGTTGTGCCACCTACTTACGGTGCCCTAGTGTGCAAAACATTGTTATTCTGCACTTTGGGGCACTGTTGCCGGGTAAAGACTGCACCATAATATTTCCCTGTTTTTCATATGTATTTGTAGGTGTCAGGCAATGTGAGCTGCCACGTGGCAGATATTGCTTTTATTATGGTGCACACGTCTGTCAGCGCCATCGTGTCTTACGTTACTAGAAGGCACTTATGGGGGATCTGTGGATGAAACTTAGCTATATATTATATATTATGCTATATATGTGCCATCCACAGATTCCCCCATAACAGTGTCATCCACAGATATCTAGCACCATAACAAGGGCTGACAGCCTCTAAGATGGCGGCGCCGCCAACACTACCACGCCCGGCTGTGTGCTGCTGCTCGCTCTCTCCTCCTACTCTTCCTGCAAAAAGAAGGAGGAGGCAGCAGTAGTGCAGAAATATTTGGTAGGCGGCGCCCCCCTGCGCTAAGCCACACAAGATTACGAGGAGGACGTCAGCGCCATAACGCAGATGTTTCTGACACTGTCACTGCACTGACTGTATACTGGGCGGCACGATGTGGCTGAGTGGGGATTATAAAGTTGTGAGCGGGGCCACAATAATTGCTGCGTGGCCGCCCACCCGCACAGCTTAGAGGGAACAGTGACCGCAGGCGCCAGGGGGGTCCACAGGCAGCTAGGCCCCCTGGAGTGACCCCTGTATGTACGATTTACGCCACTGTAAATTGTGCCGCCCCCTACCCAGACAACCAATGTCTGACACCCGATATCACCTGACCCCTGAAGGCTCATGGGGACTCATAAGGATAGATAAAGAGAATAAATTGTATGCAAAGAGGGAAAAATGTGTTTTTGCTGTTCAGGAAGTGCAATTCCTGGGTTACCCTCTCTCACCCTCAGGTTTATGTATGGATGCCGAGAAAGTATGTGTGGTGTTGGACTGGGATCGACGCAAAAATCAACACAGCAATCGACACAGCAATCCAAAGTGCAAAGCTCCCTGGGAAACAGTAATATGCAAAATAATTGTGGAGCCCCAGTTATGGGTCTTCAACACAGTGAAAGCCTGATATCCCTAAAAGGAAAGAAAACCAAGCAAAGGGGTGTCCCCATTACAGAGATCACCAAATTCACCATATTAAGTGGCCCCTATGTCAAGATCCCGCTCTTTTACAAGCTTTAAGGATGTGGCAGGGAAGACCTAAGCCAGTTATCTATCCACAGACAGCTGTTTCAGGGTGTTGCCCCCTCATCAGTGTGGAGTAGGATTCTGGCTAACCAGGAGCAATGCATTGGAGACTACTCAAACAAAACAATGGCTGATCTTAGGGAGACCAGCTACAGAAAACACTGTGGAGCCTCATTTCAGAGTCTCGACACAGCATTCCTTTGAGGGATATCTGGCTTTCACTGTGTTGAAGACCCATAACTGGGGCTCCACAATTATTTAGCATATTACTGTTTCCCAGGGAGCTTTGCACTTTGGATTGCTGTGTCGAGACTCTTAAATGTTTTGTTTGAGTAGTCTCCAAGGCATTGCTCCCGGTTAGCCAGAATCCTACTCCACACTGATGAGGGGCAACACCCCGAAACAGCTGTCTGTGGATGGATAACTGGCTTAGGTCTTCCCCGTCACATCCTTAAAGCTTGTAACAGAGCGGGATCTTGACATAGGGGCCAGTTAATATGGTGGATTTGGTGATCTCTGTAATGGGGACACCGCTTTGCTCAGTTTTCCTTCCTTTGAGGGATATCTGGCTTTCACTGTGTTGAAGACCCATAACTGGGGCTCCACAATTATTTTGCATATGCGGTTTTTGGGATTCACCAACTACTACCGTAAATTCAACTTGATTCAACTGTGTTTAAACCTTTAACAGACATGACTAGGAAGGGGGTTGATTTCTCTGTTTGGTCTGAGGCGGCATTACAAGCCTTTTCTGCTGTGAAGGAATGTTTTGCTTCAGCCCCTATTCTGGTGCAACCGGACGGGTCTCAGCCATTCATGGTAGAAGTTGACGCATCAGAGGTAGGGGTGGGAGCAGTTTTGTCGCAGGGTCCTTCATCTAGTAAATGGTGCCCATGTGCTTTTTTCTCTAAAAAAACTTTCGACTGCTGAAAGAAATTATGACGTGGTTAATAGGGAATTGCTGGCCATTAAGTTGGCTTTTGAAGAATGGCGCCATTGGTTGGAAGGAGCAATTCATTCTATTACGGTAATTACTGATCACACAAATCTGGCTTACCTTGAGTCGGCTAAACGACTGAATCCAAGGCAGGCCAGATGGTCGCTGTTTTTCCCCAGATTTAACTTCATTGTCACCTGCCGCCCTGGGGTTAAGAACGTCAAGGCGGATGCTATGTCACGCAGCTTTCCGGGGAAGGGGGGGAGGTGATTCTAAAGATCCTAGTCCTATTTTGTCTGAAGGGGTAGTCATATCTGCCCTATATCCTGATCTTGGGGCTAAGGTGTTGGAGGCCCAAGAAGATGCTCTGGACTCTTGTCATCCATGGAAATTGTTTGTTCCTTCAGACTTACATCATAAAGTATTTGAAGAACATCACTGCACTGTCTTGGCTGGACACCCTGGGAGTAGATCCATTGTCGATCTCATCTCGTGCAGATTTTGGTGGCCGGGGCTGTGTAAGTGTGTTGAGGACTATGTGTCAGCCTGTTGTACCTTGTGCTCGTGCTAAGGTGACACATACTCGGCCTACTGGATCTCTTCTTCCGTTACCCATCCCGTCCAGACCTTGGACGCATTTGTCCATGGACTTTATCACATATTTACCGAATTCTTCAGGAAAAAACATGATCCTGGTGGTAGTTGATCGGTTTAGCAAAATTGCGCATTTTATAGCATTGCCAGCTCTACCTAATGCCAAGACTCTTGCACAGGTGTTTGTCGATAACATCGTGATCTGATCGAGGGACTCAGTTTGTTTCCAGATTCTGGAAATTGTTCTGTACTCGACTGAGGGTACAATTGTCCTTTTCTTTGGCTTTTCATCCTCAGTCGAATGGACAGACAGAGCGCACCAATCAGAATCTGGAGACTTGAGATGTTTTGTTTCGGAGAACCAGGAGGAGTGGTCTTCATTCTTGTCGTTAGCTGAGTTTGCCATTAATAACCGTAGACAGGAGTCCACTGATAAGTCGCCATTTTTTGATGCATATGGATTCCATCCACAGTTTGGCACATTTTCTGGTTTTCAAACTTATTCCTGAGGAACGATTTTCCTCTTCTTTGTCTTCGATTTGGCTGAAAATTCAAAATAACCTGAAAAAGATGGGCAACAGGTATAAGCGTGTGGCTGACAGGAGACGTATGAATGGTCTGGATCTGAGAGTGGGTGATTCTGTATGGCTGTCCACAAGAAACATTAAGCTTAAGGGACCTTATTGGAAGTTGGGGCCAAGATTTATTGGTCCATATAAGATCACTGCCGTTGTTACCCTGTAGCCTTCCATCTTAAACTTCCTCAGGCTTTGAAAATTCCTAATGTATTTTATAAGTCGTTGTTGAAGAAATATGTCGAACCTGTTGAGCCGTCCTCCTTGCCTCCCGCTCCTGTCATGGTGGACGGTAATTTAAAATTTCAAATCAGCAGGATTGTGGACTCCCGAGTTCTCCGTAGATCCCTCCAGTATCTCGTCCACTGGAATGTTTACAGACCAGAGGAGAGGATGTGGGTTCCAGCGGCCATGTTAATGCGAATCATCTGCTTAAGGCCTTTCACAGAGCCCATCCTGATAAGCTCGGTCCTGGGTGCCTGGAGGTCACCCGTAGAAGGGGGGGCACTGTCACGGTCCCTCAGATGAATGATGTCAGGAAATCAAGGAGATTGGCTGAGCGTGGAGGAATCTAACAGCCTCCTTGATTTCTCTTGATTCATTGTTGATAGAGATAATGACCACTTCCCTTTTCTCAGCTGTTGCTCAGTGGTCATCACTTCTACCCTTTATAGTCTCACCCCACCCTTCTGACTATGCGGTTGATAGCTTAATTTGGGTTTGGCTGAGCTGGTGTTAGATCCTCTCTGGTGTTCCTGTTCTTCCATCTCTACAGAACTTAAGTGTTGCGTTTGTTTGTATTTGTTATATTCCCTGTTGTTGTATCTGGGCCTGAGACAGAGACTTCCATTCGTCCATCTGGGAAGGAATAGGTTGTCTTTGGTCCTATACTTATTCCAGGACCTTATAGGAAAATCAGGGCCTAGGTATCCTGCTTGTGAATATTCCTACCTTCAAGGTCTATTCATATTGATAGGTAGTCAGGCCCAGATTAGGGTTGTCTAGGAGGTGACCTGTTTTTTCCCTAGTTTCCAGGCACAATTACTGATCCTCTTCCCTCCTCTGTTCAGTGTGGAGTTTCCCCCCACACTGATCGTGACAGTAGGCTTATCACACTTGTGCCCAGATGGTTACAAATGACCTCTAATCAGCTGTGCACATGTATGTCCATCTCAGGAGAGATGTACACAGTCAGGTTTCTGCATGCAGTTTTGGAAGTCAAAATTGAATTGAATTGAAAAAAGAGAAATTGTAACTATTCTTTATATTTTCTCTCTTATTATCCAATCCTGATTTATGCTTCCAAAACCACATGCAAAAACCTGACCTTAGGCCTCTTTCACACAGTCAGCTATTTGGTCAGTGATTTCCATAAGTGATTGTGAACCAAAGTGAGGTACGAGTCGAAAACACAGGGCAGGAGCAAATCTGTCCATTATACCTTATCTTTATGTAGGCTCCAACACAGACACGTGAAAGCCTACTATTTCTCATTTATGGCTGATAACAGAGAGCTTTAACCACTGCTCGACTGGGGAATTTTGACCACTTTATAATAATACGGTATACCCTAAATGGCCTTAGTCCAAGCAAAGCAAAAGAACAACCAACAAAATGTATTATCACTATTGCAGACCATGAAAAATAACCTAGAAAAGCAATGCATTGTTCTCTCAGGCTGCAGACATGTGTCTACCCCTCTCCTCCTCTGATGCTAGTGCATGGTAGTTAAGGGGGACGGGGATGGGTTTAGTTTAGATAATTTTTGTCTACACAGTGAGCATGACCATTTTGTTGAAAATAATTTCCTAGTTACTAATAATACAAAAAAGATTTGGTAACACCAGCCATAGTACATACAGCTGAATAGCTAACCTGCCTAGTTATGCAGTGATAATAATAATTTCTCCTTTCACTGCATTTGTGCAGATTTGCCTTTCAGCAGCCTTGAAAACCTGGGAAGCATGTGGTGGTATGCTGGAGACCAAACTACATATATCGTATAATACTTACAGTAGTCCTGATATTATATTTGAGATCTATGCAGTGGTAAATCCCTTGATATAACTAGACCAGCTTGCCATTCAGGGTTCTGGAAAAGCTGGGTGACAATACTATTCAGCTGCAATGGTGACAGCAGATTATGTTGCCCTGGTACTATATGATAGATGCACACAGCATTATTGTAACAGCGGCTGCTGTGCACCACTGTTCCCCTGCTTACTGCCGGGGTCCCGGGCGCCGTGTTTAGCAGTGATCTGCTGCCAGTGTTTCCTTTCAGCCCTGGCCACAGAATGCTTGCTGCTTGTTTCCTGCAGCATTTTCTTATTTTTTTTAGAATTGTATATTTATTATTAAATAAAACAGAAATGAAAATACACTTTTACAATAGAATAATGCACAAAAGTACAAAGTAAGGATGATACATGAAATTCATCACATACATATTGAATGAGCATTTGTATCACTTGATAATAGTCAGTGATGGAAAATGAGAGACCGAGCTGAAATAAAACAATAAAGTGAAATAATGGAGACTGTGTCTATCTGTAATCAGTCCGAGGAAGGACTACTAAGCAGTGTATCCTAGACAAAAAGACATCAGGTAGTAGCGGGAGAGCCTTAAAGACCCAAAAGCCCAGAGCTTCTCAGCTAATAATGCTTAACCTAACAAATACCCAACAGACATGACAAATAACATAGACAAAGACATAAGGGGGGGCGGACATTCCTTTCACATGAAGTCGTCAAGGTTGCCTAGTGGCCCAGTAATTATCCCATAGGTCCCATATGGTGTTGAAGAGTGCCATTTTATCCTGAAACATAGCAGTGGAATACTCCATTGTTCGGACCTCCATCACCCTAGCATACAAATCAGAGACCTGTGGTGGTTCGGAGCTTTTCCAAGCTCGGGAGATTAGACAACGAGCTGCTGTTAGTATCAATAGTCAATGTTTCTTCGTGTGTTGTCGGCCCCCTGACGGCCCGGGACAAATCCCTCCTGGTCTTTATGAATCAGGGAGGGGAGAAAGACGTTTAGTCGGGAGGCTAGGGCTTTGGTGTAAAGCTTAAGGTCTGAGTTAAGCAGGGCAATGGGCCTATAGTTATGGCATTCGTGAGGATCTTTCCCAGGTTTCGGAATCATCGTGAGATACGAGTGAAACATTGGGGCAGGTACTGCGTTGCCAGCTAGAAAATTATTGAATACGGTTACTAAGTGAGTTCAGTCCTAAAAGTCTTATAATATTTGTACAAAAAGCCATCAGGCCCTGGGAATTTACCCTCAGGTAGATGTTCCACCACTTCCCCAATCTCTTCCGGCGTGATCGGACTATTAAGGGCGGCAAGGTCGGAAGTCTATAGGGTAGGAAGGTGACAGGATGCCAAATAAGACTGGAGTGTACTATCTCTCAGTCCCTCATCTGTGGGGAGGTACACTAGTACAGGAGCATGGTCTGACCAGGTGATTTGGCCCATGTCCAGTCCTTTCAATAATCTGAGGGTCGAACTATGTGGGGCAGAGTAAAAGGAGAAGGACCTATCAGTGGGATAAGTGAGACGGCAGATGTCATACAGGGAGTATTTCCGCACTAGTTTACGAAAGTCCATGGCTAAGCGCTGCTGTGTCGAATGTATTGGTCTGCCTGGGAGGGCCAGGCGATCCATCGATTCAGAGAACACTGCATTAAAATCCCCACCTAGGAGGACTAGGGGCTCCGAAGAGTCCACTCCCTCAACAAAAACCTTGCGGAAGATTCCGCCGAGAAAGCGGATCAGGGACGTGTTTGGTGCATAAATGTTACATAAGGTGATGGGTTTATCCGCCAAACGGCCACGGAGAATAATATAACGCCCCTGTGGATCTATAATTGAAGATTCAATCCTGAGTGAACATCTGGCAGACACCAAGATGGCAAACCCTGCCCTCCGACGGCTATGAGTAGCCGAATAAGCGGTAGGATACAGGTGGGAGGCAAAACGGAAAGAGGAGTTGCCATCAAAATGTGTTTCCTGTAAAAACACAATGTCCGCTTTAAGGGATTTCAATTCCAAAAGCAAGAGTTTCCTCTTGGCGTTGGAGTTAAGCCCCTTGACATTGAAGGTTATGCACCGCATCATGCGAGTATGTGATGATACACAATGTAAGCAGAGTACAGCTCACCGAGGGAGTCCGTATATGTCAGTAGGTTTGCACTAGTCGGACAACGGATCAAAGGCAGAACTGAGGTACACGATCTCCACAGGCAAGGAAGTTCGGGCACCTACAACAGGAGAGAGAACACAAGAGAGGGGGAAGAAACAGGATGGGACAACACAAAGACAGACAAACAGATGGCCAAGGAGCCAACTACAATTATCTGAGAGAAAAGAAAACAAGTAACAACTAGGGCCCTTCAGACAGCCTGCACCGCGATGTAGCAACAAGAAAGCAATAACTGAATTAACAGAGGTAATAAACGATCAATATGGGGGCCCATCAGGGACCATCAATCCTGAGGGCGCAAAGGATTAAGGGCAAGTTCTGGATGACCAAGTCCCCCCATCCGTTGGCGGTCAAGCCGATGGACGATGCCCTGATGATGGAGGAGACCGCGGGGAAGAGGATGCACTTGGACCAGGCCTTCTTTTCCTGGTTACAGGAGACCAAATGCGGGGCGGTGGAAGCGCTGGAGACTCAAACTCCCAATCCAACATGTCAGGGATAGGAATTCCAAGTGATTCGCAAAAAGGGCGAAGATCTGAGAAGGAACGGAGAGTCTCTGTTCTTCCTTGATGACGGACCGTCAGGGCAAAGGGGAATCCCCAGCAATAGGCGATCTGGCGGTCCCTGAGTAATGTGAGGAGAGGCTGAAGATGTCTCCTTTTCTGGAGCGTGAACCAGGAAAGGTCAGGAAACAATTGAACTGGAGAGCCATCAAAGTCAAAGTTGCGTAGGGATCTCGCCTTAGCCATGATGGATTCTTTAAGGGCGAAGTCGTGGACACAACAAATTACGTCCCTAGAATGTGCAGCAGAGCCCTTAGGCTTGAGTGCTCTATGGGCTCTGTCCAGCTTGATCTTATGCGAGGGTGGTTGCCCCAGGATCATGTTAAAAATGGCTTCCAGCGTAGCAAAGAGATCTTCGTCTCCAGTAGCCTCCGGAAGACCCCGTACGCCCTCGGTCATCCAAGTCCTCTAAATGCCGTCCCATGCCCCTGAGCACAGCCGTTTGGGCAAAAATGGTTTCATGAAGAGTGGATATATATTGCCTGGTGTCATCATGGGCATTTTCCAGGGAGTCAACCTGGTCCACCACATGTTTTATATCAGTGCGAACTGCCGCGATTTCAGCTCTGCAGGCTTCTGTAACTTCAGAAATAAGAACCCGAAAGTCCTCCTTTGTAGGAAAACGGCTAAAATAGCTCGCCCAGGGCTGTGGAGGTTCAGGCAGGGGTGGGGGGGGGGGGTCCATAACAGTAAGTGATGGAGGGCTTGGAGATCTGGCCCAGATGTCAGAAGGGAGAGGAGAGCTGCTGTCCCTTGGTCCAGCAATGGTGGGGGTGGGGCTGGGGGCTGCTTATTTTGCCAGGGCTCATGTAGGGGGGGTCCCAGGAAGGCTAGATGCAGGGTCCCCTGGGATAATATCCCATCCCCTAAGAGCCACAGTACCTTTACTTGATGTCGCCCCCTGAGAAGTGGGTCCAGGAGCCATCATGGCGGGATCCCTCCTTCAAGCAGCAGCAGGTTGAAAATCCAGGGCAGACGGTGAGAGCCCCAGCCCAGAGGATCCGTGTGTGGACACCGTCAGCGGCAATCCGGTTCCCTGGAGAGTTCCAGCAGGGGTATGTAGCACTATATCCTTCTCCCTGCTCAGAGCGCGGGAATCAGGTGGGGAGAGGGAGGAATGCAAGGAGGCCCTCCGTGCCTTGGTGTTGTGTGGTGGAAGCGCTGGACCCGGAGCGCAATCCCAGCACTGTTCAAGGGTCCTGGCAGGTGAGGGGAACCAGGAGGGAGAGGGGTCTTCTTTGGAGCCATTTTTTCCCCATATGATTCAGAACAGAGGAGTCGCTGGCCAGTAAGTTGCGGTGCAGGCAGGAGCTGATCCTTCAGGCAGCCATCACAGTCAGCGTCCGGACACGCCCCCTGTTTCCTGCAGCATTTTCTTAACGGCCGCGTCACTTCCTGTGTTATATGGGTTGGATCATGTGACCTCAGCAACCAATCCTAGCCCTCCTGCACATATATAGTGGCTTAGCCCCCTTCCCAGATGCCTCAGTGTCAAGGTCCTTGTGTCCTGCTAAAGTTCCTAATATCCGCTTGTGTTCCTGACTTGTACTTGTGTTCCTGGATTCTGCTACCCGTTTGATCCCTGCCTGCTTGCCTTGACTCTCCTGTTGCCGATCCGGATTGCCTGACCTGTACCTGAGCCGCCTGCCCTGACCTATTGCCTGTCTGACTTCGCCTTTGCCTCATCCTTCAGTCCTGCACTGTTGCTCCTGGTAACGACAGCCTGCAGACAACACCCTTAGAGGAGGTAGGACACGTGGCATGGTGGGTTTAAACCCGCTAGTTCCTGACAGTATACTGAGGCCATGGACCTCGCTGGCCACCCCAAGCCTGTCGTTCAGGAATTGTTACATGATTTTTGTGCCACTGGTGTGCTATTCCCTCTGTCATCACGCTGTTGTGGATTTCTGAACCAGTGCTTGATCCACTTTGAGTTGCATGGGCAGAAGTTTCCCACTGAGCGGTCCAAGGTGAACAGCCTGTCGGATCCGTCCTGCCGCTAGTGACCGCGTGCCTTCGGACTGCCGCTCCGTCCCCATTGACTCTGTGGGAGCGAGGCACAGCAGCGCACGGCGAGAGGCTGCCGGAATAAATGTCGGACATGGCGTAGTTTTATTCTGGCAGCCTCTCGCCGTGCGCTGTCGTGCCTCGCCGGAACTCCGCCCCTGCCCCATTATAGTCAATGGGGACAGAGCGACAGTCTGGAGGCACACGGTCACTAGCGGCAGGATGGATCCGACAGGCTGTTCACCCGACGGAACAGCCTGCCGGAGGTCCGTGCCGCTAGTGTGAAAGTAGCCTAAAATGTGATCTCTCTCATATCTATCTAATATCTTCTATCTATCTATCTATCTCATATCTATCTATCTCATATCTGTTATCTATCTATCTCATACAGTCCTGATCAAAAGTTTAAGACCACTTGAAAAATGGCAAAAAATCATATTTTACATTGTTGGATCTTAACCAGGTTCCAAGTAGAGCTTCAACATGCAACAAGAAGAAATGAGAGTGAGACAAAACATTTTTTGAGCATTCAATTAATTAAAAATAACGATTAAACTGGGGGCGTGGCCAGCCATGATCGAGTGAGGACACACTCTTTGTGAGCTCCTCTGCACCCCTGGCAGAATCCGCTTCAATCAAGCCTATCAAGATGGGGAAAACACTTAAAAAGGGTAGAGCCCGTCCATCGGCTCCCCTGGCTGCATCTCAGGGAGATCTGCCCCAACTCTTTGCCCAGCACGTCTCTCCCCAGGGCTCTGGCCTACCTAGCCTACATGCCGGATCTCAACATGGCGCCGGCGTTCAGGCCGCGCGTTCACCTGCACACAGCCCGGCAGCCCAAGTCACCCAGGCCGTACAGCTCTCTCGGCATCGCTCTTCTTCGGTGCCCCCTCATCTCTACTCCTCACCTGGCGCGACTGATGAACACGCTCTGGATCGGGCCTCTCCAGCATCCATGCCGCCTCGCTCGCCGCCGCCATCCATGCCGCCTCGCTCCCCGTGCTTCACTATTAAGCCGGGACCAGTTCCTGGCGCCGGCGCAGCACCGATGACACCCGTCCAACAGGTCAGTCACAGGGGCCCCTCTCTGGTCTCCCTCAGCGGGGGATGCGACGCTGGGGATTCTCCCTCCCAGCTGACAGGCTCTTTGAGACCCCTTGCCTCCCCCTTCTGGCCATCTAACCGGCTGACCTCCCCTAATCCCCTGGGGGACCCCTTAGCCTCTCTGGTTGATGTGCAGCCCCCTACTGCGGAGCCCCACCTTGATGAGGATCCACATGCAGCTCAGGACCCCTTCCGGCCGCCATCACGCTCCCCTGGGCCCTCTCTGGCTGCCTTCCCACACTGGTCCACTTGATCTTCCTGGGATGGGCACCATCAGCCCTCGTCAGTGGTCTCTCCTGAAAAGCCGAGCCCTACACATCTTTCTACCGGTCCAAGGCCCCCTTCTGCCTCAGATGACCTGTTTAATGATGACACCAGGCCGCCAACGATGGCAGATCTGCGCACTCTCATTTGTTCTCTTCCTACTAAGGCGGACTTGTCCAGTTTTGCCACTAACATATTGCAGGAGTGCAAGCGCGAATTCTCACAAGTCCGCACTGAAATGGCCGTCCTGGACTCCAGAATTGACTCTGTGGCCCATGACCACACATCTCTGGTGACTACGGTCTCAGCTCTGCGGGACACGATCCAGTCCCACGAGACTCAGCTATATACCCTACATCAGCACTTAAACGACATTGAAAACCGTAACCGCCGTAATAACATACGAATACGCGGCCTGCCGGAATCTGTAAAGGCGCCTGACCTTTTAAGTACCATCACTGGACTGTTTAACAGACTCCGTGGTCGACCGCCAGGCTCCCACGTTGAGATTGATCGGGCGCATAGGGCCCTTAGACCCCCTGGCCCGGATGGCTCCAACCCGAGGGATGTCATTTGCAGAATCCACTTCTACGTGATCAAGGAGCAGATCCTGAACAGGGCCAGAAGGTCCTCACCTCTGTCATTTGATGGGGCTCTCCTCCAGCTTCTTCAAGATCTCTCCCGTCACACCCTGGCCCAGAGAGCTGCCCTGCGACCCCTCCTGGACCTTCTCAGGAAACGAGGCATCCCCTACCGGTGGGGCTATCCCTTCGCTCTTCATGCGGGTCTCAAGGGCCATGCCGTGACGCTCCGCAAACCCGCAGATCTTCCTGAGTTCCTGCGCCTCCTGGATCTCCCAATGGTCGAGTTGGGCCCCTGGCCCTCTGTACTTCAACCTACTCCGACCCGGCAAAGTCCGACCAGCTCGTTCCTGCCAGCTGCTGCCAGATTGCCGACGACGGCTCCACTGACCCCCTCTGGACGGGGATGACGCCGCTCCTCAATCCGGGCTGGTAGATCCCAAGTTGCTGCGGACTTTGTTTCCTGAAGCCGGACCTGTGGTTTCGCTTGAGACCTCTGTTCTGCTACTACTGAGATGCCTTGTTGCTTGGGTTTTTGTTTCTTGCTTAATGCCCCCTTGGCAGTAGGCATAGTTATTGTCATACCTGTGTTCTCCTGTCTGCCAGGGCCTGCAGTAGGCCCACTCTTTCCTGGTTGTCACTTCCCCCAAATAGTTTGAGACACCCTCTGGGAGTTGATTGCTACCCAGTGATTGTCTCTTTGGATCTGTTTGATCCGAGTAGTTATCTACTTGTTTTTTCTTATTTCTTTTCCCGTCCCTCTCTCTCCTCGTCCTCGCTCTTCCCTTCTCGTGCTTGTCTACCCCCCCTTTTTATCTTTTTTGTCCCTTGTGTCTTCTCCCTCTGCTCTAGACATGACGTCGCTCAAGATCGCGTCACTCAACGCCAAGAGCCTCAATGTGCCCGAGAAGAGATCCCAGATCCTGTATCACTTTCACCGTCAAAGAGCGCAGATTGTGTGCTTCCAGGAGACTCACTTTAAGGAAGGTAAGGCCCCTGCTATCCGCCACAGACACTACACGTCCTGGCACCTCGCGAACAACTCTGAGAACAAGTCCAAAGGGGTCCCCATAGCGATCCACAAATCTTTGGTGCATCAGGTACTAATGTGTAGCCGACCCTGGGGCGCGATATCTGATCCTCACACTCCTCATTGGTGGTCGGGAATTTACAATCCTTAATGTCTATGCTCCTAATAGCCAACAGGTCCCCTTCATCGTGGATTTAATGGATAAAGTCACGCCCTTGATCCGGGGCACCCTAGTACTTTGCGGCGATCTCAATCTTACCCTTGACCCCACGCTCAACAACTCCTCAGGTAAAGCCTCCCTTTCCTACGCTGCCATTAAACGGGTTAAAAGGGCATTGTACAAGTTACAAATGTGCGATCCGTGGCGTATTCACCACCCGGCGGATAAAGACTTTACCTTTTTCTCGGCTCCCCACTCCTCGTATAGCAGGATAGATTACATCCTAGTCCAGCAACCCGCCCTTTCCTGGCTGGTCTCTACGTCCATTGGCAATATCCTATGGTCCGACCACGCCCCAGTTTTTTGCTCTCTAGTGCTCCCCTCCCTGGCCAGGCCTGAGTGGACCTGGCGTTTAAATGATTCCCTTTTGCTGGATACGGTATGTGCAGCGGATCTCCACGCCACTGTGTCCAACTTTCTTTCCGATCACTCCTCAGACCAAACCCCCCTTCCCATGCAATAGGAGGCCTTAAAATGTGTCCTCCGTGGGACTCTCATTAGACATGGCTCCCGCCTTAAAAAAGAAAAGGCCGTCTCCCTGAAGAATGCCCTACAGAAGGTTGCCTCCTTAGAGCTCCTTCACAAGCGAGCCCTTTCTCAAGCTGTCCTTGGTGACCTACAGAACGCACGCATAGACGTGCGTCGCCTTCTGGAAGCGTCTTACAAACGGATGGTCCAAACCTGCCGTAGCAAATTCTATGAGTACGGTAACAAATGCGGACGCCTGCTGGCGAGAGTTCTCAGGGGTCATATTGCTGCTTCCCACGTTTCGGCCGTCAAAGATTCCTCGGGCCGTATGGTACACACGAATGAGGACATTGCCTCCTCCTTTCAGTCGTTCTATTCCCAGCTATACAATCTCCCTGACCCTCAGGATGTGCCGGAGGACCTGCATTCCAGCTCTTCTCCTCGTGGCCCCAAACTGTCAGCTGACCAAAGTGCCAGCTTGGACACCCCTTTCACAGAGATGGAGTTGCAGGAGGCGATTAAGTCCATGCCAAACGGCAAGAGCCCTAGCCCCGATGGTTTCACGGCCAGCTTTTACAAATCTCTTTCGGCCCTCCTCACTCCTTTTCTGTTGAAGGTTTTTAACAATGTGTCCGCTGGGTGCCCCTTCCCGGCGCAAACTACCATGGCCCATATCACGGTCATTCCCAAGCCTGATAAAGATCCGCATCTCTGTCCCAGTTATCGGCCCATCTCCCTGTTGAACGTAGACCTAAAGTTATTTGCCAAGCTTCTCGCTAACTGTCTAAACGCGTTCCTACCTCACTTAATACACCCCGACCAGGTGGGTTTTATCCCTGGGAGGGAAGCCCGCAACAATACCCTTAGGACTCTGGATATAATCCACCATGTAAAAAGGGCCAATACCCCTCTCATGATCTTATCTCTCGACGCGGAAAAGGCTTTCGACCGTGTCTCCTGGCAGGCGATCCGATCTGCCCTCTTGGGACTGGGGTGTGGCCCGGATTTTCTGGGTAAAATCTTTAGTTTATATCAGCACCCGTCCGCCCGCGTTAAGATAAACGGCACGCTTTCCCACCCCTTCCTCATCCGCAATGGCACGCGCCAAGGCTGCCCGCTGTCCCCTCTCCTATATGTCATAGTGATGGAACACCTTCACATTTCTATTCGTGGGAATCCGGATATTTCCGGAGTTAAGATAGGTAAGACGGAGCACAAGTGCGCCGCTTTTGCGGATGACCTCCTATTATACATAACTAATCCACGTATTGCACTCCCGTCCCTACTCCGCGAGCTCGCACATTTCAGCAGTTTGACATATTTACTTTGAAGTTCGTCCAAGTCAGAAGCACTAAACGTCTCTTTGCCCCGAGAGCTCCTCCCCACCCTCCATACTTCGTTCCCGTTCGCCTGGCCACCCTCGGGCATAAAATATCTAGGCATGAAAGTTTCGGCGGATCTCTCTCAACTCTTCCAGCTGAATTTCTCCCCGCTCCTCCGGCGGTTCCAGGCGGATCTGGAGTCTTGGCATCGCCGCGACTTTTCCTGGTTTGGCAGGGTCAATATCCTCAAGATGAACCTGTTGCCGAAATTGCTCTACCTCCTGCAGACCGTCCCAACCCATATACCAGCGGCCTATTGGTTGCAACTGAAACGCTCCTTTACTCGGTTTGTATGGGCTCCGGCTAGACCGCGGATAAGGTATGAACTACTGACCAGATCTAAGGAGATGGGTGGGGTGGGTCTGCCGGACTGTAAACTGTATTACTTTTCCGCAGCATATGCCAGGTTGCTGGACCTGTTGAGAGTAGACTCCGCCAAGGCGTGGGTCCATATGGCTAGGGACTCCTCACCTATCCAGCCCGCGACTCTCCCTTGGTTGTTAGGATCGTCCAGCGTCCTCGCACCAACCCTATCTTTCACGGTTAACCACACCCTTGCAATACTCGGCTCCGCACGTAATCCCCACTCGCTCATCGATACTAAAGGTCCCCTGACCCCAATTACAGGCCATCCCGACTTTTCACCGGGGCACCCCTCGCGTACCTTCTTGTCAGGCACTAGCGCGCGCCCTCTTCGATTTTGCCATGTTTTACACGGGTCCTCGCTGAAACCCCTCGATCAGTTGTTAGAGCCCTCTGCTATTCGTCCCAGGCATACCTTTGAGCACCTTCAACTTCAACATTTTTACTCGACCTTACGCAGAACTCATGACCTATCCAGAGCCCTCACTAAGTTTGAGCAAATGTGCCTGGCTCCATCAGCAGTCTTCAGGGACATCTCCACTATATACAATTTGCTCATTCAGCAACACTCCTCCAGTTCTCCTCCCTTTTGCTCGGCGTGGGAACGTGACTTAGGTGTCCAACTCACCCCCTCCCAATGGCAGAGAGCCTTCCTTCTGACTCACAAGGCGCTGATCCCCACGAAGGCGCAGGAAACCAACTACAAGGTCCTCTCCAGGTGGTATAGAGTGCCCGCTCTTCTCCACAAGTGGTTTCCGTCTGTGCCGGACAGATGCTGGAGATGCTCATCAGAGGAGGGCACCATGATTCATATCTGGTGGCACTGCTCTGTCTTGCGCCCTTTCTGGGACTCGGTGCATTCTATTGTGCGCAAAGTGACAGGGATTCCCATTCCCAATACCCCCGAATCCCTCTTGCTCTTCGCCTTTGACCTCACCATCCCAGCCTATAAGGCCTCCCTCTTGAAATATATGCTTCAAGCTGCCAAAACAGTCATTCCCCGCCACTGGAAGTCTCCCCCCCCCCCCCCCTGTTAATGGAGTGGTTTGAGGAAATTGCTCTCCACCAAAGGATGGAGGACCTACTCTGCGTTTCCCCACTGGACGTCGCCCGTTTTGTGAAGGCGTGGAGCCCACGGGAGACGTTTCGCACCTCCAGTGAGTATCGAGATGCACACTTGTAACCAGCGCTCGTGTCTGTTCCTTGCCCCTCCCCTTTTCCCTTTCTTCCTTGTGTATCTCCCCTGGTGTCTCCATTGTATGTCCCTTTCTCCAATTACTTTTCTTTACTGCATACGTCTTTGATTCAGGGGCGGATTCCCTGATATTATCTACTTTGGAAACTGATATTCGTTACTTTTGATTGTTTCCATATGCTGTATGTTCAGCTTTGCTTCAGTGCCTTTGTCTTATTTGCCTTGAAAAAAAAAAAAAAGTCAATAAAATCTTGAATGAGAAAAAAATAATAAAAAATAACGATTATGGTCCATTCACACGTCCATTGTTTCTTTCCTGATCTGTTCCGTTTTTTGCTGAACAGATCTGGACCAGATCTGTACCCATTCATTTTCAATGGGTCCTGAAAAAAAATCTGACATTGTGCTGTCCGTTTTTTTTCAGGACCCATTGAAAATGAATGGGTCCAGATCTGGTCCAGATCTGTTCCGCAAAAAACGGAACAGATCAGGAAAGAAACAACGGACGTGTGAATGGACCCTTAAACTAAAACAGGCTGTTTTTCAGCTGATCAAAATTTTAGGACCACATGCCTTTAAAAGGCCAAATCTGTGCAAAGATGTGGATTCATTGTCATTTTCTGTCAGGTAGTCACACGTTGTGAAGGCAAAAAAAACTTTCCCCTTTTGAACGTGGTCCGGTTGTTGAACTGCATAAGCAGGGTCTCTTACAGCGCGCCATCGCTGCTGAGGTGGGACGCAGTAAGACAGTCATTTGGAATTTCTTAAATGATCCTGAGGGTTATAGAACAGAAAAGTCAAGTGAAAGACCCAAAACAATTTCATCAGCACTGAGCCGGAGGATCCAATTGGCTGTCCATCAAGACACTGGACGATCCTCGACCCAAATTAAGGCCCTTACTGGTGCTGTCTGCAGCCCTCATAACCATCAGAAAGCATCTGAGACTGAAGAGCTTCAAAAACAAAAAACGTCTTCAAAGACCTCGTCTCCTTGAACGCCACAGAACTGCTCGTTTGGACTTTGCAAGAGAGCACCAAACATGGGACATTCAAAGGTGGAAGAAAGTTTTATTCTCTGATGAGGAAAAATTTAACCTTGATGTTCCTGATGGTTTCCAACGTTACTGGCATGATAAGCAGATCCCACCTGAGATGTTTTCTACACGCCACAGTGGAGGGGGTGCCATAATGGTCTGGAGTGCTTTTTCCTTCAGTGAAACAATGGAGCTTCAGGAAGTGCAGGGGCGTCAAACGGCAACTGGCTAGTGGCTATTTCCAGATGTTGCAGAGAGCATTCCTCATGACTGAGGGCCCTCATCTGTGTGGTTTTTCAACAGGACAACGCTACAGTACACAATGCCCGCAGGACAAGGGACTTCTTCCAGGAGAATAACATCACTCTTTTGGCCCATCCTGCGTGTTCCCCTGATCTAAATCCAATTGAGAACCTTTGGGGATGGATGGCAAGGGAAGTTTACAAAAATGGACAACAGTTCCAGACAGTAGATGGCCTTCGTGCGCCGTCTTAACCACTTGGAGAAATGTTCCCACTCACCTCATGGAAACGCTTGCATCCAGCATGCCAAAACGATTTTTGGAAGTGATAAACAATAACGGCGGAGCTACTCATTACTGGGTTCATGTTTGGAAGTTGGATTTTTGTTGTTCAATCATTTTTATTAAGGATGAACACACAAATAGATAAAACATAATGTACAATTACATTGCGGAATGCACATCAAAATATTGACCGTTTGGCTACTGAACACAGTTAATAAGACCTATTCATAGAAGTATCCCGCCATTACAGGAATAATTGACCCATAGTACACGTGCAGACATAACAAGACAAGACAAACAGAGACATAACAGACCAAGACAATACACACAAGACACATAAGGGGGAAGACAGACAAGGAAGGTATCCCAACATAAAACCATACTTAGTCATCCTAGCGCAACTGGAGAGTTACTGGCCCGCTCCTGTTAATCATGAAACGCTTGCGACACCTTAAAAAGAAGCCATGGCGTCCATAATTTCAAATACTTCTGGTCCCCCCCCCCCCCCTTCATCCTCTGCAATTAATTCCTCCATCCTACGTAGATTTTCGAACGTCTCCAGCCATTCCCCCACATGTGGGGCATCCCAAGACTTCCAGGAGTCCTATACCATCTGGAGAGGATCTTGTAATTTTTCTCCTGCAGCCCGCAACATATGGAGGAATTGTGAGACAGCGTAACTGCCTTAACCCATTGTTCTGCAAAGAATTCCCTGCCTAGTTCTTTCTCCCACGCCCGAACATAGGGCAAGGAAGAGGGAGGTCCATAACTCTCCCGAAGCAGCCCGTACACCAGAGACACCAAATGAGTAGGCGGGGATGTTTGCATGCATAGTGCCTCAAAGGATGACAGGTCCCTGGACAAAGTAGCGATTGGGCCCAAGGATAAAATGAAATTCTTAACCCCATTATTCAGTATCCAAGCCCCCTATCACTTCGTCCCAGGAAAGAGTCCAAAGGGCGAACGGAGGTCTTCGTTACCAGCTGATACACTCTAACATTATCCTCCTTGCGTATTCCCAAAATCTCCCCCCGCTCCACTCCCATCGGGACGCTAAGGTTATCAAATAAGGGCGTCATAGGACCCGGAAAGGATGTACACCCCGATGGAACTGCGCAACTGTCCCACACCTGAAGAACACCTGCCGTGAGGAACGGGAGCATACCACTACGTAAAGATTTAAGTACCCATAGAAGATTCTGAGGTGGTTCTCCAACCTCGCTCTTCTCAAAGCTAACCCACCGTTTAGAAGCCCCACCATGAAACCAATCCAATATATACGCAAGGATCGCCACTCTGTGGTAAGAAGGTATATCTGGGACTCCCGCCCCTTCCCTCACCTTTGGTCTCATTAGAAACTTAATCCCCAGTCTAGGGGATGCTCCTGCCCAGATCAAGTCAAGAAACATAGTACGCATGGTTTTGAAAAACACACGCGGCAGTGGGATGGGAATGGTTCTAAGAAGGTACAAAATCCTGGGTAGTACATTCATTTTCAACACGTGTATCCTCCCTAACCACGACAATGGCAATTGTTTCCAGGCAGATAAGTCTCTCCTAATCTCTGACAGCAGTGTGGCAAAGTTCAATTGATACAGGTCCTTAAGTCCTTAAGTTTTTTTTTGGAGATGTGGTCCTAAACTTTTGATCAGCTGAAAAACAGCCTGTTTCAGTTTGTTGTTTTCATTAAATTGAATGCTCAAAAAATGTTTTGTCTCACTCCCTCTTGTTGCATGTTGAAGCTCTACTTGGAACCTTGTTAAGATCCAGCCATGCTAAATATGATTTTTTGCCATTTTTCAAGTGGTCTTAAACTTTTGATAAGGACTGTATCTGTCTGTCTATCTATCTAAAATTATGGAAGAAAGGCAGCATACAGTGAAACAAGTGGATTCCTTTATTCACCAAACACTCAATGCAATTGAGCGTTTGGGTAAATAAAGAAATCCACCTTTTACTTTTTTAAATGTTTTTTTCTAATTGTTATTTACTTTTTTACTTTGAATGCAGAGAACACATTATCTACATGTCCCTGCTGTCTATATATTCAGGGCACTGGTAACAGTGACTATTTTCTGGTGTTTTCTGATTATTTAAAGGGACACTGACAGGGCCAATAAGCATATTGAGGTATATATATGGCAGAACAGGTCTTATAATGGGTATTACAATCATATAAGTATCCCCCCTGTCCACATTATACATACAGTAAACTTAAGTTTTATAACCTGCTCCAATGGTCTTCAATCTGCCCAAGGGGCGACGTTTCACCTCTCTTGCGCCCAGCCAGCCTCCCCCAACTGCCCAGCTCATGAATATTCAGTTTGCTGGGCGGCTTCTGCGGTCCCCGCTCTGAAGCGCTGCACTTAACAGTGCCCGGCGCATGCGCCGGATCTTGTGAAGTCCGGTACAGTAAGCGCCGCCCAGCTCATTAATATTCACTTCGCTGGGCGGCGCTTACTGTCCCCGACTCGACAAGATCCGGCGCATGCGCAGGGCACTGTTCAGCGCAGCGCTTCAGAGCGGGGACCGCAGAAGCCGCCCAGCAAACTGAATATTCATGAGCTGGGCGGCGCTTCAAAGCGGCAGTTGGGGGAGGCTGGCTGGGCGCAAGAGAGGTGAAACGCCGCCCCTTGGGCAGATTGAAGACCGTTGGAGCAGGTTATAAAACTTAAAGTTTACTGTATGTATAATGTGGACAGGGGGGATACTTATATGATTGTAATACCCATTATAAGACCTGTAGTGCCATATATATACACCTCAATATGCTTATTGGCCCTGTCAGTGTCCATATATAGTGCTTGCATCTGCTTTAATAAGTGCATTATTATCTTATTTCTGTGGTTTTCTTCAATAATATGGCCAGGGACATCCACAAATTTGTATCATATCGTGCAGGATGTTTTTATCTTAGTTTTTTCTGTGATTTTTTTGTTTATGTAGTGTTTGCTTGAGGGAGTGGCACCTTCAAGTGTGAATGCGCACCTAGTATCTTGGGAGTAGCATTCCTCTGCACTTTTGCCCCCCTCCCCTATCCAATGAGCGCCTTAATTAGGTGGTACATATGGCTGTGCTTGCTCCTCCTCCCATTGGTTGCTTGATGCACGTGGAGGTTACAAGGAGCAGCACACCATATGTGCGGCGTCTGCGCTCCTGAACATAGAAGCCCAACGGCTTAGGTAGGTTTAGCGTAGGACCCGCCTGACCTGAGACCACCTTGACGCTCGGTAGGCGGGCTTAGATGTGTTTTGATCAAAATATATTGACTAAGTGTCTCAGACATTATCATATCAGAGTGAGGACTTAGTCCATATATAGTGCTTGCATCTGCTTTAATAAGTGCATTATTATCTTATTTCTGTGGTTTTCTTCAATAATATGGCCAGGGACATCCACAAATTTGTATCATATCGTGCAGGATGTTTTTATCTTAGTTTTTTCTGTGATTTTTTTGTTTATGTAGTGTTTGCTTGAGGGAGTGGCACCTTCAAGTGTGAATGCGAACCTAGTATATTGGGAGTAGCATTCCTCTGCACTTTTGCCCCCCTCCCCTATCCAATGAGCGCCTTAATTAGGTGGTACATATGGCTGTGCTTGCTCCTCCTCCCATTGGTTGCTTGATGCACGTGGAGGTTACAAGGAGCAGCACACCATATGTGCGGCATCTGCGCTCCTGAACATAGAAGCCCAACGGCTTAGGTAGGTTTAGCGTAGGACCCGCCTGACCTGAGACCACCTTGACGCTCGGTAGGCGGGCTTAGATGTGTTTTGATCAAAATATATTGACTAAGTGTCTCAGACATTATCATATCAGAGTGAGGACTTAGTCCATATATAGTGCTTGCATCTGCTTTAATAAGTGCATTATTATCTTATTTCTGTGGTTTTCTTCAATAATATGGCCAGGGACATCCATAAATTTGTATCATATCGTGCAGGATGTTTTTATCTTAGTTTTTTCTGTGATTTTTTTGTTTATGTAATGTTTGCTTGAGGGAGTGGCACCTTAAAGTGTGAATGCGAACCTAGTATATTGGGAGTAGCATTCCTCTGCACTTTTGCCCCCTCCCCTATCCAATGAGCGCCTTAATTAGGTGGTACATATGGCTGTGCTTGCTCCTCCTCCCATTGGTTGCTTGATGCACGTGGAGGTTACAAGGAGCAGCACACCATATGTGCGGCATCTGCGCTCCTGAACATAGAAGCCCAACGGCTTAGGTAGGTTTAGCGTAGGACCCGCCTGACCTGAGACCACCTTGACGCTCGGTAGGCGGGCTTAGATGTGTTTTGATCAAAATATATTGACTAAGTGTCTCAGACATTATCATATCAGAGTGAGGACTTAGTCCATATATAGTGCTTGCATCTGCTTTAATAAGTGCATTATTATCTTATTTCTGTGGTTTTCTTCAATAATATGGCCAGGGACATCCGCAAATTTGTATCATATCGTGCAGGATGTTTTTATCTTAGTTTTTTCTGTGATTTTTTTGTTTATGTAGTGTTTGCTTGAGGGAGTGGCACCTTCAAGTGTGAATGCGCACCTAGTATCTTGGGAGTAGCATTCCTCTGCACTTTTGCCCCCCTCCCCTATCCAATGAGCGCCTTAATTAGGTGGTACATATGGCTGTACTTGCTCCTCCTCCCATTGGTTGCTTGATGCACGTGGAGGTTACAAGGAGCAGCACACCATATGTGCGGCGTCTGCGCTCCTGAACATAGAAGCCCAACGGCTTAGGTAGGTTTAGCGTAGGACCCGCCTGACCTGAGACCACCTTGACGTTCGGTAGACGGGCTTAGATGTGTTTTGATCAAAATATATTGACTAAGTGTCTCAGACATTATCATATCAGAGTGAGGACTTAGTCCATATATAGTGCTTGCATCTGCTTTAATAAGTGCATTATTATCTTATTTCTGTGGTTTTCTTCAATAATATGGCCAGGGACATCCGCAAATTTGTATCATATCGTGCAGGATGTTTTTATCTTAGTTTTTTCTGTGATTTTTTTGGCCCTGTCAGTGTCCCTTTAAGGCTACTTTTACATCTGCGCTTTCCCGTTCCACTAATGAGATCCGTCAGTTCATCCCAAATTTTTAATCTCTTACATCTCCGATTTCTGCTTTTACTAAGAAAGGGGTGAATGCCAGAGTCTGGACTCCTGAGACGGGGGCCGCCTTCGTCCAATTAAAAAGGTCCTTTGCTACTGTACCTGTTCTGCATCATCCCGATGTCTCCTGCTAATTCTTTTTAGAAGTGGACTCCTCCATAGAAGCCGGTGCTGTTTTACTACAGAAAGGTTCGAAGGGCAAGATGTTTACTTGTGGATTTTTCTCCAAGCTCTTCTCCCCTGCTGAGAGGAATTACTGTATAAGAGACAGAGAACTTCTAGCCATAAAACTTGCCTTGGAGGAGTGGCGTTATCTATTGGAGGGGGCCCAACATCCAGTGATAATCTTCACTGACCACAAGAACCTTACATATCTGCAGATGGCCTAGCATCTGAACCCTCGCCAAGCCAGATGGGCACTCTTCTTCTCTTCTCTTCTCATTTTACTGAGATTCTCCTGTATTTTTATATGAAGTTCTTTGAAAAGGCTAGAATTTGAATGCGGAGAAATTGAGTCCTGCACAATCTTGATTTCCTCCCTCAAATTAGCTAATGCTCCTTCCTCATGTTTGATAATGAGCCCCAGTAATTTCACAGAGCAGTCCGACAAAAAGTCTTGCCATTGAGAGACAAAGGCTTCTGAATAAATAGTAGTAGGTTTCTTTCGGAGCCTTAATCCTCGAGGGATCATACTTTTTTCCACCTACCTTTGTAGTGAAGTCAGATCCCACCAGGTTTGCATCTCTTTGGTCAGCAATTTTTCAAGGGAGGACATATGTATTTTTAAATCCAAGATGTTCTGCGACTCCTCATGGTCAGTATTGAAAATAGTATCCATTTTCTTTAATCTTTCATTGCAGTCATCAATGATTCTCAATGAGGTGTGGGACATGTTAATAAGTTAAGTCGGTATAAATATCAGCACTTAAAACTTATCCCCAGCTAAGTACCAGGAGCAGCCTGCAGGTTCCAAAAATAAAGGTACACACAAAGTCAGATTGCAGTGCTCACCCGGCTGTTCAAAATGCAAGGGAGGCACGTATAGACGTCAGGAACCAAGCGCCAAATGCAAAAAATCAAACAGAAGAAAAATCCAGCTTCCCATGAAAAGTTATAATCTTTAATACATACGTGCCTTAAAAGCCGACATACAATACATACATGTCTACGCGTTTCAGATCACAAAAAAAGTATTCACCTGACTCATTTATGAATCCCAGAAACTTATTATGTTAGAGAATACTGATACTTATTTAGAACTAATATAATAATATATGTAAAGACACTCTGCGGCCTTACTAATCATCATACTGATGTTAAAATTGAGAGATTAGCCAACATACCCTACTGTGGAGGACATGTCTGAGCCTGAGCATCGCGCCAAGGTTTCTCAAGTAGCTCGGGTCCTAACACTCACCTACCTGTGCCATATGGGCAATACCAGGGGCCAGTGGGCGAATTACAGGAGCGTGAGGTCCGACCCACAGACAACGCATCAGTTACCTCCAGCTTGTAGCCATGCTTGCAATGGGAGGAGGGAGAAGTCTGTGAGTCCCACTCAAGACTGGCTGATATGGCCCAGGCCTCACAGGTGCACCTAAATGTAGCCTGTGGATGGAAAGCAGGCTCATTTAAATTGGAGTTTATACATCTCCAGACCTCTCTATATACAAACAAATAAAAAAAAAATGGTGTTGTGTTAAACAGGCAGGAAGTGCATATGGGTTTGAGCACTTCCTGCCTGTTTAACACCACGCCATTTTTTATGTATTTGTTTGCTTATTTAGAACTAAACCACAACCCAACACCACAGTATCAAAAGGAGTTGTTGTCCCTTTTGTCCTTTGGCATTGAACATGATTTTCTGAATCAAAAACAAGTGGACTATATATATGTTCCTCATCCTGTTATTCCTATATTTCATTCATCGCCAAAGGTACATAAGGGAGGGTTTCCTCCGTCTATGCGTCCTATTGTAGCAGGCATTGGATCTTTTACAGAGAGGTTATCGGCATGGATTGACATTATTTTGCAGCCATTGGTCCAAACGATTCGGGGCTTCCTTTTGGATACTAGAACTGTCTTAGTCTTTTTTTAATTTTGTATGGCTGCCTGGTTACGTTTGGATCACAGCTGATGTAACCTCTTTGTATACAACCATTCTGCACAACTTGGCTATTGTTTCTCTCAAATGGTTTCTAAATATACATTCTAAGTTTAGTCATGCTTTTCAAAATTATATTTTGGAAGTGGTTTTGTTTTTGTTTAAACATAATGTTTTTATGTTTAATCAACGCTTCTTTTTACAGCGTATTGGAATATCTATAGGGGGTCGAAGTTCTCGCTCTACTTGGCAATCATATATATGGCATGGTGGGAGCATAACTATTTATTTTCTTCTGACAATCCTTGGGGAGGCTCCTTGCAATGGTATGGTCTTTATATTGATGATTTGTTATTTATATGGTCAGGGACCAAGCGTTTGGAGAGTTTCTCAACAATAATAAATGCAATCTTAAATTTACATATTATTTTGATGCCTCCACCATCCCATATTTGGATCTCCTTCTCATAGGTGATGTCAGTACTTCCAAGGTGACCACGCATACATATCGTGAGGAAACTGTCGGCAACACCACTCTTCTTGCTGTCATCCTCCACATGTCATTTACAATATACCTAGGGGTGAATATATACACGCTAGACGCAATTGTTCTGATGATGAGGCTTTTTCAAAAGAGTTGAATGTGGTTGCCGACCGTCTAACATTACGACAATATTCAAATCAGTCCTTGAATCAAGCTAAAAGATATGTTTCATCGACATATTTACCAGTACTCTGATCTGATGAACAGTAGACAGATATCGTGTCTTCAGGAATAAAATGTGTAGCTCGACGTGCACCGACCATTGCCCAGAGAGTCAGTCCAAGTTTATTTTCTAGTGTGAACACCCCCCAGTCCATTTGGCTTCATTTTAAGGGCAATTTTAGGTGTGGACACCTCATATGCACATGCTGTGGATTTATTCAGACTGGCCAGTCAGTTTTTTCTATTGCAAACCAGCAGGGGTTTGAAATAAAACAGTATATTAATTGCAACACCCGTTTTGCAGTGTACTGTATCACTTGTTCCCTGTGCTGTCTCCAATATGTGGGCTGTACAACTAACTGTTTAAAGGTCAGAATTCTGAGACATATCTCTGATATTCCACATTCTACCCCCCAAAATGTATCAGCGGTCAGTTCACACTATGCAGGATGTCATGCTGGAGACACCACAGCTTTACAGGTACAGCGCTTGGGGGAGATCATAGAAGGCTACTTTTAAACAGGGAATCCTTTTGAATTTTTCCGTATGGATTCTCATGTTCCAAAAGGTCTTAATCGCAAACATGATCTTATATTACATTATTGTTTGGTTTTCTGTCTCTTTGTATATTTCTAAAAAAGCACAAATGTATGTTTTTTTTTTGTATTTGTATGATATGTCACTTAGAAGCAGCCTTTTTTAGGTGGAGTCTATGTCAATTGTTCACACCTGTTTTTTGCTGATATCTTTCTCTATTTATGTCAGATGAATACTTCTGTTTTTTGTCATGAGTAAGGGTCCACATTTTTTGATCCAAAATGCGTTTACATGTATGCATTGTATGTTGGCTTTTAAGGCACGTATGTATTAAAGATTATCACTTTTCTTGGGAAGGTGGATTTTTCTTCTGTTTCATTTTTTGCATTTGGTGCTTGATTCCTGACGTCTATCCGCGCCTCCCTTGGATTTTAAACGGCCGAGTGAGCATTGCAATCTGACTTAGCTAGGCAGGTTACAACCATGTTGAACTATAATAGACTGCAGAATAATAAATCTACCAAGATAAAGCCCCTTCCTCACTCCTAAATAGTGCCATAGCATGGCAGATGTTTCTTTCAGGATCCTGTGAAAGCTAGGTTGCTTGCACTGTGTAAGGGTAACATCATATGGTCAGTGTGTACAGCTCCACAAGACTTGTAGTCCAGATCTCCAACACTGATGTCATATTTCCATAAGTAGACATTGAGAAATCCCACCTGGCTCTATAGGCATACTTGACATTCAGGCATCTGGGAAAGCTGGGTAGCACTTTCTGTAGTGTCAGTGGTCTGGTACTGTGTGGTATCCCTGCACTCATACAAGGGAGATTTTGTAGGAAGCTGCTGAAATTTTGCAGCTTCCACCTCCTTCACCCAGCTCTGGATATTTATTGAAGTGAATGCAGTGTTAAAGGGATATTTCGCTAGGCTATGCCCCCCCATTGTCTGATAGGTGCGGGTCCCACCTCTGAGACCCCCAGCTATAGCAAGAACTGAGCAGGGAAGGTGGTGGCCGGAGGACCACAGGTTTTTCCAGGGTTTTCTGGGGTCCGGCCACCAAGCTCTCTGCCCATAGTAGAGAACAGGAGCACAGGCCACCACTCCTATTCATTTCTATTCCAGCTGGCTCGGCTATTTTAGGTGGCCCCATAAAAATTTATGGAGAATGGCTGCGCATGTGCAGTGCGCCCTCCGTGACGTGGGCTCCGTTCTCAGTGTTGGGACGGGTCCCAGAAGTGAAATCCACACATATCAGACAGTGGGGGTAGATCCTAGCAATATGCCCCCATTGTCTGAGATATGTCCCTCTGTCAAATCCTGCTCAGATAGGGCAGTGGAAATCACCTGACAGATCCGCATTAAAAACTTTTGACATGCAAAGTGTGCACTGTGCCCCTTCATTTCTGGCCGATTCTTCTTGGGTGACCTCAGAGAGTAGAGCAAGCGTTGCATGGATAAAAAAAAAAAAGTTTGATGGGTACACTTTAAAGTAGTTTACAATGTGTCTAACATAAAAAAACCTACTAATGTTTCTGCTCTAAAAATCTCAGTGGTGCAATTTGGCACATCTTGGGTTTCTACACTTTTTTCCAACATGCTTGCCAAGGAAGGCTCGGGGGAAAAGTCAAAGCTTTATTGGAAAGTGGGCATGCCTAAGGTGCAACATTTTATTCCATAATTGTTAATGTTGGCTAAAAATTCAGTCTCAAAGTAAGCCAACCAATAGCTGATATAGAGTCAGAGAAAAGTGTCTATCCCTGCACCACACCACATTTATCATACACCCTGTGATAAATCTGGTGCAGGTCTAGACAAACTGCTGGTCTAAGCTTACACCATCTTAAAGCGGTTGTCTCACTTCAGCAAGTGGCATTTATCATGTTAATACAAGGCACTTACTAATGTAATGTCATTGTTCATATTGCTTCCTTTGCTGGGTTGATTCATTTTTCCATCACATTATACACTGCACATTTCCATGGTTATATCCACCCTGCAATCCAGCAGTGATGGTCGTGTTTGCACACTATAGGAAAAAGTGCCGGCCACGTTCCCAGCCACCAGAAGCCAGGGCCTTTTTCACAAGTCTTGTGATAGAGAGCCATTAATAAAGATTTTTACTGCTGGATGAGAGCAAAGTGCTTTAATCTGTGAGTGGATGTGGCCAGTGATACCAAATGTAGAGAGAATAGAAAAGGTACACTTCTAGTTCACTCTATCAAACGTCTTCTTGTTGTCGATGGCTAATATGGTTGGTAGACATTTTTTTTATGCTCGCCGGATTGCATTAGGGATATTGACTGCCTTGCATTATATGGTTCTTGTCTGCCTGGTGTGAATCCTACTTGGTTGTCTTTGATGAGGAAGGGGAGAATGTTTTTTAACCTATTTGCCAGAACTTTGGTGTATATTCTGATATCTCCATTTAATAGGGAAATGGGTAGCATGCTTGAGAGGGTGTCCTGGGTTTTCCCCAGTTTAGGTATTATAGCAATTAAAGTTGTCAACATTTCTTGAGGAATTTACCTGTATCAGCTGCCGAAAGAAATACCTATTGAAGCTGAGAGGTTAAAACAACAAAGACCATCTTATAATAATAATAATTTGTGAAACCTTTGGGTCTGGATGCTTTGTGCAGTGGTATAGAATTGATAACGTTCAAGATTTCTGGGGCTAATATAGGGTCATTTGTAGAATCTACAGTCATGACAAAACTCTAAAATAAAAAAATAAAAAGACGTCAGGTCTATAGAAGGTCCTAAACTTAGGCAAATACAACCCTCAGATGAAGAACAGCACACAACAGATGACACCGTAACATAATTTATTCAACAAAAATGAAGCTAAAATGGAAAAGCCATGTGTGAAAAACTAAGTACACCCCACGAATCAGTAGCTTGTAGAACCACTTTTAGCAGCAATAACTTGAAGTAAACGTTGTCTGTAGGACTAATTTTCTGTCTCGTTCTGAAGGAATTTTGGCCCACTCTTCTTTACAAAGTTGGTTCAGTTCATTAAGGTTTATGGACATTTATGCACAGGTCTAATAGAGTCCCACCACAGCATTTCAATTGGGTTAAGGTCTGGAATTTGACCAGGTCATTGCAACACGTTGATTCGTTTCTTTTTCAGCCATTCTGTTGTAGATTTGCTGGTGTGCTTGGGATCATTGTCTTGTTGACTTGGCCCCGCTTCAGCCAATCTTTAGCTGTTGGATAGATGGCTTCACAGTTCACTCTAGAATACTTTGTTATTCAGTGGAGTTCATGGTTGATGCATTATGGCCAAACATCTCCATTTTGATCTTGTTTGTCCAAAGAACATTGTTCCAGAAGCCTTGTGATTTTTTTCAGTTGCTTGCAGCCTTGCAAACTTAAAGATGTTCTCCGCTTTTTTTACATTGATGGCCTATCCTCAGGATAGGACATCAATATGAGATTGGTGCAGGTCTGAGACTGCAGCTCAGCGCCATTCATTAGAATGTGAGTAAGCTATGCCTAGGCCATATGACTGATGAATGTGGCATCACTAGGAAGAGGCTTTCTCCTAGCAACCCCTCCAGACAAGCCGTACTTGTTCAGCCGTTTTCTAATTGTACTGTCATCAACTTGAACATTTAGCATGTTAACTGACTAGCATATCGCAAGTGGGTACAATTTCAAGTGCACGCATTTAATATGTCCAATGCATTGAGTGTGCGCCGTAAATTTTTATGCAAATAAAGTGCAATTCTAGGAGAGCTTACATAAATATATCTCCCACTATTTTTGCATAAATTGCACTAGAGTTTTTATGCTAAATTCTGGCACAAAGTAAGACAAGTAGTAGGTGGTTATAAGACTAGACAGTCTGAAGTTGCTCCCGATTTATTATACTAGTACGAGCCACTGTGATAAATCTTCTGCATCTTTATACTGTCTAGTCTAGGTTTGCGCTGTCTAAATCTTAGACGGTATCCGCCCCACTGTTTCAAGGCAATACTTGACTGAAAACCACAGATATAACAAAAATAACTTTTAACGTAATAAAAGTTCTACATTTTTATTCAATATTACACAAGAAATTCAAAGATCTACCATTTTGTGCATTTTCCTTGGTAAAAAAAGGTCTTGAATATACGTGGTAGAAAAAATGGTAATTCCCCAACTACTTACAGATGCATTTTCCTGAAATAACAAGGCAAAGTTTGTTCTCGTCATGTGTAAAATGATAAAGTTGTGAAGAAAGAACTTTTTTTAATATATATATACAGTATTTATATACACAGTATGTAAGGCAAGAGGTTGCACATTAATTATACTAGAAGTGACAGAGCACGCTCTCTGTTCTGTAATGAAATCATTTGAAGTCAATAAAGATATTACAAAACCATTTTTACACAAAAAAAGTGCTAGATGCTCTTGTGACTCTTCAGTAAAGCAGGAATCTAAAAAGCGAGAGCCAAACAAAGATGTCATTGGCAGTAAGAGCAGTGGATGTGCTAAGGACGTCCTATCTTTCCTTCTGGACTGTAAACCTTATTCACTCACTATACCACAAGAGAAGCCATACGTAGTTTTGTACTTAATAATAATAAAATAAAAAAATCATCTTCTATGAGGTCTAGAATATTCCTTTAGTTGATCGTGCTCCTGAATATTTAGGTCATTCCTTTTGTTCTTCTAAGAGGTATAAACCAGAAATAACTGCGACTCTACCCTTTTGCTCGTAAAGACGCTTATAGTAGTAATGGATAGAACCGAAGAAGGGGGAAATATTTCAGGACATTAAATCTACAGCTGCCTGCAGTCGGTAAATAGTCATCTCCTGAAAAAGAGTCCAGCAGGAACCCTGTCTTTACACTTGGAGAATAGCTGCTCCGCAGTCTTCTGGTTCCGTGTAGTAAGAAGAGTTTGTGTCTGAGTGATGAATGCCAAGAGCTTCTTTACTCTCCAGATTTGGCTCAATTATTACGGTTGTTTTCTCAAATGTTTTTTTTTTACAAGTCTCGGGACAGTTTTGCACATAGATGACTCTGTTGTAAGCCTTTAGTCTCTTCCATAGCTGGACGTAGACCTTACACTGCACATACATAAACAAAAGTCCTCCCGTGAAGCCAATTGCTACCACCACTAATTTTGTCCAAAACGGCCATTCCAAGATACCTGTTGAAAGGGTAATGAGATGGTAAGTATTCATGTACTTGGTTATGACGCATCTATTTGTGACAGTACAACATGACCTGAAGGCCTTGGTATAGACCTTGACTAGGCAGAGTTGATGTTTTGCATGATACATCACCATGGTTTACGGTAATTGAGGGAAATGTCACTTTGGTCTTGATGTCTGTCAGCCACCCTCTAAGTACGGCTACTAATATTTGAAACCATTTCCATTTATGTATAATGAGCAGCCTCATCCACTTAGAGAAACTATCAGACTTTAATAAATTATTTTCCTTAATGGACAAAAGAACTACTGAAAAACATCTTTAAACTCATTTGGTATAATTTATAGTGAAGGTTATCTTCATCAAAAATAGCTTTGTGTGAATAACTAAATTATTACTCAATTTTCTCCCCCGAACCTTTGTTCTTGTTAATCTTCCAGGAAACGTGAAAAGCTGGCAAAAGTAAAGGAAAAAAAAAAAAAACTCTGTGGATCCTGTTGCTGCACATTTAATGATATAGTCGGGCCTAAAAATCCTACTCTGTACTGTGTCTGTGGGTTTGCTAATTAGAGAGTGACTTACAGCGTAACCACCTGTAGGTGGCACTAGAGAGACAGTTTTCGCCTATCAGCATGCTATTATTTTAGTTACAAATATGAGTGCCATTCATTTTGGGGGTCAGTATGTATTATTTCTGCTGCACTGTATATGGCAGCACTTGGGACAGCAGATCTCTGACACTGTAATCAGGCACATTACTGGGTTAGCAGCAGGTTGGCAGTGTTAAAGAGGGCACAGGATGTAGGGGATATGTATTCAAGTAGCGTAGGATGTGCTTCAGAAGTGAGATGTCAAAAATTATAGACAGATACTAAAGGTATTTGGGAGAAGTATTCATGGCGGTCTGCCCCAGATTAAATAAAATGAGAAAATTAATAACCGAGTCATTGGTTTTGTTTTGTAGTCTGCCTCTCACTGGGTTTGATCAGTACTATAGTCTACAGTGTGATAATGCTCTGCAGAGCGTCTATACACAATTGGTATCTGACTACTACACAGTATGGTCACTGTATGATGATATTATTGCTGATATTGGTCTTTGTATAGTGGTAGCATATACTTTCCTTTACCTTAAGGTAAGGATATACAGACGTGGACAAAATTGTTGGTACCCTTTGGTCAATGAAAGAAAAAGTCACAATGGTCACAGAAATAACTTTAATCTGACAAAAGTAATAATAAATTAAAATTCTATAAATGTTAACCAATGAAAGTCAGACATTGTTTTTCAACCATGCTTCAACAGAATTATGTAAAAAAATAAACTCATGAAACAGGCATGGACAAAAATGATGGTACCCCTAGAAAACACAGAACATAATGTGACCAAAGGGACATGTTAATTCAAGGTGTGTCCACTAATTAGCATCACAGGTGTCTACAACCTTGTAATCAGCCATTGGGCCTATATATATGGCTCCAGGTAATCACTGTGTTGTTTGGTGATATGGTGTGTACCACACTCGACATGGACCAGAGGAAGCAAAGGAAAGAGCTGTCTCAAGAGATCAGAAAGAAAATTATAGACAAGCATGTTAAAGGTAAAGGCTATAAGACCATCTCCAAGCAACTAGATGTTCCTGTGAGTACAGTTGCACATATTATTCATAAGTTTAAGATCCATGGGACTGTAGCCAACCTCCCTGGACGTGGCCGCAGGAGAAAAATTGATGACAAATCTAAGAGACGGATAATCCGAATGGTAACAAAAGAGCCTAGAAAGACTTCTAAAGAGATTCAAGGTGAACTTCATGCTCAAGGAACATCAGTGTCAGATCGCACCATCCGTCGTTGTTTGAGCCAAAGTGGACTACATGGGAGACGACCAAGGAGGACACCATTGTTGAAAACGAATCATAAAAAAGCAAGACTGGAATATGCCAAACTACATGTTGACAAGCCACAAAGCTTCTGGGAGAATGTCCTGTGGACAGATGAGACAAAAATCGAAGTTTTTGCCAAGGCACATCAGCTGTATGTTCACAGACGAAAAAATGAAGCATATCAAGAAAAGAACACTGTCCCTACTGTGAAACATGGAGGAGGCTCTGTTATGTTCTGGGGCTGCTTTGCTGCGTCTGGCACAGGGTGTCTTGAATCTGTGCAGGGTACAATGAAATCTCAAGACTATCAAGGAATTCTAGAGAGAAATGTACTAGCCAGTGTCAGAAAGCTTGGTCTCAGTCGCAGGTCATGGGTCTTGCAACAGGACAATGACCCAAAACACACCGCTAAAAACACCCAAGAATGGCTAAGAGGAAAAAATTGGACTATTCTAAAGTGGCCTTCTATGAGCCCTGACCTCAATCCTATTGAGCATCTTTGGAAGGAGCTGAAACATGCAGTCTGGAAAAGGCACCCTTCAAACCGGACACAACTGGAGCAGTTTGCTCATGAGGAGTGGGCCAAAATACCTGCTGAGAGGTGCAGATGTCTCATTGACAGTTACAGGAAGCGTTTGATTGCAGTGATTGCCTCAAAAGGTTGCGCAACAAAATATTAAGTTAGGGGTACCATCATTTTTGTCCATGCCTGTTTCATGAGTTTATTTTTTTACATAATTCTGTTGAAGCATGGTTGAAAAACAATGTCTGACTTTCATTGGTTAACATTTATAGAATTTTAATTTATTATTACTTTTGTCAGATTAAAGTTATTTCTGTGACCATTGTGACTTTTTCTTTCATTGACCAAAGGGTACCAACAATTTTGTCCACGTCTGTACTTGTCCCTGACTATATTTGAATGTTTCTATGTGCCACCTTAATTTTTCTTTCCTCAGTGGGGCTTTCTGCGAGTTTTTACTGATGACCTATCCTTTGGATAGTAGAAACAAATGTGCAGGAGCAGCACTCCACGGTCCGTCCCTGTTGCAACAGCCCCGCACCAGCCGCGGATCCAATCAGCCAGAGAATACGTGAAAATCAAACAGCGGTGGCAGCATCTCCCATCATTCCATCTTTTTTAGGACTTCACAGCATACAAAAAATCTGCAACGTTTCGGCTGTACAACAGCCTTTGTCAAGCATGAATGTCATGCTTGACAAAGGCTGTTGTACAGCCAAAACGTTGCTGATTTTTTGTATGCTGTGAAGTCCTAATAAAGATGGAATGATGGGAGATGCTGCCACCACTGTTTGGTTTTCACCTATCCTTTGGATAGGTCATCAGTATCTGATCAGAGGTGGGTGAGACCTCCAGGACCCACGCCAATCTGCTGTTTGAGAAGGCAGTAGCGCTGTGGCCTTCTCTCAACTCACCAAGCACAGCACCGTACATATATATGTACAGCAGCTGTGCTTGGTATCGCAGCTCAGCCCCTTTCACTTGAATGAGACTAATCTGCGCCTAGGCCAGGTGACCAATGAACGTGACATCACGTGACCCAGGTAAAGATGGAGAAGGCTGCAGCTCTTCTACGAGTGTGGGTGCCTTATCACACAGCTGATCAGCGGGGGTCCTCTGTGTTGGATCCCACCGAACAAATACTGATGACCTATACAGAGGATAGGCCATTGGTAAAAATAAATAAATCAGAAAACCCCTTTAATTTGTAGTCCAGAATCTGTCCCTGAGGCATATACATTCTTCCTATATAGACCATATAGAAAGCAAGAGGGTGGGCATGCTTTTATGACAACTTTAAGGAATTAGAGTTAGTTGTCAAAGAAACATTGACAGACAACTACAGTCTCCATGAAAATATGGAGTACAGGTCTCTCCTCCAGAGTGCCAACGAAGATGCATGCAGAGCCTTATCTTTGTATGTGTATATATACATATATATATAATTGCAAAAAAGGGCAGCACTCCAAAAAGTTAAAATGCTTTATTTACCCATATGGGACATGCGACGTTTCGGCTCTATGTAGGAGCCTTTCTCAAGCATTTTTGCATTTTAAGTTTTTGGAGTGCTGTCCTTTTTTGCAATTTTTATCTATCTGGATTGGCTTATATCCATATTGGGCTAGTTTCACCCGCTGTTATACCATTGACGGTGCTGCCACAACACTTTTTTGTTATATATATATATATATATATATACACACACACACACACACAGTGGGATGCGAAAGTTTGGGCAACCTTGTTAATTGTCATGATTTTCCTATATAAATCGTTGGTTGTTACGATAAAAAATGTCAGTTAAATATATCATATAGGAGACACACACAGTGATATCTGAGAAGTGAAATGAAATTTATTGGATTTACAGAAAGTGTGCTATAATTGTTTAAACAAAATTAGGCAGGTGCATAAATTTGGGCACTGTTGTCATTTTATTGATTCCAAAACCTTTAGAACTAATTATTGGAACTCAAATTGGCTTGGTAAGCTCAGTGACCCCTGACGTACACAGACACGTGAATCCAATTATGAGAAAGAGTATTTAAGGGGGTCAATTGTAAGTTTCCCTCCTCTTTTAATTTTTTCTGAAGAGTAGCAACATGGGGGTCTCAAAACAACTCTCAAATTACCTGAAGACAAAGATTGTTCACCATCGTGGTTTAGGGGAGGGATACAGAAAGCTGTCTCAGAGATTTCAGCTGTCTGTTTCCACAGTTAGGAACATATTGAGGAAATGGAAGACCACAGGCTCGGTTCTAGTTAAGTCTCGAAGTAACAGACCAGGAAAAATCTCTGCTAGACAGAATCGACGAATGGTGAGAACAGTCAGAGTCAACCCACAGACCAGCACCAAAGACCTACAACATCATCTTGCTGCAGATGGAGTCACTGTGCATGGTTCAACCATTCGGCGCACTTTACACAAGGAGATGCTGTATGCGAGAGGGATGCAGAGGAAGCCTTTTCTCCGCCCACAGCACAAAAAGTGCCGCTTAAGGTGGGCTAAAGCACATTTGGAATAAGGTGCTGTGGACTGATGAAACTAAAATTGAGTTATTTGGCCATAACAAGGGGCGTTATGCATGGAGGAAAAAGAACACAGCATTCCAAGAAAAACACCTGCTACCTACAGTAAAATATGGTGGTGGTTCCATCATGCTGTGGGGCTGTGTGGCCAGTGCAGGGACTGGGAATCTTGTCAAAGTTAAGGGACGCATGGATTCCACTCAGTATCATCAGATTCTGGAGACCAATGTCCAGGAATCAGTGACAAAGCTGAAGCTGCGCCGGGGCTGGATCTTTCAACAAGACAACGACCCTAAACACTGTTCAAAATCCACTAAGGCATTTATGCAGAGGAACAAGTACAACGTTCTGGAATGGCCATCTCAGTCCCCAGACCTGAATATAATTGAAAATCTGTGGTGTGACTTAAAGAGAGCTGTCCATGCTCGGAAGCCACCAAACCTGAATGAACTAAAGATGTTTTGTAAAGAGGAATGGTCCAAAATACCTTTAACCAGAATCCAGACTCTCATTGGAACCTACAGGAATCGTTTAGAGGCTGTAATTTCTGCAAAAGGAGGATCTACTAAATATTGATTTAATTTCTTTTTTGTGGTGCCCAAATTTATGCACCTGCCTAATTTTGTTTAAACAAGTATAGCACACTTTCTGTAAATCCAATAAACTTCATTTCACTTCTCAAATATCACTGTGTGTGTCTCCTATATGATATATTTAACTGACATTTTTCATCGTAACAACCAACGATTTATACAGGAAAATCATGACGATTAACAAGGTTGCCCAAACTTTCGCATCCCACTGTATATACACACACACACAAAGCTAGCCACACTCTTCAGATAACTGACCATCAGCCAGTCCAGTTTCTGTCTCCCGCTATTCACATGCATGCTCAGCTTAACGTGCATCTTCTGAATGGAGAGAGGAGAAAACCACTGCCAGACATCTCTAGCAGTGACTTAGCTCCCCAAGAACAAAATGATCAAGACCATTTAAATCCAACCACTCCGACACCTGCCACCTGCAATCAAGAGAGAGTCAGGATGCTCCAAACACATTAGACGGTAGATAGGTCCCACCAAAATGTTTGAATTTGCGCATTACGGACAAGGATAGGACTGCTCTATTAGGGGCCAGCTGTTTTGCGGACCGCAAAATAAATATGGTCGTGTGCATGAACCCTTATTCTATATAACAAAGCTGAAAAACAAGCTGCAGAAAGTGAGAAGTTTCAGACTATTATGTCTGAAACTGGAATATTTCAGGTTTCATTTTTACATGCATGGTTTTTTTTTTTAAATGGTAAAACCCTGGTAATAATATGTCATTAGATGGATCTCTGCAGGGAGAATGAGTACATTTCATAATCCTAAGTCTGAACCCTAATAACACCAAAGATCTGACAATTCTGGTAAATATTACCCACACACACAGACACCATGCCACACCCCAGCCCACCCCATATTTTATATTTTAAGGACTCCATCAAACAGCTCCCCATATCTCAGCTTCCTGGGTCACTGAGCATGGCATGAGGCTGAGTTTACAGATTAAGGATTTTTGTTTATCCAGTTTTTAAAACCAAAGCCCGGAGAG
Source organism: Bufo gargarizans (assembly GCF_014858855.1). Lineage (NCBI taxonomy): Eukaryota > Metazoa > Chordata > Amphibia > Anura > Bufonidae > Bufo > Bufo gargarizans. Next base: position 274,407,172 of record NC_058085.1, on the reverse strand, counting down.
GATAAGACTCAGCCTTTTAGTTGTGTCCTCCATTTAGGATTCATTACTGGCTTTGGCTTCAAAAATGGCATGAAAAATCCTGCATATGTAAACACAGTCGAGGGACTGAGATTTTGGAGTTAATGGCAGTAACACCTGGATTCTCAGCCTCATGACTGGTGGACTTTGCTATAGTAGTTACAGGGGCAGGGCTATGACAACATCCCATTTAGGGGTTTAATCTACTGGGTACGGACTGGGTTGCAAGAGCCTGTTTCATGGCATGTAATAGATCAGAGTCCAGTAAGGATATATGTAATATTTAGTGGTGTTAGCGTAATGGGGTGATATGCAAGAAATGCTTTTATAGTAGATCTGTTGCCAGTACGGATGTCGGAAGCAAGATCATCTATTAGAACAGGGTTTCTCAACTCTGGTCCTTGGGACCCATCTACCAGTCATGTTTTCAGGATTTCCTTAGTATTGAGCAGGTGATATAATTGAAGTCCATGCATAGGGACTTACCACAGGTATTCATTCTGTGGGAGATTCTCAAATCGTGACCGGTAGGTGGGTCCCAAGGACCGGAGTTGAGAAACTGTATTAGAGGCTCCGAGGGCGAGCATATCTACAATTGCTTCAGGTCAAAAATCATTGTGCACAGAATGCCTAAAAGCCTCAGATTTAGACTACATGCATCCGTTCCGTTGTTTTTTTTGGCTGATCGGATGGTTATCCATGCATTTCTATGGAGCCGTTAAAATTGCGGTGTAGTCAACCATTTATTTTCCGCATCCACTGTCCGTGTTTCCCGTCCGCAACAAAGTATTGCATGTCCTATGCGGATGACCAATGGAAGCCATCCGTATGTCATCCGCATCCGTTTTTTTTTGCGGATGGCTGCTGGGAAACCTGTATATATTAAATTTCAAGAATTACAGCCTTCAGGTTTTTTTTGCGGACCGCAAAAAAGAGCTGAAGACTCACTGAAACACAACCTAAAAAATTTGCGGACAAACAAAATTTATGTGGATGGGAAAAAAACAGGAACACGGATCCGTTATTTGCAGACTGCGAAATCTAACTATCGTGTGCATGTTTCCGTGTCCGTTTTTTTTTGCGGTTAGGATGCGGGCCCATTCATTTCAATGGCTCCGCAAAAAACGCAGACAGCACACCGTGTGCTATCCTCATCAGTATGTCCGTTCCGTTGCCCCACCAAAAAAATAGTGCATGTCCTATTTTTTTCTAGTTTGCGGACAAGGATAGGCATTGAGCCAGAGAAATTCCTGAAAAAACGCTCTGTGTGTGAATAAGGAGCAGCGCGGTCCCACTATATTAACATTATTGCAATGGATCCGTAAAAAAAAAAAAACAGATGCCATACAGAATGTCATCCGTTTAGTTTTTTTGCGGATAAGCATTTTGCGGACCGCAAAACACATACGGTCGTGTGCATGTAGCCTTAGGCAATAATACAGTTTACCTACCAGTGGTTTGGCCCAACTTGATCTCCTCTGCAGTCCTGTCAATTAGAACATATAAAGACCAAACGACGCAAGTGATTGCGATGATGTGGAATGTAACCGAGCACATGATCTTCCTCCGCTCACTTGAAGTCATCTGCAGCTTTTCCCACTAAAATGTAAAGATGAAAGTATTTATTTTGATTTCATACCCAAGCTAGCAAATGTCTCTCCATGAAGCAATTCTCTGACAGCTGCAGACATTCAACTAATAGGGACAGGACTCTATGGTCAGTTTGGTCAGATTTTAACTACGGCCTTTGCTTTTAAAAGCATATGAAGGGTTAATTATCACAGTTTTGTTGGTCCTAATTTGGTAGTTACACTGTTATTGTGCTCGGAGATTTACGGTGCATTCAGACAACCGTACGTTTTTTGCAGTCCGCGAAACACGGATACCAGCCATGTGTGTTCCACATATATAAAAATGCATATTTTTGTCTGCAATTGTGGACAAGAATAGGACATAATCTATATCTTATGCGGGGCCGCTGAACAGAACTATGGATGCGGACAGCACACTGCATTCTGTCCGCATCTTTTGCAGCCTCATTGAAATGAAAGGGTCCACACCCGTTCCCCAAAATTGCAGAACAGATCCGGACCCAGAAATGCGGTCGTCTGAATGCACCCTTATCATGAGGTGACTTTTGGAAGTCAGTTTTGCCTTAGTCTGCTTTGTCGTTGTAGTTGTACATTGTTTGATAAATCCGGCGCATCTTTAAATATGTCTTGAGATGTTACTCCAGTTTTTATACCACCCCCTTACTGGAGCGGGATTGCACCATTTTTTGCGACTTTTTAAAAAAGTCGCATTTGTTAAATCTGGTGTATATCTATTTACCTAGCTAACAAACCCCACCTTACTTACCACTTTTCAAAAGTGGAAAGAGTGACTTAAAAATTGCTATATTTTCGTGTGCAAAATTTGCTACTTTTTTATGACCCGCTTAGGAAGACTTGCACTTTGCACGACAATGTAGCTGTCACAAGCTTGAAGCTAGGATGTGTTTTCATCAAATTTGTGAACTCGGGCTCATGCACCGAACCTATTGACAGTCTACCATTCATGTGGTGTATGCCAAAATCTTTTCCTTTTGCATTTGTTTGTCCTCTTGTAGCAGTTTTTCTTCTTTTAAATATTCTCTCCTCTTTTACCTTGTTGATTCCCTTTATGTATTTATAAGTTTCTATCATATCCCCTCTGTCTCGTCTTTCTTCCAAGCTATACATGATAGGCCTCATGCACACGGCCGTGTTCCGCGGCCGAGAGCGGACCGTGGAAACCCGGCCGGGATTCCTCCTGACAGCATGAGCGCACAGCGTCATTGGTTGCTAGTGTATTACTGTACAGCAGCGGCTGCATGAAGCGCACGGCATCATAGCAACCAATGACGCCATGCGCTCATACTGTCAGGAGGAATCCCGGCCGGGTTTCCACGGTCCGCTCTCGGCCGTGTGCATGAGGCCTTAAGGTCCTTTAATCTTTCCTGGTAGGTTTTATCCTGCAATCCATGTACCAGTTTAGTAGCTCTTCTCTGAACTCTCTCCAAAGTATCAATATCCTTCTGGAGATATAGTCTCCAGTACTGCGCACAATAGTCCAAATGAGGTCTCACTAGTGCTCTGTAGAGCGGCATGAGCACCTCCCTCTTTCTACTAGTAATGCCTCTCCCTATACACCCAAGCATTCTGCTAGCATTTCCTGCTGCTCTATGACATTGTCTGCCTACCTTTAAGTCTTCTGAAATAATGACCCCTAAATCCCTTTCCTCAGATACTGAGGTTAGGACTGTATCACTGATTTTATATTCTGCTCTTGGGTTTTTACGCCCCAGGTGCATTATCTTGCACTTATCAACATTAAATTTTAGTTGTCAGATTTTTGACCATTGCTCTAGTTTTCCTAAATCCTTTTCAATTTAGTGTATCCCTCCAGGAACATCAACCCTGTTACAAATCTTTGTGTCATCAGCAAAAAGACACACCTTACCATCGAGGCCTTCTGCAATTTCGCTGATAAAGATATTAAACAATATGGGTCCCAGAACAGATCCCTGAGGTACCCCACTGGTAACAAGACCATGGTCTGAATATACTCCATTGACTACAACCCTCCGGTGTCTGTCCCTCAGCCACTGCCTAATCTATTCAACAATATGGGGGTCCAAGCACAAAGACTGCAATTTATTGATAAGCCTTCTATGTGGGACAGTATCAAAAGCCTTACTAAAGTCTAGATAAGCGATGTCTACTGCACCTCTGCCATCTATTATTTTAGTCACCCAATCAAAACAATCAATAAGATTAGTTTGACATGATCTCCCTGAAGTAAACCCATGCTGTTTTGAATCTTTCAATCCATGGGATTTTAGATGTTCCACAACCCTCTCCTTAAATATGGTTTCCATTAATTTCCCCACTATTGATGTCAGGCTTACTGGCCTATAGTTGCCCGATTCCTCCCTACTACCTTTCTTGTGAATGGGCACAACATTTGCTAATTTCCAATCTTCTGGGATGACTCCTGTTACCAGTGATTGGTTAAATAAATCTGTTAATGGTTTTGCTAGTTCACTGCTAAGCTCTTTTAATAGCTTTGGGTGTATCCCTTCAGGCCCCTGTGACTTATTTGTATTAATTTTAGACAGCCGACTTAGAACCTCTTCCTCTGTAAAGACACATGCATCAAAAGATTAATTAATCTTCCTTCCTAACTGAGGTCCTTTTCCTTTGTAAAAACTGAACAGAAGTATTCATTGAGGCAGTCAGCTAGTTCTTTATCTTCTTCCATATACCTTCCTTCTTTTGTTTTTAATTTGGTAATTCCTTGTTTTAGTTTCCTTTTTTCATTTATGTATCTGAAGAATGTCTTATCGCCTTTTTACATTGACTGAGCTAATTTCTCTTCTGCCTGTGCTTTAGAAGCTCTTATAACTTGTTTGGGCTCTCTCTGCCTAATCTTAAAAATTTGCCTGTCAGCCTCGTTTGTTTTTTTTTTTTTTATAATTACTAAATGCTATTTTTTAGTTTTTAATGATTTTGGCCACTTCTGCTGAGTACCACAGTGGTCTCTTCTTTTTTTTTTGCTTTTACTGACAAGCCTAATGCAATTATCTGTTGCCTTCAATAGTGCCACTTTTAAGTAGTCCCATTTCTCTTGGACTCCATTGAAACTGTTCCAATCTGATAGGGACTCGTATACCACTAATCTAATTTTATAAAAGTCAGTTTTTTTTTAAATCTAAAACTTTTGTTTTTGTGTGGCGTGACTCAGTCACTGTACTTATAGTAAACTACACTGACTGGTGATCACTAGATCCCAAGCTTTCCCCTACAGTAATATCAGATACCAAATTCCCATTTGTGAATACTAAATCTAAAATGGCCTCCTTCCGGGTTGGCTCCTCAACTACTTGCTGTAGAGCTAATCTCAGTAGGGAATTTAGAATATCTGTACTCCTGGCAAAACTAGCTATTTTGGTTTACCAGTTTACATCGGGAAGATTAAAGTCTCCCTTAATGATAACTTTCCCTTTAAATGCTATTTCCTCAACAAGTAGATCATCTAATTCTTTGACTTGGCTAGGTGGTCTATATATCACACCTACACGAGTTACCTTATGATTATCAAGCTGCAAGGTAACCCAAACTCTAAATTGGTCTTGCTAACTTGTATTAAATTCGATGTTATGCTATCTTTCACATAAAGGGCCTCCTCCCCCTTTCTTGCCTTCTCTGTCTTTCCTATATAGAGAGAACCCTGGTATTGCTATATCCCAGTCATTACTCCCATTAAACCATGTCTCAGTAACAGCCACTAAATCTATATTCTCAGGTGCCATTATAGACTTAAGTTCATTGAATTTATTCCCTAAACTGCGAGCATTTGTAGACAAGACTATGAGCTTTTCATTTCTTAACCTATGTGCTACTGGCATTTTCTGGCATTGTTCCAGGGGGCAGTCGGACTGCTGGCCTATCACTCTTTTGCCCCCCTTTCCTAGTTTAAATGCTCCTTAGCAAATACTTTGAACTGTTCACTTAGGACATTCGTTCCCTTGAGAGAAAGATGCAAAGCATCTTTCTTGTACAGTTCTTTTCCATTCCATGACTTAATCGCTTTTTATTCAATTTTCTTGGGAGATAAAGTGATGAGAAAATGGCAAATCAGCCTTTTTTATTTTTTTCTGTTACATCCTTCACCATATGGGCTAATTTTTTTAAAAATATATTTTAATAGTATGGGTGTTTTCACATGCAACAATGCCCATAATGTTTTTGTTTGTTTTTTTGCTTATTTTTGTTTTGGTGTGGTGTGATTTTACTTTTTAGGTTATTTTTTATATCTTAAAAACTTTTTTGAAACTTTTTTATTTTTATTACTTTTTATCAGATTGCAACTTATACAGAACAATGGAAATTGCTCCATTATTCTGCATATAAATTACTATATCACAGTTTAGTGCTGCTACCTAGTGGCCTGAACTGGGATATACTAATAATGAGCCTGGAAGCCTAGTTCAGTTTTCATTTTTAGAACAGGGTGCTTTCCCCTATCTCTGCTGGGGGAAGGTGCGTTTGAGCAGGAATCCCGGGCTTCCATTTTTGAACACTCTCAGATGCCGTGGTTATATATGACGAATGCCACAAGGGGGCCCACTGAGATTTATCGCCAAAGGGCCCACATGAATCTGGAGCCGGCCCTGGGCATGCCTATACGGTGGAATTCATCAAAAACTTCCATCAGACACATACAGTATGTTGGAAAGTTCTAATACAAATAGAGCTCAAGAGTCAGTGGTGTAACGTCGAGTGCTCCTAGGCCCTGAAGGAGAATCTATAACAGTGCCCCCAAACCAATATTTACTTGCCATTTTACATGCTCTTATGTTGCAGTAGGCTGTTAAGGACAAAGCCATCGTTGCTCTGGTTCATCTGTGACCTCTGCACCCTCTAAAGTTATGACTAGTTTGGTTCTTGTGCTTATACATATTTAACCTGAAGCGAAACATAACCTATCTACCTCAGTCCTTTATTCCTCTTTACTGTTGCTGGTTGTATCAATCACCAACTACACACTATTTAATTACAAGTCTGTTGGTGGTATGCCCTAGACACCATTGGCGATATCATGCCGTCATGGGGGAAGCTATCATGCCATCTGCACCAGAATTCTGGAGACTGACATTTTGTTCTGTAATAATTTAGGAATTTTTAATTTTTTAATTTTTAACTGCAGTATTTTAAAAAGTAAAAAAAAGGCACAATTTTACTACATAGCATAAAAGAAACTGGAGTAACATCTCTAGAAAAAAGTGTTACGTTTAAAGATGCAACAAATTTATCAAACAACGTGCAATGCAGATTCCAGGGAAATAGAATTCCCCCCTTAGTTTCTAAGGAAAAAGGTACTGTAGGTCATCTGCAAGCCATAGTTCTATAGATCAATCACTCAGCAGAAATTTAGAAATGTATTTCGCTTACTTTTCTTAAAGGCTTTAATTTGGTTTCCATAATGAACTCAAACTTGCAAAGTTCACAGCATCGAGTATCTGAGCTCTTGATCCATTGCTGGAGGCAAGCCTGGTGCACAAAATGAAGGCTTCCTGTACAGTGACAGGGTGTTATCAGAGGACTTTCATCATCACCTTCACAGTGACATATCCTAAATTAAAGACAAGACATGCATAGTTTATACTCTTTTACTGGAAATTATTTTACTTTAAAGTTTTGTCTCTTTTTGTTTATGTGAAATTTCCAAATTATGTGAAAACGTGACTTTCCATGTGATAACTGGGACTGTTTGTTTTTTGGCATTGTAAAGTAGAGTGTGAACATCACAATTATATCACAACTCGTTCACAGTAGGTTGGTTGAATAAAATAAATGTCACTAAATATTCATTAAAGCGGGTTTCCAAGACCCCAATGTTGATGGTCTATTCTTAGGATAGGCAATTAATATCAGATAGGTAGGGGTCCAACTCCCGACACCTCTACTGTCATCTGACTGAAGAGTCCATGCTCACTGGAGGTCCTATATTGTTTAACAGGTGCAGCACCATTCTTTTGGTACCAGCTGAGCCCAATGTACAATGCCTCTGTAGCCAGTGAGTGGTGCAGTCAGGCACTCAGGCGTCGTTTCCTGTAATTATTTGGATTTACACAGCAGTATTTATTTGCTGCTGTTTTGAATTGCCAATTTAGCCATAATTAACTGCGGTATCGGATAGGTATATAAGAACATCCCTAAGGTCTACAGAAAGACGTAAAGGGGTATTCCAATCTGGGACATTGATGGCATATCATTAGGACATGCCATCAAGTTGTGGGATCCCTCTCCCCAAAGCGAAAAGTGAGCAGCTGCGCATGCGCAGCCACCCTCTGTTCACCACTATGGGAGTTCCAAAAATAGCTAAGCACTGGCTTGGCTATTTCCAGCAGTCACATAGTGGTGAATGTAGGGGTGGCCGTGCTTGCACGGTACGCTCTCTATTCACTGATATGGGACTTCCGAAAATAGCAGAGAACACTCGATTGACCCTTTTTGAAACTCCCATAGCAATGAATGGAGAGCACATCATGCATATGGAATGTGCTCTCCTGCAGTTAAGGGGTCCCCTTTCAATCTCTAGATAGGAGTGGGTCCCAGTGGTGGGACCTGCACCTATCTGACATTGATCGCATATCACTAAGATATACCATCAACGTCCCAGATGGGGAAACAACTTTAATGTCTGATCTTGTGATCAACGACAATCAAGAGGTCAATGTCTTTAACCCTGGTGGTCTACATCAGCAGAGCGGTTACTGCCAGGATCCTAGTTGGTCTAGGGCAGAGAAGGGGATTTTTATCAGCATCACTGATTGTCTACTCTAGGTCATAGATTTACTGATACCATCTCTGGGGCAGTGAAACAATTCATATAGTCTAGGGCAGAGAAGGGTTTAATGCTTTGTTGGTCTAGGGCAGAGAGATTTTTAACGTCCATATGGTGGTCTAAGGTTAAACCTTCAAACTTGGGCTTCGGTGGGTCACTCACCTGTCCAGGCTGTAATAGCCACTGAACACCGATAGTTTAGCTTCCTTTTCTACTAGTGCACTGATCACAGAGATCAGTGCAATGAGGGGAGAGAGAATATTATGCAGCTTTAACTGTACAGCCATTCATTTCTATCTATGGTCGGGCAGAGGTATTTCTCAAATGATTTGCTCAATCTCAAAGAGCTCTGGGAGCCTGTGCAGAAGTAGACTTATTCTCAGCGGGGACGTTTTTAAGCTATGCAACTTCAAGGGAACAGTGTCTGTGTTTGGTATTGGAGTTTACTGTAGCTTAGTCTCAATCAAGTGAATGAGATGCAGTACCAGACACAGCCACTACCAAAAGAATGGAGCTGTGCATTGTAAACAAAGAAGAGGACCAGTGCTTTCAGTCAGCTGATCTGCAGGGGTTGCCAGTACTCCCAGAAATCACCTTTAAGGGTCCATTCACACGTCCTGTTTTTTTTCATCCTGAAAAACGGTCCGTTTTTTGCGGATCCGTTGTTCCTGAAAATGTTTCCGTATGTCATCCGTTTTTTGCGGATCCATTGACTTTGTATTGTACCAGGATCCGATTTTTCAGGACAAGAATAGGACATGTTTTATATTTAAACGGACATGCGGAACGGAACAACGGAAACGGACAGCACACATTGTGCTGTCCGATTTTTTCCAGGACCCATTGAAAATGAATGGGTCCAGATCTGGTCCTGATCTGTTCCTGAAAAAACGGAACAGATCAGGAAAGAAAAAACGGACGTGTGAATGGACCCTTAATGAAAGAAAAATCAGAAGTTGTTTGGTTTTAATAAATTATTGTCTAGGTGAGGGAGTTTAGAGGTTTATGTATCGTATAGGCCATGTAGTTTATATATATATGTTTTGGTTTGTTTTACAGGAACAATATCTATAGTAAAATTCCTTTAATCTGGCATCAACTGGACCACAGGCTTACCAGTTTATAAAATATTTTGGGCTATCAATTTGCAACTCATATAATTTATTATGATTTTTAAATCTAGCTCAAATCTTTAACTCCATTCCCATCCAATTATTTGGATTACCAAAATGTTTTGTGCCAAAATTCCAGTACATTAGATGCCAGATTAAGTGAATGTTGCAAACGCTAGGATGCTAGACATACAATAATGTGTTCTTGTCAACTACACCCATAGAAGTATATATTTTGAGAGAAGAAGATATGTTCAAGAAAATTAAGCATATCACTTCACATGACTTAGTGAAATGTTTGAGGCAGGAGATGCCTACAAGGTGTTCAACTTTATGGATTTAGTCAAAAAATCCCTGCCAATTTTTGTAGGCATCAAATGCGCTTAGATCAGGGGTGGAGAAAGAAGGTTAACCTCAGGAGCCAGCCATTTACATCCTAGAAGCTAGACAAATCTTTTGAGGGCCCAAGTGACATGTAAGCTTTATAACCAATAAGATAAATGAATATTATAATACACGAGTAGTCCATTAGTAACCCTCGCCCGTAAATTGTCAAAAATTGGTCTGCCAGAATTGTCTAGGCTCATTGGTGATCTGGCTCTTGAAAGTTCTCCAGTCCTGATTGATACACACTACTGCAAGGGTAACATAAAGTGAGGCTGTACTATTCCTCATGTAGAACAATCTACATAAATACAACACAAAGAAAAATAAACTGATCTCAGAAGACATAATCGGAATATCTACTCTGCTTTATCGTAATGTTGGCATGAGTACTGAACAACAACATGGTCCCACTTGTCACATTGTCCAGTATGCCAGCAATACTGAGTGATATTCTGATCATAAATCCCAGTATTTTTTCTTTAGTGTAAACTAAGATTTAGCATGAACAGCTAAAAGCTCTTCTATAACTAAAGGGATGTAATTCCACATAGAATTAAAAAGGATCATTGACAGCCATGAAGTCAACTGTAATGGGAATGTCTTCATTAAGAGTAGTCACTTGACGGATAATTTTCCCTTGAGGTTACCTATTCAAATTATCGCACAGATTTTTTTCTCAACTGCATTAAATAAAAAAAACAAAAGGTATGATAATAGAATAGAATTATCACTCTTCAAAACCATGTTCCTATTTACAAAATCTGTCAGATAGAACTTACAATCTTGTCAAGACTGACTGTGTATTTTGACATCTGAAAAAGCCACCAGGTGGTAGACTGTGATGTTCTTGCTATAGCTGTCAATGATTCAATGTAATATAGTGGGACTGCATCCCAGAAAAGAAGGTGGAGGGTGGTTCTTTTTTAAACCAACCTGCATACATCCCCAGATGCAGACACCGGGGAAGCGGGGGGAACTTTTTTGGAAGGGGAAGGGCATTCAAGGTCACTATCCTCCACTGAACATAGGGGAGCCCTTGGTTCCTTTGAATCTTCTTTGATAGGAACATTTTCCTCAAATACATCATCATCCCCGACATCATCAGAGCAAAAATCAGTGCTTCCCAACAGCAAACTGGAAGATGTGCCTGCGTGAAGACTTCTAGAGTAGCCATCAAGCTCTGGGAACCTGTTCAGACTATGGACACTGGAGCTTGGTGAAAAAGAAAATATATAGTGGAGCAATGTTTTGCTTTTTGAGGAATCGCTGTCTGCCTTATCATCGAGTATAGGTATACATACAGATCCAAGACTAGTGTCCAGATATGGGATTTTCAGTGGGTTGGATGAGACTGATTGACCCAGAACATTACAGTTATTCTTACAAACAGGATTAGTAAATTTGGCTTCATTTTCTAGAAATTGAAATTTGTTCTTTGCAAAATGATGATCTTCGGCTGAAAGCAGTTTCCCTTCTGAGCTAGTTCTTTCCACAAAATCACCATTCCCAGACAACTTCTCTGTTTTTTGGTCCACGTTATTGAGTGACTTTGAGAATGGAAGGGTGGACTTAGCCTTTAAGGGGTTCACGATGCTGCTACAGGTTTTTGTATCTGCATTTTCCATAGAGAAGTCATCTTGACAAACAATGGTCACCGTGGCCCCTGGTGTCCTAGAACTCTGGCATTTGGGATTTTTCAACACAACAGCAGACTGCAATGGACTTTGATGACAACATTCAGAAAATACAGCACTGGAACTGCATGCAGAACAGTGAAAAAAGCATAGAAAGTAAAAAAAGAATGACAAGAGAAGACATTCATTGTGATAAACATGAGAGAAAACAATACAGAGACAACATTGGGTGGAACAAGGAAGAACATATACAGACAGTATCTGATCAAAGGCTATGGACTAAGTACCTTTAACTTATAATATGTAATTTTTCTATACAAATAAGGCTACATGCACACGACTCCGTACAACGGGCACCGACCATGTGCATTCCGCATCACGGATCGCGGACCCATTCACTTGAATGCGTCCACAATCATGGAGATGCGGAACGGAGGCACGGATTGGAACCCCCTGGAAGCACTACGGAGTGCATCCGTGGTGCTTGGGACCGTGCCTCCGCACCACAAAAAAGTAGCACATGCACCACTTTTTTGCGGTGCGGACAGTTGGATGTGGATCGCGGACCCTATTCAAGTGAATAGGTCCGCGATCCGCATGCGGCTGCCCCACGGTCTGTGCCCGTGCATTGCGGACCGTAGCACGGGCACGGAACCCTAACGTTCGTGTGCATGTAGCCTAATAGATGAATAATCAGTTGATACCTGCAAATATCTTGGCTGGAGGGAGTCACTGATGTCCGTGGAAAGCTATTTGGTGCAGTAACTGAAGTTGGGCTTCCCGCCTGAAAAATATAAGTCACTTGGTTGAACCAGAACCTTTCAGAATCAAAAATATTTGCTCAATGAAAAAAACGGAACTAACAATACTAGGGTTCAGCCTCTCACAGCCAAACATAATATACAGAAACAACAAAAAACGTATAATGCCAGACTAATTCATACAAAAACCATTAATTTATAAACAAACATTTTTTAAAAAGGTTAGAAAAGCAGTACAAATTCCCCGAAACAGTGGCTGGACAACGCCAAAACTGACAAATCACAAATAGCTAAAGATATGCCCTGATATAACATCATATAACTGTCAAAACACATCAAAATAAAGTGCAATAAATGAATCCAAGAAAAAAAAAAAAATCAACAAATAAGAAAAAAAAAAAGATTTTAAAAGTATGAAATATTTAGGAGCAACTGCAAATATAGGTGATACAGTCTAAAGTTCACCCATCACTCCCGACATGGGTTTCACCAATGGCTAACATGCTTTACTGATCTCTAGGTATGCCAGCGTATGGCCACAGATTGCAGATATGCTGTAGCTTTGCTTCATGCAGAAAATACACAGTGTTTACAATGGCAGCAAAATGGATGAGATTTTTAAAAAAAAAATAAAACATCCATAAAGCCATAAAGTGCAAAAAAAAAAAAAAAAACGTCTGCAATGGAATCCAGATATGACCTGCTGTAGATTTCACCTTTGCAATGCCCAGGATGAAACTATGGCAATCCCCACAGCAATTACCCAATGAATTCTACAACAAAATGGTGTGGATTTTGCTGCTGGGGAATTCTGGCAGATGCACTGTGCAAAGGGGACTTGTCGTGTTGACCATGGTGTTTGAGCTGCAGGCAGGCGGAGGAGCGGAGAACATTGATATATAGTTTTGTGGGAAATGATTCAGTAAAACTTGTATTTTTACATTTAATTTCCTGCTTATTCTAGACTTTGAAGTCAAGAAGTTGGTCCTATCAGTGACAGACAGCCTTCCCCCTATGACGGAGTATACAGATAGCTGTCAATCACTGGTAGGACCGCCTCCTGGACTTCAAAGACCAAAATGAGCAGGAATTTCAATGAATAAAATACAAGTTATATGAATCTTTCCTATAAAATGATATATCTGCTCAGCTCCTCCTGCTCTATAACATGCTGCCTGCTGACTACTTCACATTTTAATGGTGACAGGTTCCCTTTAATGTTTCTTATGTATAAATTACCTTTGTTCCTTAGTCCCGGTTTTCTGCTTGTTTGCTGGTCGCAGCCCCAGCTGTAAAAAGTGGCTGCGCTGTTTTCCAACATGGCGGCACATTCATATGATGTCATACAGTGGATGTCTAACCTCACCCACCTGTCCATTCGGCATTGCGCGCTCCCATCATTCATTCCAAGGTGCAGACTCTAGGGATCGTCCTGTGCATGCTCAGTGTAAGGGCTCATGCACACGAACGTGTGTGGCCCGTGCCCGTATTGCGGCCCACTGTATCACTGCAGTCTAGAAGATACAGAGCGGAAGGTCATGGCAGCACTACGGAGTGCTTATGTGGCATTTCGGTCAGTGCCTCTGAAGTGCAAAAATAAATAGAACATGCTCTTTTTTTTCCGGTGCAGACAGATCGCAGACCTATTCAAGTTGAATGGGTCAGCATCCATCAGTGCCGGCCACGTGAATGGTGCCCGTGCATTGGGGACTGCAATTTGCGGTCCCCAATGCACAGCATGGGTGACACACGTTCGTGTGCGTGAGCCCTAATCCAGCTCCGCTTCTTCCTGTCCAGTCTTGTGTCTTCACTTGACGCCGGAGGAAGAGTCCTGCACATGCCCAGTCTACTCCTGCTCCGCTTCATCATATGCAGTCTCCTGTCATAGATTCTACTGCGCAGACTCCATACGGCTGCGCTGTAGAAATGATGACGTGAGACTGGACAGGAAGAAGCAGAGCTGGATTACACAGTAGAACGAAGGACGGGAATGCGCAATACCAAATGGACATATGGGTGAGGTTAGACATCCACTATATGACATCATGACCGTACCGCCGTGGCAAAACAAACAAACAGTACAGCCGCTAAGACAAGCGAACAAGCAGCATAACATGAACCAATGAACAAAGGTAATTTATACATCAGAAATATTGACTAACATTCAGTGAGGAAGACAAAATAATGTAGAAGTGGCCAAGCCCTGTAATATTACTAGCAGATCAATCTAGAGGAGTGAGTCACCGGTGTATGTTAATAGGATGTCATGGCAACTGATTTTCGTGAGGGTGGGAGCACATGACATTTTTTTTTCTTCTTTTGTTACGACTCTGGACTGATGATTTTCTCCAGCATTCACCAATATTGAACGTACTAATTTTCTTACACCGTTTTCGATGACTCGATTATTTGCAGATCAAACCGCTCTTTTGTCGTTTTACAGCACTGTGTCCAAAATATTGTAAAAATGTATAATGCGAAATACCAGTGGCAGCTCTGTGGAGCACAATAGAACTATTCACAGAACTTGTCATTTTCATATTGACTATATTCATAAAGGTTCTTTTTGATCAATTTGACTGCAATCCCCCAAAAAAAGAACCTTTTTAGTATCTTAAATTGCTGTCACTGTGTCTGATGACCGGTGCGGGTCTAGCGGCGAACTAGCCTCCATTGTTCTCAATACCCATTCTGAAATGCTTTGAGCGAATAATTGAGGCTGACAGAGATCAAATGCTTGGGAGGTTATCGAGGGCATTGATGGATTTTGGCTACACATGTGTCGCCCGGCTCTGACAACTGAATGTTAACTCAATATGAATGGTAGTAAATATGTTACTAAATACATATGCCGGATTGGATTTGCTTTTGATGCACAGTTTGGCTAAAACTGTGTGGACACCTCTCCTAATGTTTGCATTCCAGTGTTATGTATGCACAGTGCCTACTAGGGGCAGACTGGGAACTTAAAGAAGCCCTGGAAAAATTACTGAAATTAGCCCCATTTTTTAGTCAAAATTGATGGAAGGCAGGGCCAGCAATACCATATTGTGGCATATAATACCACCCCAACAGAGCTAAATACCACAGTCTATCGCGAAATACTGTCAGCACCACAAAATACATCCCCCAAAACTTCCACTGGAGGCTGTGAGGAGAGCTCAGGTGGCCCTTCAGCATCGGCCCACTGGGAACTTTCCCTGTAAGCTCTATGGCCAATCCACCCCTGGTGCCTACAGTAATATTTGGTGAGATAAGGGTGGCAGCAGTTTAGGGAAAACCCTTCCCTGTTCCTCCATGACTGCCCCTGTGCACAAAGCAATCTTCATAAAGACGCAATGAGCCCTGAACTCAACCCTACTGAACACATGTGGGATCAACTGGAGCACCAACTGGGAGCCAGACCTTCTAGACTAGCCTGACATTGATGCCTGACCTCACAAATGCTCTGTTGTCTCAATGGGCACAAATTCCCACACATGAGCTCCAAAATATTGTGAAAAGCCTTCTCAGAAGAATGTTAGGTCAATTACAATTCACTCGTACCCTGATCTTAGCTTGGAAGTATTCAGATCAAGACCTACAACTACATAAAACCTAACCAAAATATTTGCTATGGAAAAGTTTTAATTTCAGGGAATGATGGCTATTTGTCACCCTTAAAAATATATGCATCTCTAAGTGAACGTCCACTTTTTACCACCAGGTCCAACATTCTGTGCCTGTAGCTACCACTAGGGGGAGATTGCTTCATATCTTCATCTTTTTCTTATTGAATTCAGTGTCTTAAAGGGATTCTCTCACCAGTAACCTACCTATCAAACTGTTTGCATAGACACATTGCTGTGGTTCAGCAGTTTAAACTGCTGTTGATCTGAGGTGCCATTCCCAAGTCATGATACTTTTTCTTAATATAAAAATGAGGCCTTTGATACAACGAGGGCGTTACCGTTGCTGTTGTTGCACCCAAGCCAGGGCCGGTGCAAGGATTTTTGCCGCCCCCTCATGTTACTCACTCACTGACAGACACATACACACACACTGACAGACAGACAGACACGCACTCAGACACTCACTGAATGACGTACACAGACACTCACTGACAGACCTACACCTACCCACTGAAACACACACACAGAAACTCACTGACAAACACACAGACACTTACTGACCGAAAGACATCCACACTCATATACACTCACTCACTGACATACACACACAGACACTCATAGAAACATAGGACATAAGGCCGAAAAAAGACATTTGTCCATCCAGTTCGGCCTGTCATCCTGCAAGTTGATCCAGAGGAAGGCAAAAAAAAAACTTTGAGGTAGAAGCCAATTTTCCTCACTTTAGGGGAATAAAAAATTCCTTCCCGTCTCCAATCAGGCAATCAGAATAACAGTGACAGACACACATACATTTACTGACAGAAAGACAGACAGACATACACTCACTCACTGCCATAAATACACAGGCAGACACTCACTCAGTCAAACACTTAAACACTCACCTCCCTGGGGTCCAGTGTGGTGCAGCTCCTCAGTCCTCCAGGGCGCCGTTTAGTATGCCGGGGCCGGAATGACGTCATATTCCGGCATCACAGAGGGCGCACGAGAGAGAAGTGGGGAGCTGCTAGAACAGCCTCCCTTGCTGCCCACCTCCTCTCCTCCGGTAATTTACTGGCAGAGCAGGCACCTGCCATCAGGGTAAGCAGATGCCTGCTCTGCCATATTTAAGAAGCTCTTGAGCTGCCCCCTGTAACGGCGCTGGGGGTGGCTTAAGAGCTCTTGCCCAGGGCTGCAGCCCCAGTCAGGGGGAGCCCACCAGGGCGCCCCCAGCAGGCTGGCACCCAGGCGTTCCCCTATATGGTTGCAGCGGCCCTGGCCCAAGCTCCTCTCCTTTCTGTGGCTAGACCCTCCCTTGCTGCTTTGATTGACAGGGCCAAGCCTTGACAAACCAGTGGAGGAGGCGCTGTCCCCAGCTTGGGTGCAATGAGACCAATGGTGACGTCCTCACACCTGACATTCTATCGATATGCCATAAATCCCCCAGATCAGAATACCCCTTTAAGTTAGCAGAGTAGCTGCTGCTCCTTTTATATCAGATGAGTTAGTATCTACTTCTCAGGGTTTCACTACTTATAAAAAAAAAAAAATTATAATAAAAAAAATAGGAATTTATAGAGGGATTTGGCACATTTCTTTCCTTTTGCCATTTGTTTTTAAAATGGTAAGAAAAGCGCGGATGGTTAACTGGAAGAGGCAGTGCCTGTAAGTTTCCGACAGATTTACATTTATAAAAACAGACAAACACATATCACAATAAACACAAATCTACACGTACATTACATTTTTTGTCTTTACAACAGTCTAAGAGGTGCCAGGTTTACGCCTCTTAATAGGTTTGGCATATTTTGCTCCGACGAAACGCATGAAATGCCACTTTTAATAAACTTCTCCCAATGTGTTTTCATTTCTAGTTAATTCTGGATTGGATTACAGTTTATTTGCATTTTTCTCCAGTAGTTTAAATGAGTATTACAATTTGGAGAATGATCTGGTATTTACGTACAGTTTTAATAATGCATTTTATTTCCCGTCTCCATTTCTTATAGACTTGTTGCTTCCAAAATGATGCCGTTTAACTGAAAATGCCAGTCTTTTTATTGACCGTATCTACCATATTATTATCTCAGGAGCTGCTCGAACAAAATGTTTTTCTCACATTAAGGCATCTTTCACAATTTTTTTTTCGTTTGCAGGCCATTTTTGGCGTTCCGTATACGGTACCATTCATTTCAATGGTTCCGCAAAAAAAAAAAAAAACAGAATGTACTCCGTATGCATTTCATTTCCGTATTTCCGTTCCGTTGAAAGATAGAACATGTCCTATTATTGTCCGCAAATCACGCTTCGTGGCTCCATTTAGGTCAATGGGTCCAGAAAAAAAACGGAGAAAAAAAATACAGAATGTACTCCATATGTCTTCCGTATCCGTTCCGTTTTTTGCGAACCATCCATTGAAAATGTTATGCCCAGCCCAATTTTTTTTCTATGTAATTACTGTATATGCCATACGGAAAAACGGAACAGAAACACAACACGGAACAACGGATCCGTAAAAAAAGGAACGCAAAACACTGAAAAAGCGATACGGTCGTGTGAAAGAGGCCTTATTCTGTAATACATTTTTTCAGCATGACAGTCATTTCTTAAGGTACAGCCACACAGTCTGGTTCCTGGTGTACAACCCCAAGTCCAAAAAAGTTGCAATGCTGTGTAAAATGTAAAGAAATGTAAATAAAACCAGAACGCAACGATTTCCAAATCGCATAGACCCAGATTTTATTCACAATAGAGCATATGACACACATCAGATTCTGAAAGTGAGACATTTTACCATTTCATGAAAAAATTTACTCCTGTTTAAACAGGAGCAACAAAAGGCTGGGAAATTAAGTGGTAAAATAAAAAAATAAAAAATAAAAAAAATGCTGGAGGGGCAATTTGCTACTGACATATGACTGGGTATAAAAAGAGCATGTTAAACAGTTAGAGTCACTGAGAAGCAAAGACGGGTAGAGGTTCACTAAACCACAAAACACTGCATCTAAAAATTGTGGAACAAGTTCAGAAAAATGTTCCTCGAGGTAAAATTGTGAAGGCTTTGAATATTCCACCATCTACAGTATATAATAGCATCAAAAGATTAATAGAATCTGGAGAAATCCATGTGTGCAAGGGATAGGGTGACGGTCAGTACTGGATGCTCGTGATCCATGATTATGTACTGGAAATTATTGCATGGGCTCAAGAGCAGAAATCTTTGTATGTGAACACAGTTTGCTGTGCAATCCACAAATACAAGTTAAAGGGGTTGTACAAGAGATTTATATTGGTGATCTATTCTCAGGCTAGCTAATCAATATCAGTTCGGAGGGGGGTCCAACTCCTGGTACCCCTGCCTATAAGTTGTTTGAAAAGGAGGCGATCATGCGAGCGCTGCTTCTTCTTCCAGATTACATTGCATGTCCTATCACTTGCAGGGGTTGCTCAGTGTAATAAAAGTGCTGGGAGTTGGAACCCCCACCATCTTGTCTGGGCCAAAGCAAGTCCATTTAAAATGGACTGAGGCAAAATGGAAAACTGTTCTGTGGTCAGATTGCATTTTTTTTTTTTGCAAACCATGGATGCCAAGTCCTGCGGACTCAAGAGTAGAGGGGCCATCCAGTTTATCAGTGCACAGTTCAAAAAGGTTGCATGAGTGCCTAAGGTGTGAGCAGCTTACACATCTGGAAGGGCACTATCAATGCTGAACAGCATATAGAGGTCTCTTTCAGGGAAATCCTTGCATATTTCATCAAGACAATGCTAAACCACACACTGCATCCATCACAACAGCATGGCTTCACCGAAGAAGAGTCCTGGTTCTGAACTGCCCTGCCTGCCTTCTGAAGACCCAGGACTGCTGAACCGCTAGAATCCAACATCAGACAACCACGGGACAATATTCCTCTCCTAAAACTCCAGCAATTGGTCTTCTCACCTCCCGGACATTTACAGACCGTTTTTAAAAGAAGAGGGTATGCTACACAATGATAGACAAAGTCTCTGTCCCAACTTTTTTGAGATGCGGTGCTGTCATCAGGTTCTAAAAGAGTAAATCTGTGTCATGAAATGGTAAAATATGTTTCAATTTCAACATCTGATATGTGTTCTATGATCTATTGTGAATAAAATAGGGACTATGAGATTTGCAAATCACTGGATTCTGGTTTTATTTACATTTTACACAGGGTCCCCACTTTTTGGGAACTGGGGTTGTAGTTTTGGAAGCCAAAAAACAGGAGTGGATCATAAAGGAGAGAAAGTGTAAAGGACAGATACAACTTTTACACTTTGTTGCGACTTTTGGAGGGAATTTATATTTTTTCAAAAGTGTGTAGGGTTCAAATGATTCAATGATAAAGACTCTAACCTGCATTTGGTTCTAAAGATGGCCAACTATCAACTCTCCAAACTCCCCCATACAAATGTACACTTGATTTGGCCAAGCATGCATGTGTTCTGGGTAGGATCGATCTTTGTGATGGGAAGAATTAGGTCACATTCAGATAGCAGACTTGTTGCACATATTCTGTGGTTCAAGACCAGCTTCACATGTTATTGAAGCAGAACCGGGTGCGTGAATTCTGTCAAGTCTAGAAATCCATTCAATGATCACTGTGCTCATTCCCCAGTAGCGATTGCAATGAAAGGCTACTTTCACACTCGCGTTTGGTGCGGATCCGTCATGGATCTGCACAGCCGGATCCGTTCAGATAATACAACCATCTGCATCTGTTCAGAGCGGATCCGTTTGTATTATCTTTAACATAGCCAAGACGGATCAGTCTTGAAAACCATTGAAAGTCAATGGAGGACGAATCAGTTTTATATTGTGTCATAGAAAACGGTTTCGTCCCCATTGACTTACATTGTGTGTCAGAACGGATCAGCAGGCAGCGTTTAGGTATCCGCCTCCAAAACGGAATGGAGACGGAACGGAGGCAAACTGATGCATTCTGAGCGGATCCTTTTCAGAATGCATTAGGGCCTGAACGGATCTCACAAACGGAAAACCAAAATGCTCCTGCACTTGTGTCATTCCCAGGGTGTTGAATTCTGTATTTGCTAATGAGATGCCGAGGTTTAATTATTCTACCGAGATAAAGGACTCACTTAATTGCTCGCACAACAATGCAGTACTGTATCAGCTCAGTGAAATGCTGTATTTGCTTAGTCATGTATGTGGTAACAGAATGCGGAATTTCAATGTACTGTACATACTGCTGATAATGAAAGTATGGCAAAAACACAACATAAATTCCTTCCTAATATTGTCATTTGGCTTGCTCAATTTTATGTTTAATTTTTAAATAGTTGGGTGGGATAAACAATAGAGACCATTCAGTTTACACAAAAAATGGATGTCACATGGCATCCTATCAGCAAGAACTACAGGTCCTTCTCAAAAAATTAGCATATTGTGATAAAGTTCATTATTTTCTGTAATGTACTGATAAACATTAGACTTTCATATATTTTAGATTCATTACACACCAACTGAAGTAGTTCAAGCCTTTTATTGTTTTAATATTGATGATTTTGGCATACAGCTCATGAAAACCCAAAATTCCTATCTAAAAAAATTTGCATATTTCTTCCGACCAATAAAAGAAAAGTGTTTTTAATACAAAAAAAGTCAACCTTCAAATAATTATGTTCAGTTATGCACTCAATACTTGATCAGGAATCCTTTTGCAGAAATGACTGCTTCAATGCGGCGTGGCTTGGAGGCAATCAGCCTGTGGCACTGCTGAGGTGTTATGGAGGCCCAGGATGCTTCGATAGCGGCCTTAAGTTCATCCAGAGTGTTGGGTCTTGCGTCTCTCAACTTTCTCTTCCCAATATCCCACAGATTCACTATGGGGTTCAGGTCAGGAGAGTTGGCAGGCCAATTGAGCACAGTAATACCATGGTCAGTAAACCATTTACCAGTGGTTTTGGCACTGTGAGCAGGTGCCAGGTCGTGCTGAAAAATGAAATCTTCATCTCCATAAAGCTTTTCAGCAGATGGAAGCATGAAGTGCTCCAAAATCTCCTGATAGCTAGCTGCATTGACCCTGCCCTTGATAAAACACAGTGGACCAACACCAGCAGCTGACATGGCACCCCAGACCATCACTGACTGTGGGTACTTGACACTGGACTTCAGGCATTTTGGCATTTCCCTCTCCCCAGTCTTCCTCCAGACTCTGGCACCTTGATTTCCGAATGACATGCAAAATTTGCTTTCATCCGAAAAAAGTACTTTGGACCACTGAGCAACAGTCCAGTGCTGCTTCTCTGTAGCCCAGGTCAGGCGCTTCTGCCGCTGTTTCTGGTTCAAAAGTGGCTTGACCTGGGGAATGCGGCACCTGTAGCCCATTTCCTGCACACGCCTGTACACGGTGGATCTGGATGTTTCTACTCCAGACTCAGTCCACTGCTTCCGCAGGTCCCCCAAGGTCTGGAATCGGTCCTTCTCCGCAATCTTCCTCAGGGTCCGGTCACCTCTTCTCGTTGTGCAGCGTTTTCTGCCACACTTTTTCCTTCCCACAGACTTCCCACTGAGGTGCCTTGATACAGCACTCTGGGAACAGCCTATTTGTTCAGAGATTTATTTCTGTGTCTTACCCTCTTGCTTGAGGGTGTCAATGATGGCCTTCTGGACAGCAGTCAGGTCGGCAGTCTTACCCATGATTGCGGTTTTGAGTAATGAACCAGGCTGGGAGTTTTTAAAAGCCTCAGGAATCTTTTGCAGGTGTTTAGAGTAAGGCTACTTTCACACTAGCGTTCGGGCGGATCCGTTCTGAACGGATCCGCCCATAATAATGCAGACGGAGGCTCCGTTCAGAACGGATCCGTCTGCATTATTTTAGCATATAACAGCTAAGTGTGAAAATAGCCTGGGACGGATCCGTCCAGACTTTCAATGTAAAGTCAATGGGGGACGGATCCGCTTGAAGATTGAGCCATATTGTGGCATCTTCAAACGGATCCGTCCCCATTGACTTACATTGTAAGTCTGGACGGATCCGCACGCCTCCGCACGGCCAGGCGGACACCCGAACGCTGCAAGCAGCGTTCAGCTGTCCGCCTGTCCGTGCGGAGGCGAGCGGAGCGGAGGCTGAACGCCGCCAGACTGATGCAGTCTGAGCGGATCCGCCTCCATTCAGACTGCATCAGGGCTGGACGGCTGCGTTCGGGTCCGCTCGTGAGCTCCTTCAAACGGAGCTCACGAACGGAAACCCGAACGCTAGTGTGAAAGCAGCCTTAATTAGTTGATTCAGATGATTAGGTTAATAGCTCGTTTAGAGAACCTTTTCATGATATGCTAATTTTTTTAGATAGGAATTTTGGGTTTTCATGAGCTGTATGCCAAAATCATCAATATTAAAACAATAAAAAGGCTTGAACTACTTCAGTTGTGTGTAATGAATCTAAAATATATGAAAGTCTAATGTTTATCAGTACATTACAGAAAATAATGAACTTTATCACAATATGCTAATTTTTTGAGAAGGACCTGTATTAAGGATGGGTTTCCATGTTCAGTTTTTTTTATACAGTTTTTGAAGCCAGAGACATAAGATAAGACTCAGTCTCCATTATAGGTGTCCTCCATTTATGTCCCCTTCCTTTCTCTTCCAAAACTGCATAAAAAAACAACAACTTGGAAATCTAATCTTAGGGCCTTCTTAAGGCCTCTTTCACACAAGCAAGTTTTCTGTCCAGATGCAATGTGTCCAGACTGAATCCTGACCCATTTAAATTATTTAAAAAAAGGAGGAAATACCACTGCATGCAGTGGGATTTCATCTGGCAAAATCCTGGTATTCACACCAGAAAACGGACCCCATTATAGAGAACGGGATCTGTCGGAAGCCATCAGTGTCCAGCATATACCAAATCCTGTGCATTCCAGCATCGGACTGGCTCACCAGAGTACCAGAGGATCCTCTGGTGGCCCAGACTCTGATATCATAGTGGGCTCCAAAGGTCCAGGAGATTTGAAGCCGATTCTGGAGCCAACCACTTGCCACTAGGGTCTATTTCTTTTAATCAAAACCTATAAGACTTTATTGATGATATGAACAAAGATTTCCTCCGATAGGCCCAAGGAACCCCAGTCCAACCATGGCAGTTTCAATATTCTGCATCTATGCCAGAACGGAATACTGGAATCATTCTACGGATGTTTACCTAACCTAACACATTTGGATGTCTTAGATGGGTGACCCTTGCTTGAGATCATACTCTATGGGCCAAAGCAGACAGTGGCAATTATCTACAATTCCAGTTCTAGCAAACACCATCCATGCATTACTGCTGAAAATTTTGGGGTTGAACAGAAAACTAGAAGCCAGATATTCTGGACATCACCTGGTCCAGTATCATGTCAAAAGAGGAGGTTGTCAAGTTGAGTCAATCCATGTAAACTAAAACAAAAAAATTGTGCTTCTGACATATTGTAAGAAGAGCATAGAGATCCAACATCTAAAAGGTTTGGTGACTCATGACCAACTTTCCCTACTTTAGAATCACTCAATGAAGACAAGTTATTTTGGGACACTGAATTCTATGCACGATGCAAAAATGTTCTGTATTGTGCTGCACAGCGGACTATAATCCCCGGGTGCTGCTGGTGATTTGAACAATGCTGCGCAGGTTAAACTTGTCCCTCTCTGAGGAATCTTTTCTGTTTTCAGGCTTGGCAAATTTACGAAAGCAGCTGGATACATAAAACTTTAATTACTATAATTCATTTGAAATAAAAAAACAACACACAAAACAGGTTTACAGTGAAAGCAACACAAGGTTTTGTAAGCATATTCAATAATGGCCAAAAAAATTATAGAATAAAGAAGTTCATCAACACATATCAATGTCACATGATCAATGGAAAATATTAGTTACTGTATGTATTACACATGTGCAAATAATGTGGGATTGAAGGGAACCTGTGGCGTACCTTCGATGGAGGCCGGGTTGGTTCTTCTTTCTCTTTTTAATGGGAGGACACTGCGTTTTCCAGCAGCCACCACTAAGGGGAGCTCCCTCTAGTGGTGGCTGCATGAAGTCAGCTTTGTATTAAGAGGGAAGCAGGAGATTTATCAACGTATTTATACCGGTTGTCTGACAGGAAGACATTGAGTGATATGGTGTTCAGATACGCCATATTTGTGAAGGAGGGCCCATGCTCTAAATTTTGTGGGGCCCTACGAGATCTGCATAAGCCCCAGCCTGTCACCATGAAAATGCAATGTAAGCTGCAAGCAGCACGTTATAGAGCATGACGAGCTGAGCAGATTGATAGTTTTGTGAAAAAGGTTTCAGTAAAATGTGTAAATTATTCATTTAAATTCCTGCTCACTCCGGGCTTTGAAGTCAAGGAGGCAGTCATATCACTGCTGCAGCACAGACTCAAGGTGGCCAGGGTGGGAGTTGCTGAGCATGCGTGCCTATGTGCGCTTTTACAGTCTCTACCACAACAGAGGATGGCGATTTTTCCTATAGTGTGCAAGTACGACCACCGTTGCTGGATTGCAGGGTGGTCGTAACCATGGACTGATGTAACTGAAAAACTAATCAAGCCAGCAAAGGCAATATGGACAATCACAATACATTAGTAAGTGCCTTGTATTAAATTTGTTTACATGATAAATGCCATTTGCTGAAGTGAGGCCACCCCTTTAAAGGACATCTGTCAGCAGATTTGGACCTATGAAGCTGGCTGACCTGCTGCGTGTGCACTTGGCAGCTGAAGGCATCTGTGTTGGTCCTATGTTCAATCAAATTGCAGAGGGTGCGGCAATTGCAGAAAGAGCAGAGCCTCTAGGTGTAACATCAATGCCCCCATTGCTCCTAGAGGCTCATTTGCATATATTAAAACATCAGGCACATCTGAACATGGGACCAACACAGATGTCTTCAGCTGCCAAGTGCACATGCAGCAGGTCAGCCAGTGTAATAGGTACAAATCTGCTGACAAATATCCTTTAAGTGTCCTTGTAATAGGTTTATACATTTAGAAACACTATTTCCAGATTCTCCCAGGTGCCACATGGATACCTTTCAGCTACAAAATATATACAGTGCTGCCTATAATTATTCATACCCCTGGCCAATTTTGACTTAAAGTTACTGTTATTCAACCAGCAAGTAATTTTTAAGAGGCATTATTGTGGAATTTTTTTTTTTTTCCTCAGCTTCTATTTACATTTGAGCAAAAAGTGTCCAGTCCAAAATGATTCATACCCTTCTCAATAATAAATAGAAAAGCCTTTATTGGCTATTACAGCAAACAAACGCTTCCTATAATTGCAGACCAGCTTTTTGCATGTCTCCACAGGTATTTTTGCCAATTCATCTTAGGCTACTTTCACACTAGCGTTCGATCGGATCCGTTCTGAACGGATCCGATCGTAATAATGCAGACGGAGGCTCCGTTCAGAACGGATCCGTCTGCATTATATTAGCAAAAAAAAGCTAAGTGTGAAAATAGCCTCGGACGGATCCGTCCAGACTTTCAATGTAAAGTCAATGGGGGACGGATCCGCTTGAAGATTGAGCCATATTGTGGCATCTTCAAACGGATCCGTCCCCATTGACTTACATTGTAAGTCTGGACGGATCCGCACGCCTCCGCACGGCCAGGCGGACACCCGAACGCTGCAAGCAGCGTTCAGCTGTCCGCCTGTCCGTGCGGAGGCGAGCGGAGCGGAGGCTGAACGCCGCCAGACTGATGCAGTCTGAGCGGATCCGCTCTATTCAGACTGCATCAGGGCTGGACGGCTGCGTTCGGGTCCGCTCGTGAGCCCCTTCAAACGGAGCTCACGAGCGGACACCCGAACGCTAGTGTGAAAGCAGCCTTAAAGGGACACTGACAGGGCCAATAAGCATATTGAGGTATATATATATATGGCACTACAGGTCTTATAATGGGTATTACAATCATATAAGTATCCCCCCTGTCCACATTATACAAACAGTAAACTTTAAGTTTTATAACCTGCTCCAGCGGTCTGCAATCTGCCGAAGGGGCGGCGTTTCACCTCTCTTGCACCCAGCCAGCCTCCCCAACTGCCGATTTGAAGCGCCACCCAGTTCATGAATATTCAGTTTGCTGGGCGGCTTCTGCGGTCCCCGCTCTGAAGCGCTTCGCTTAACAGTGCCCGGCGCATGCGCCAGATCTTGTGAAGTCCGGTACAGTAAGCGCCGCCCAGCTCATCAATATTCACTTCGCTGGGCGGCGCTTACTGTCCCTGACTTCACAAGATCCGGCGCATGCGCAGGGCACTGTTAAGCGCAGCGCTTCAGAGCGGGGACCGCAGAAGCCGCCCAGCAAACTGAATATTCATGAGCTGGGCGGCGCTTCAAATCGGCAGTTGGGGAGGCTGGCTGGGCGCAAGAGAGGTGAAACGCCGCCCCTTGGGCAGATTGCAGACCGTTGGAGCAGGTTATAAAACTTAAAGTTTACTGTTTGTATAATGTGGACAGGGGGGATACTTATATGATTGTAATACCCATTATAAGACCTGTACTGCCATATATATACCTCAATATGCTTATTGGCCCTGTCAGTGTCCATTTAAGCAAAGAGCTTCAAATCATTCAGGTTGGAGGGTCTTCTTGCCATCAACCCTGATCTTTAGCTCCCTCCACAGATTCTTAATTGGATTCAAATCTGGACTGTGGCTGGGCCACTCCAAACCGTTCATGTTGTTGTCTGCTAACCATTTCTTCACCACTTTTGCTGTGTGTTTTGGGTCATTGTCATGCTGAAATGTCCACTGGTGCCCAAGGCCAAGTTTCTCTGCAGACTGCCTGATGTTGTCGTTGAGAATCCTCATGTATTGCTCTTTTTTCATGGTGCCGTTAACTGTGATTAGGTTCCCTGGTCCATTGGCTGAAAAACACCCCCAAAGCATTAGGTTCCCACCACAATGTTTGACAGTGGGGTGGGTGTTCTTTGGGTTGAAGGCTTCTCCTTTTTAACGCTAAATGAAGGAAACAGCTTTGTGACCAAACAATTCAATTTTTGTTTCATCTGACCATAACACAGAAGACCAGAAGTCTTCTTCTTTGTCCAGATGAGCTTTTGCAAGGGCCAAGCAAGATTTTGTGTGCCTTATCTGGAGAAGTGGCGTCCTCCTTGGTCTGCATCCGTGGAACCCAGCAGTGTGCAGTGTCCATTGGATTGTCTGCCTTGAGACATTGCCACCAGTAGAGCCCAGATTCACCAGGGTGGCCTTGGTGGTGATCCTTGGATTCTTTTTTACCTCTCTAACTATCCTCCTGGCCAGCACAGGTGTCACTTTTGGCTTCCGACCACATCCTCTGAGATTTTCCACAGTGCGGAACATCTTGTATTGTTTAATAATACTTTGCACTGTACTCACTGGAACTTGAAAACATTTAGAAATGGCCTTGTAGCCCTTTCCTGACTTGTGAGCAGCCACAATGTGCAGCCGCAGGTTCTCACTGAGCTCCTTTGTCTTAGCCATGACTGTCCACAAACCACCTGCAGAGAGCTGCTGTTTTTCACCTGTTGAGTTGATTAAAACAGCTGTTCCTAATTAATCAGGGTAATTAGGATGCTTTAGAAGAGCTTGGACTATTTGGAATGGTATAGAACATTAGATTTTCCCGCAGACTGTAACAGTTTGTGAAGGGTATGAATAATTTTGGACTGGACACTTTTTGCGCAAATGTAAATAAAAGCTGAGAAATGTTGTTTTTTCCCCACAATAATGCCTCTTGTACATCATCTTATTATCTTTTGGGAGACACCCATGTCATTTCCCGTCAAAAAATTACTTGCTGGTTGAATAAAAGTAACTTTAAGTCAAAATTTGCCTGGGGTATGAATAATGATGGGCAGCACTGTAGATGTAATATAGACTGGGCTGTAGTGGATAGAAGAAACATGGCAGCCTCTCTAAGAACAGCAGGTTCTGTGCAGGACTGTAACCATTAACTTCAGTAGAGCTAAGGCTGTAGACCTGTAGTCACTTATTTTCTTCCCAAAATATGTTACACGTGGGACAAAAACATGATGTTAACAGCTCCTAAGCTGCACTACTGGACACAAGCCATGGACAGGTGCGCCATGTTCTGCTTCAATTCCTCTGTGGTGGCGCTATAAGAAAACTGAACACTTGCAGAATGGTTCCCATGCAGTTACAGCAGGTCAATTGGGGGTCTCAGCAGTGGGACTACCTCAGACCATCTTAATTTTGGGGGAACCTTCCAATAAAAAGTGATTCCCCAAACCTGACAACCCCTTTAGGAGTATCTGCTTTCGAGATGAGGTGTCAAGAGAAAAGGGGAATAACATTTTTATACGAAAAATTATGTTTCAGCTCTTGGAAACTGTGAATAAGAATATAAGAGCATAAGTCCGGGCAAAAATGTAAAATTTCTCACCCCACAAAACTATCTTACATGGAGCCAGATACTGAATCTTGTGATATGAAAGATGAGAGTATTTTCTGGATAGATGGTGAGGAGCACAACCTACATTTATAAGACCGTATTGCTATATATCAAGCTATTGAAGCATTCAGCTCATCAAGAAGAAAGGCGTGGAACAGACGCATCTCCATCCAACCCCACCATCCTCAGCACTGCACCACTATCTCTTGCTAGAAAGAAGGGTTGCGCACGTGAGTGGTTTCTCCTGTCAAAGTGAAACTGAGGAGAGATCAATTTAAATAATGCTTGTGTGTGCAAGACCTTGATTTTGTTTGCTATTGCTGCAGCAAAATTTTGCAACAGCATCCAATCCACATCGTCTAATTTTAGGGCTTCCTTTATCCTGGTTCACCTTTGCTTTCTAAATAGAAGACAGGACTATGTCAGTCCAATAGCGCAAATTTACATTTTCCGCAGTGAAAACGATCCTGTTTTGTCGTAACATGAATGCAATTTGCATATATTAGTAGTTACTCCCTACTTTACTTTTTAATTAAGCCACTGGGATATATTACGGCAGATATTGCCACATTTCACATTGGTACTACCAACCACCACCAAACTATGGAGAACATAATTAAAGAGGTTTCCGGGCTTATGAAAAATACACAAAAAGTACCGGACCCAGATGATGTGCGATCCTTCCCCACTGCAGGTGAGTCATGGCCATCTCCAACTGCGTCCTGGTGCTCACGATCCTTAGGGCTCATGCACACGAGCGTATTTTCTTTCCGTCTCCGTTCCGTTTTTTTTTTTGCGGACTGTATGCGGCACCATTCATTTCGATGGGTCCACAAAAAAAAACCTGAACTTGCTCCATGTGCTTTCGATTTCCGTATGTCCGTATTTCCATCCCGCAAAAAAAAATAGAACATGTCCTATTATTGTCCGCATTACGGACAAGAATAGTACTGTTCTATTAGGGGCCAGCTGTTCTGTTTTGTAAAATACGGAATGCACACGGACGCTATTTGCATTCTTTTGCAGATCCGTTTTTTAACGACTGCAAAAAACATACAGTCGTGTGCATGGGCCTTAGGGTGCACACAAGTTCTCTTCCTGGCTCTTAAAGGACCAGCGCGCACATGGGTTAATCTGTTCCCATCCCATGGTAGTGTTCCCTGGGGTATACAAGGCATCTCCCCCTATGGGAAGGTGCCTGAGCAAAAGTTTCCTAGTGTATGTAGTCCTGCAAAGGTGCGGTATTGTATTATTTTGACCTCCCGTGCCTGACCTCTGTTTACTGGGTTGGCCCTGTGCCACTTGTAATGCACTATTGCCTGTCCTAACCTTGGCTTGCCCACTGACCATGATTTTGCCTGTCCTCTTGGTGCTATGCACTGGTGCATCTTGAGCCGCCTGGGTCAGCAGCTTCTGAACGGAGACTACTACTAGAGATAGTGGCCAGGTGGCCCATGCAGAAAAGTCCACATCTTTATACGGCAGTGAAAACCAGGGGTTCACCTTGATAGCGTCCTCAGGATTAGTCCAAAGCCAAATATGTTCACTGGCACAGAGGGCAGTGGGTTCACACTCACTGCATTATATGATGCCACCATAGCTCAGAATAATTTGCTTTTAATTTTCATTATTTTGCCCAGCTCAGTGTTGCACCTTTGTTTTTATGCTGCTAGTGCTTGCTGTGAGTGTTCCTCTCCCATCTCACAAACTTAGCTTCTCTGTTTTTTAGCTGCCTGCATGCTCATCTGTTAAAATTTTGCAAGGGAGCACTGTAACCAATCCATGTCTGCTCTGTTTTGCTGCTGCTTACTGATTCTGCTACCCAGCATGTGAAACATTATCCTTCCTGAGACAATAAGGGAGAAAAACTAGCGACCGGTAGAGATAAGAGGCATGTGATGTGTGACATCCTCCACTACAGGGAGAGAGTGAGGAGAAATAATCATGTCTTCAGTGTACAGGATGTCACACAAGCAGGAATGTGATGATGTGACCTCATGTGAAACTGGCTTACAGAGGCATTTCAGCTACAAACACAATTTGCACATCATTTTTAAAACCCCTTTAAGTTTTTACCCTGCACAGTACAGTCCTATAAGAAATGTACACTATTGCACTGAGTAATCAGTGGGGATGTCCTGAGTATGTACGCTGAGGTCTTAGGACAGGTCATATATATTGTGGGAGTGACGAGACAGGTAAGCGTCACTGTATAGCGCAGTCACTAGTTTACTATATACCGGTACAGTAAGTCTTGTGCGGCAGTACAGTCGTGTGAACGGTAGACGTATACAGTGCATCATTTATTCATGTGACCTTAGTGTCTTAGATGGTGAATGATACATCAGTTTACATTTGACTGCTAACTTACATATTACTATAAATTTTACAGCTGCTTGTTTTTTAGTGTTTGCTTTCTAAGGCTATTTTCACACTAGCGTTAATATTTTCCGGTATGGGGATCGATCATAGGGTCTCAATACCGGGAAAAAAAAAATAAAATAAAAAAAAAAAAATGTTTTGTCCACATTCATTGTCAATGGGGACAAAACGTAACTGAACATAACTGAACAGAACCGAGTGCTCCAAAATGCATTCCGTTCCTATACCGGGGAGAAAACCGCAAAACGGATCCGTCCCCCTTGACTTGCATTGTGGGTCATGTTTTCTCTGAAACAATAGAAAACTGATCCGTCCCCCATTGACTTTCAATGGAGTTTATGACGGATCCGTCTTGGGTATGTTAAAAGATAATAACGGATGCAGATGGTTGTATTATCAGTAACGGAAACCGGATCCAGCAAAAACTCTAGTGTGAAAGTAGCCTAAGGCCTCTTTCAGACGGGCGAGATTTCCGCGGGGTGCCATGCATGAGGTGAACGCATGGCACCCGCACTGAATCCGGACCCATTAATTTCTATGGGGCTGTGCACATGAGCGGTGATTTTCACGCACAGTTGCTAGGAGACGATAGGGATGGGGACCCGATCATTATTATTTTCCCTTAGAACATGGTTATAAGGGAAAATAATAGCATTGTTAATACAGAATGCATAGTACAATAGGGCAGAGGGGTTAAAAAAATATAATAATAATAATTTAACTCACCTTAATCCACTTGTTCGCGCAGCCGGCATCTCTTCTGTCTTCATCTTTCTGTGCAGTAGGAAAAGGACCTGTGGTGACGTCACTGCGCTCATCACATGGTCCGTCACATGATCCATCCCCATGGTAAACGATCATGTGATGGACTATATGATGAGCGCACTGACGTCATCAAAGGTTCTATTCATCAAAGAAGAAGACAGAAGAGATGCCGGCTGCGCGAACAAGTGGACTAAGGTGAGTTAAATTATTATTATTATTTTTTTTTAACCCCTCCAGCCCTATTGTACTATGCATTCTGTATTCAGAATGCTATTATTTTCCCTTATAACCATGTTATAAGGGAAAATAATACAGTCTACACAACCTTGAACCCAAACCTGAACTTCTGTGAAGAAGTCCGGGTTCGGGTTTGGGTACCAAACATGCCGATTGTGGCTGCGGACAAGAATAGGACATGCTCTATTTTTTTGCGGAAAAACAGAAGTGCGGATGCAGACAGCAGATGGTGGTGTAGTCCGCATCTTTTGTGGCCCCATTGAAAATGAATGGGTCCGCACCTCACAAAATGAATGCGGATGTGTGAATGGACCCTTAGTTATGGTCCATGGTAGCAGAATCCATAATGGAATTCTTACATTACCCGAACCTGAATCTTGTACGCCAAACTTGGAATACAAGTTTGCTTATCCATAGTTGCGACCACAGGGGTGAATAAAGTGTTTTTCTTTTTACTAATTTTTTGTGAGAGTGCTGCCATTTTTTTTAATTCTTATATTGTCCGGATTTGTTGCCGGATCCATTGGCCTGCACCTCCATATATATATATATATATATATATATATATATATATATATATATATATATATATATATATATATATATATATATATATATATATGGCCTCATGCAAATGGCCATTGCCGGCCGTGGCTCGTATTGCGGCCCGCAAACACCATCACGGATGCAGAACCATTCACTTGAATGGGTCCGCAATCCAGAGCTACGGTGCGGAAAGGAGGCACGGAACCGTGTTTCTGTCCGTGCCTCTGCAACGCAAGAAAATATAACTTGTTCTATTTTTTTACAGTGCGGATGGATCACGGCTGTTGCCCTCGCATTAGGGACCACAAATTGCGGTCCCCAATCCACAGAACGGCCGCATAACAGCCTTGTGCATGAGGCCTTACTTTTTTAGTGAGGCAAGGTGACCCAAACATTGATGTTCTGGCAAAGTTTTTATTTTTTGTTTTTTACAATCATCTGACAGAGTAGATAATGTGATATTTTTATAGAGCAGGTCCTAACGACGCGGCGATACCGAATATGTCTATTTATTCTTTTTTGGGGGGATTTACACAATAAAAAAAACTGGGTATTACACTTTTTGTGATGTAAGGTGATAAAAAAAATGCTTTTTTAGGCACTTTTTTATTTATTTTTTACTGCGTTTACCAGATGGGTTGGATCAAATGCTATTTTTATAGAGCAGGTTGTTACATACAATACGTGAATTAAAAAATTTGTATTTTACACAATAAAAGCATTTTTGAAAAAAAAATAAAGTTTTTGTGTTTCTATATTTTTTTTATTTTTTGGGCTCATTTTTTGCGGGATGAGATGACGATTTAATTAGTACCATTTTGGGGCACATACGAATTTTTGATCGCTTGGTATTACACTTTTTGTGATGTAAGGGGATAAAAAAAATAGCTTTTTTGTCTATATCCTTTAAAGGAATCTTCCAAGATTTTTTAACACCAGTATCTGATCGTGGGGGTCCGACACCCGGGATCCCTGCCTATCAGCTGTTTGAGAAGGCACCGGTGCTCGCAGTGGTGCCCCGGCTATCTCCCTGCTCACCAAGCACAGTGTGGTAGGTTGTATAGCGGCTGTGCTTGGTATCGCAGCTCAGCCCTACTCACTTCAATGGGGCTGAGCTGTACCTAGGCCACGTGACTGATGACCATGACCTCACTTTGCCTAGAAAAGGCCGAGAGAAGGCCAGGCCACTACTGCGAGCACCAGTGCCTTCTCCAACAGTTGATCAGTGGGGGTCCCAGATGTCACACACCCAACGATCCAGAGGATAGGTCATCAGTTAAATTTTTGGGGGGAAAACCTCTTTAAAGTGAAGCTATAATAGAACAGAATGGGTCTGAGATGGACAAATACCAGGGCACAAATGGTGGTTTCCTTCATTCTCACAACTATGATGAAAACTTGGTGGTTCAGAGATATCAGTATACTTCCCAAGTATTTAGCAGATTGTCCCAAGAGTCAGAGTGATGAGTGAATTGGTTTGTACCGCAATGTGAAAATCCAATTCGTTCATCACAGTAATTTACCTTTGGTAGAGGAACTGTCCCTATCCCGCCAGTATACTGCATTTTTCCCTGGCTGCGGGGCTCGCTAGAAAATCTTATTCTCACGCACGTGCCATTACGGCGAGTAGTGCCACATGTGCGTATATATTCAACAACAAATCCAAACCCAGGATTGTGGCGCGAGTGGGTTCGGATTCGTTATTGAGTATATTCATGAATGCCCTGCTACTCGCAGTAATGGCCCAGAATAAATTTTCTTGGGAGACCCGCTCCTATTTTAATGTGATCGCATAAGGAAAAATGCAATATACCAACAGTAGAGGGACAGTCCCTCTACCACAGGTATATTACTGTGATGATCGAGTCAGATTTGTACGTAGCGGTATGAACCGATTCGCTCAGCACCAGTCAGAATCTAATATTGATGGCCTATCCTAAGGACAACCTATTTAACTAAGGATTTCCAATCATTCTGATGCATGGATTTTCTATACATAACCAGATAGCGACACCAGTGCAGTACTCATGTGAACAGACATCAATATCATTCTACATTACCTTGGAAATGTTACTGGAACGGCTGACTGAACGCCCCAAAGTCTTTTCATTCTGCAATACAACATAAAGGGAAATACATGAGTTATAGAAAATGATTCGTCACATGAAAGACAGGAGAGAACAGGCAACAATGGCAGTCAGCCGCTAGAGGTGAATACGCATTACTCTGCGTATTGTGCTGCCAGACATCGTTTTATCAACCTTCTCATGTCATAATGAGCTTCTCTGTTACAATGTCACAAAGGAAACATGACATATACATTTTAACGCACATGAATGTAGATGGTTAAAGACCCTTCCTCTAATAAAAGGTTTGCAGGTTAGAAAGAACAAGATAAAGACTGGACTGTCACTAAAAACAAGGAACTTTTTTCCAATTTCCAAGAAAAAAATTCCATGGATTTGTAATTTCGCTAGATTAGTAATTTTCATCATTTAACAGTTCACGCTGGTAATGAGTTGATATCAGTAGCTGGACTCAGTTCCTCAAATTACCGTAAAAATTGTTGCCTGCCGTGATTTGTTTGAAGTTATAAAAAATAAAATAAAAATTAGGCTGACAACCTGAACACAGGGTTTGTTTGTAGTCTGTTACTATGGAGACAAAGAGCTGAGCAGGGGAGCTGTCAACACAGTACAATTGGGAAAGTTTCTTCATGCTATATTTTATCTTCAGTCTTTTGGAGGAACGGTTATAAAGGGCAGACAGACGCATTTCATGCCTTACTTTTTGCACATGATAGTACGTTGGCAGAGTGTCTGAGAAGGCCATACCCCAAGGAAAACTGGACAAACATGGAGAGAGTATAAATGTACATGCTGCTCTGGTCACTCTGAAAACAAATTCTATAGGTTTTTTTATGTGTCAATTGTGTCCTTTTCTGATTTTGGTATTTTAGGGTTTATCTTTACAGACTGTCCAGCTTATCCTTGTTAATATACAGAAAGCATTATATATGAAAACTAGCGCCCACAGCAACTAATTAGCATCCTGTTGTAAAATTAAAGGGTCACTGCCAATTTGTAAAACATCCGCCACGTCAGGTATTTTGCTTGGTGGGGCAACCAGGGGCTGAGATCCCACCGATTGCTGGAATGAAGGGACTCAGCACATGGCTGAGCGCTGTGCCACCTCCAGCCCTGATTTGCTTTATTCCTCTCTTTTGGGAAAGCTAACAAGAAGACAAGCTCGTAGACATGTAAAGCATCACTAATCCTGTTTCGCCTGGGTAAACCCTCAGAGCTGAAAGTGCTCAGCGCTCCTCCGAGAGATTTCTGCCCCTTCCTTCTAATGATCAATAAGGGACCCCATACCTGGACCCCCACCAACGAAAAATTATCTTGCCTCAAGTTTTGCGGTATGACTGCAATCTTTCAAAACCGTGTTCGGATTCTGTTTGATGACATAGAGAACCCCCATGATCCGAGAACAGGATGTCTCCATCGCAGATAAGGCTGAAT
Source organism: Bufo gargarizans (assembly GCF_014858855.1). Lineage (NCBI taxonomy): Eukaryota > Metazoa > Chordata > Amphibia > Anura > Bufonidae > Bufo > Bufo gargarizans. The sequence goes on along the minus strand of NC_058085.1, from coordinate 274,370,415 downwards.
TCACATCACCATTGAGCTTTACGTTCTTCTGATCCATTAACTTTAACAAAAGGATCAGTTATTCTGAGCATCAGTTATGATCAGTTTGTATCAGCCCTACCTGTTTGGTTTCACACTTGCAGTGTGAATATCGGTAGAGAATAGCCTGCCGGAATCCTGCGGATCCGTCGCTGACGGATGCCTGCTGGAATGCTCCAATGCCCCACTCAGAGGGTGTGCCTGGGTGAAGGGGATATGTCAAGGTTCAGCTTTGAACCCGGACAACCCCTTTAAAGTGCAATAGGGTCTGGTGGAGATCCGGACGCATTCCAGCAGACAATGCGGAGGATCTGCCGGACACAAACTGCTACATGCTGCAGTTTGTGTCCGGATGATTCCTGGCGTTCTCTGCCGGATCAGCCTGGCAGAATTCACACTGGAGGTGTCCAACCAGCCGTTATTTTTGAACGGAGAAAAAGTCCTGCATGCAGCGTTTTTCTCAGTTCAAAAATAACTGATCTCTGAGGGAACTGACACAAACGGATGCAAACTAATAACTGATGCTCAAAAAAAGACAGATCAGTTACCCTGTTTCCCCGAAAATAAGACAGTGTCTCATATTAATTTTTGCTCCCAAAGCTGCGCTAGGTCTTATTTTCAGGGATGTCTTATTTTTCCATGACACAGGGGGATCAGAGGGGGTAATTAAAATGACACAGGAGAATCTGAGGGGGGAAATTACCATTTTAGTACCCCTTTCTTATCCTCCTGTGTCATTTTGATTCCCCCCGCTGATCCCCCTGTGTCATTTTAATTACCGTTTTTAGTCTCCCCCCATCTTCACCAGACATCCCCCACCTTCCATCAGATATTCCCCCCCCCCCCCCCCACCTGTCACCCCGTCCCCTGTGTCTCCGTGCCAGCAAAGTTGTGAGACTCCATCAGGAGAGAGCGGGCAGCGGGCGGAAGAAGGCGGCAGCTTGTCCTGGCGGCGGTGCGGGCTCTCTGATTTAAAGAGACCTTGCACCGCCTGCGCTGCGGCCAATCAGTGAGCTGCGTGGCGGCGCCTTACGGCACCGTAGCTGAGGGGTCCTTACATTCTGGGGTGGCTTGCTTTATAATCGGGGAGGCATTATGTTCGGGTGATGCTTTATAATCGGGGAGGCCTTATTTTTGGGGGGATGCCTTATATTACAGCGATAGGCAAAACTAGAGGTAGGTTTTATTTTCGGGGGATATCTTATTTTCAGGGAAACACTGTATTTTTAGTGATGCTCAAAATAAAGAATCCTTTTTTTTCTGACGGATCAGAAGAAGGGAAAGCTAAACGGTGATGTGAACTCTGGCTTAATCTATCTAGAGTCTTACAATTTATAAGTTCTGCAGTCAAATATTCATATTTTTTCAATTTTTTGCCAACACCAATATGAACAATCTTTCAGAGAAGAAAACGCTTTAGCAGAGAACCAGCATCACACCATGCCTTGAACGCACTGGCTCTCAATTCTGCTGGATTTAGCTTCTCCGATCTCTTAAACACTTGTGGTTTTTACAGCGGCGGAGGACGTGACCTGGAACGAGGCATATTTTGTCCTTGTTGTAATTGAAGTTTTCACTGTCAAAGCTGTTGCCCTGCTAAAATATCAACTCTGCAACCTTCAATTTTTACAAAATCTCAGGTCATCATTTGGCAACTCAATTTCCCCATCTTTCATTGCTTATGACACATCATGGCTTCAGCTGTACAAGGTGACTCACTCATCAAAACCCGTGCATCCGTCAGCGTATTCCATGTAATGTTTGCCTTCTAGACGTAAACGCCACGCATTAAACTGAATTTCTTTAATTTATTTGTGTACTTCTCTAGTATTATTTGATTTAAATACGCAAATAAACACTGCAAAGATACCATAGAGCTGATATATTAAAATACATACTCTAATAATCTGAAACCTTTTTTTTTCATTTTCCCCCCATTTGTTTTATTATTTCCTACTACGCAAAAATCTATAATAAAATATTGCAGTTTTTACATCTGCCACTAGATGTCAGTAGAACAGGCTGCACAGTGGGAGCAGTTCTACTAAAGGGGTATTCCCATCTTACCCCACTCCCCGGTGAAGCTTGTGTGGAAGAGTCCGTGTAATTTCATACCGGACGGTATGGTGCTTGTATGACACACGAAACCACATAGGCTCACCAGAGCCTGATACACATTGCCACGCAGCGGCCCCACACTAATATATAGGAACACAAAGGTAAGAGACGGAAACATGGATTTCTCTCATTGACCACACGGTATGTGCCCCCCATGTGTGGAATAGTACATGTGATTCCATCATACTGGATCCTCTATGAGATACATATAGGGGGAGATATGAAAAAGGAAAGCTGGTTTAGTTACTCATATTAACCAATCAGATTTCACTGTTCATTTTTCGGATCTCGTTTGGAAAATGAAAAGATCAAATCGAATTGGTTGCTATGGGCGACTAAGACAGTTTTCCTAAATCTCACCCCCTGGATTTCCATAGGTTCAAGTAGTAAAGGCATGTCACTGATGCCTGATTCACACGGTTGCTAGGCAACAGCCCCAATCTGATTGATATAGGGATAGAAGCAGCAAGAAAAGGAATAGGTTGGCAACTTCCCTTTAAATGCAATTGTCTCCATGGTTACAGACTACAAACAGACCCTGGGTGCCCGCCTTCTGCCTGCTCTTTGTGTGCTAATCTACACACAGTAGGGGATGAGTAAAACACATGACTGCAGGATAAGGGTGGGGCCTGATGGCGCGGTTGGCCACAAGCGGCCATCCCATTCCCACCCGCGGCGCACAATTTTACCACAAAACAGCGTGGCCATTGGTTGCTGCTGGTGCACGTGGCTTGGCTGCATGGAACCAGTTGCTCTGTCAGGACTACATAAAGGGTTTGAGTGTAGTCTGTTACCATGGAGACGCATCGGTCTGCATTGAAGCCGTAAACACAAAATGATATTCTATCTAGATTTTTTGCAAAGCAGTTTCATGTGTTTTTCTTAATGCACTGGAGTAATGAGGCGACTCTCATCACAAAGCAATTTCCAATACCACATCCTCAGATGATGAATCAGAATTCGTAGGTCCCGAACCAGTCTGTTCTTCACAATGCATGAATGAATTTTTGGATGTTCAAGCGAGATCAAATAGCGACGTTGAGATGTAAGAAATGCTTTGTTTTGGTGGCACGTGAAATTAACCTTCGTCAAGAACATTGTTTTAATAGCCAGGGGTTTACTTTTTGAAACTCCTCTTACAACCACAAAAAAAAACCGCCACGTGTTCTCTTAATTTCCACATACAAAACCTCTTATTAATGGTGGACGCTGCAGATAAAATAATCTTACAACAAGTAGTTGTATTCAGTCATCAAAGTGGGAAAGATGATTTCCTATGCCAGCCAATTAAGTCGGTTGGCAAAGAGATTGGGGAAAAACAAAGGAAAAAAAATTTCCAAAAAGTTTTGGGTTTTTCCTTTTTAAAGGGCGTAGATCCAACAATGCCAGCGTGTACCTGTCTGTCCAGAAATCAGAATAACCACTGAATCTCTGGTTCTGTAAAAATGAATATAGCAATCTGCTGCCGGCATTAAAAACCAATGCAATAAGGTACACCGCGTTCCATAAGAAAGTCGCCCCTTCAGTCTACCACGTGGTAAGGGGTGCATCCAAAAGGGGTAATCGAGAATAATTAACTGTTGGCCCCTAGTATGCCTCGCTTGCATTCATACTTACCTGCTTGCCTCCACTCTGTTACTGCGCGCTGTCGCTTGGGGACTCGTCACCACTGAAGCCAGTCATCGGCTGCAGCAGTGCACGCAAACATAACCAGCTGAAAGAAAAAAGCTGAGGACTGGGAGATGGAGGAGCGACAGTCAGCACACAGGAGCGAAGTGGTGGTGAGCAGGTAAGTATGAATTTTCCAGCTGGAGATGCAGGCCTTCAATTAACACTTAAAGGGGCTTTCTGGGATTACTGTGGTTTTTAACAAAAATGCTCACGTAATTGCTTACCTCATGCACATATTCCTCATGTTTTTTTAGTTTTTTTTATCAATGTGGACTCTCCTGACCCATTTTCACCATATACACAAATCACTGGTAAAACTTCCTGTTGCTGCATCCAACCAAACCTATGATGCACTTCCTTCTCTGCCACAGCTCCAGAACCGCCCCTAACAACACCTAGCTGGTTTATAGCTCCTCCCACCCGCTAGTTACATAGACACTCCCCTATCACTGCCCCACCCATGGACATAACATCAGAGGAAATAACAGCTGCATGGACATGGTCAGGTGACCACAGCGCAGAACTGAAGACAGAAGTAATAAAATATAGAGACCTTCATTAACCCGTTCCCAACCAGCGCTGTAATAGTACGGCGCTAGCTAGGTCTTTAAAGATGGCGCCCGCTCCTGAACGCTGCGGGTGCCATAGCCACGGGTGGCCGTCTGCTTCTTATGGCATAAACCCGCGACTCATGTCCACAACGGCAGTAATTTGCAGAAATTTAACCCCTCAGATGCCGTGGTCAATCCTGACCACGGCATCTGAGCGCGCTAAAAAACCAAAAGCGCGCGCTTCCGGTGATGCTCAAGCTTCCCTGTGCGGCGATCGGAGGAGCCGGAGCTTGTGTGCAGCAGCCTGTAATAGGGCTCCATAGGAAACAAGCAATTTTCTAATAGTATATTCCCCATACGGCAAACAGCAAAATGGAAAAAAGCGCCCAAATAGCCGATTCGCCAAATAGACGATTTTTGGTTGCTTCCTTTTCTACAAAAAATTAAATAAAAAGTGATCAAAAAGTCATATACACCCCAGGTATCAATGAAAAGTTCAGATCGCTCCACAAAAAATGAGCCCCCACACAGCTCCGTACACATAAATACAAAAAAGTTATAGGGGTCAAAATATGGCGACAAAAAAATAAAACTAATTTTTTACCACTCAAATTTTTTTATCACTATCAAGAAGCAAGAAAAACTATACATATAAGGTATCGCCGGATTCGCACTGACCTGTATAATAAAAGTAACTAGTCAGTTTTATCGTACATCGAATGTCGTAAATAAAAAAAAAAAAACAAAAACATAAAACTGTGGTGGAATTGCTTTTTTTTTGCCATTTGGATTTTTTTTTCCTGCTTTCCACTACATCATATGCAATATTAAATGGTGGCGTTGGAAAGTACAACTTGTCCCGCAGAAATCAAGCCCTCATATGGCTATGTGAACAGACAAAAACGTTATGGCTCTGGGAAGGCAGGGAGCGCAAAGCAAAAAAATGCGGGGGTGAAAGGGTCAACAAAGGATGTTGATGTAAACCGGTAACCCCTTTAATTATTCCACCGTCTATCTTAGGGATGTACGATTAGGCAATGAGTGTTATCACATTGCTTTCGCTGTTCCTGGGAGTGCACCTCTTTCCCTGGAAATCCCGGCAGAAGCTGAAGAGTGCTCTCAACGTCTGGCAAATGTACTGAGGTCACTGAACTTCTGTCTATCGCGGGAGCGGGTGTGCAGCAAGAAAGAGGGCGAGATCCGTGCACAGCTAGAGTAAAGGGGTGTATGGATTTCCTCCAACAAAGGCAGCGAAAGTATATGTTTACAAGTAGGACCCAGGGTAGCAACTGCACCTGAGAAGATATGTTTGGGAGCGTCACGTAGCAAAAATTTAAAGGTATTATGCCATTGATGTAAAAATGAAAATCAGACATCACATAGCACATTACAATTGGGGGGGATAACTGCAGCTCTCTCCCTATTACAGCTCAGGCAGGCGTGTCCTTTCCACTGTGGCTTCCTTTCTGTAGCGGTCACAGCTTCTAACAGTATATATGGTTGGTGGCAGTTGAAACATGGAACTGAGCATGTGCAACCACCTCAGTAGGCGGACATGCACATTACTATACAGATCAAACACCAGAGGGCGCCATCATAATGATGTAACGTGAATATTTCACAACTGGAACATTTGTGTAACAGAAAGTAATTTACAAACATAGCGTAACTAGTTTTTTTATGCTGAATTTACAGTAAATCAACATTTAATACTTGCACAACCCCTTGAATAAGAAAATACTACAAAATTAAAAATATGGTGAAGCTAACAAAACAGTCATGACTAAAGGGGTTGTGACAAATTAGAAAAACATGGCTTCTTTCTTGTAAAAAACAGCACCACCCCTGTTCACAGCTTGTGTGCCCCATTGACTCCATTACCGGACACAGGGGTGGTGCTGTTTTTACAAGAAAGCAGCCATGAAAAATGATAGCTACCCTTTAGGGCCCGTTCACACGACCTTGCGCTGTCCGTGCCCGTGTTGCATATTGCAATCCCATTGACTTGAATGAGTCTGCAATCCGCAATATGTGGAGCGGAGGCACTCGGAAGCGCTTCTGTGGGCTTTTGGGTCCGTGCCTCTGCACCGCAAAAGATAGGACATGTCCTATCTTTTGCTGTATATTGCGGATTGCCAACCTATTCAAGTCAAAGGGATTCACACGGCCGGTTCCTGTGCATTGCGGACCGCAATTTCCGGTCACGGGCACGGACGGATTGCGTTTGTGTGAATGAGGCCTTAAGCTAAATTTTATTAAATTCTACTGGGAAAACGGGAATTCTATAAGAACGAGCAGGCTTTGAGACGCACTTCGGCCTGAAAGCGAAAAGGTTAATGGACACTGAAACGGTTATTTATTTTTATCCTCCATCCCGTCAGCCAGACCCTTCCAATGTGCTGATGAATGCTTTTATAGAAACGGCTTTTGCTTGAGTAAGTAAAAAAAATCATAATGACTTCAGACGTCTCCTTGGCTGACATTAAACAATAACCAAGCAACTATTAAATTATGTTATTCAGCTGCATTGTCATAAGGAGACTGCACAAATAAAGAAGGCCTGTGCGGACTCTCCAGGACTACAGCACTGCTCGCGGTTAGGGTCCATTCACACGTCCGTTGTTTCTTTCCTGATCTGTTCCGTTTTTTGCGGAACAGATCTGGACCAGATCTGGACCCATTCATTTTCAATGGGTCCTGGAAAAAAAATCTGACATTGTGCTGTCCGATTTTTTTCAGGACCCATTGAAAATGAACGGGTCCAGATCTGTTCCGCAAAAAACGGAACAGATCAGAAAAGAAACAATGGACGTGTGAATGGACCCTTATACTAAGTGGCGCTGTTCTCTTAGGCCTCATGCACACGACCGTTGTGTGCATCCGTGGCCGTTGTGCCGTTTTCCGTTTTTTTTCGCGGACCCATTGACTTTCAATGGGTCCGTGGAAAAATCGGAAAATGCACCGTTTTGCAGCCGAGGCCGTGATCCGTGTATCCTGTCCGTCAAAAAAATATGACCTGTCCTATTTTTTTGACGGACAACGGTTCACGGACCCATTCAAGTCAATGGGTCCGTAAAAGAACACGGATGCACACAAGATTGGCATCCGTGTCCGTGATCCGTGGCCGTAGGTTGCTTTCATACAGACGGATCCGAAGATCCGTCTGCATAAGGCCTCCTGCACACGACCGTTGTGTGCACCCGTGGCCGTTGTGCCGTTTTCCGTTTTTTTTGCGGACCCATTGACTTTCAATGGGTCCGTGGAAAAATCGGAAACTGCACCGTTTGGCAGCCGCATCCGTGAGCCGTGTTTCCTGGCCGTGAAAAAAATATGACCTGTCCTATTTTTTTCACGGCCAACGGTTCACGGGCCCATTCAAGTCAATGGGTCCGTGAAAATCACGGATGCACACAAGATTGTCATCCGTGTCCGTGATCCGTGTCCGTGATCCGTGTCCGTTTTTTCCTATCATTTCAATGGCAAACTTGACTTAGATTTTTTTTTCATTTTTCATGTCCGTGGATCCTCCAAAAATCACGGAAGACCCACGGAAGAAAAAACGGGCACGGATCACGGACCTACGGACCCCGTTTTTGCGGACCGTGTAAAAAAACTTTCGTGTGCAGGAGGCCTAAAAGCTTTTTCAGAGGTGAGTTTTTACTTCGCGAAAACTCAGATCCGACAGTATATTCTAACACAGAGGCGTTCCCATGGTGATGGGGACGCTTCAGGTTAGAATATACTGAAAAACTGTGTACATGACTGCCCCCTGCTGCCTGGCAGGTGCTGCCAGGCAGCAGGGGGCAGACCCCCCCCCCCCCTGTTTTTAACTCATTTGTGGCCAGTGCGGCCGCCCCCCCCCCCTCCCTCCCCTGTAGTTAACTTCTTGGTAGCCAGCCCCCCCTCCCTCCCCTGTAGTTAACTAATTGGTGTCCAGTGGGCCCCCCCTCCGTCCGCTATAGATAACTCATTGGTGTCCAGTGGGCCCCCCCTCCGTCCGCTATAGATAACTCATTGGTGGCCAGTGGGCCCTCTCCCCTCCCACCCCCTCCTAATTAAAATCGCCCCCCTATCATTGGTGGCAGTGGTGAGTACCGATCGGAGTCCCAGTGTAATCGCTGGGGCTCCGATCGGTAACCATGGCAACCGGGACGCTACTGCAGTCCCGGTTGCCATGGTAGCTTAGCAATTTGTAGAAGCTTTATACTTACCTGAAGAGCAGCGATGTCTGTGACCGGCCGGGAGCTCCTCCTACTGGTAAGTGACAGGTCTGTGCTATAAGCAATGCGCCGCACAGACCTTTCACTTACCAGTAGGAGGAGCTCCCGGCCGGTCACAGACATCGCAGCTCTTCAGGTAAGTATGAAGCTTCTACAAATTGCTAAGCTACCATGGCAACCGGGACTGCAGTAGCGTCCCGGTTGCCATGGTTACCGATCGGAGCCCCAGCGATTACACTGGGACTCCGATCGGTACTCACCACTGCCACCAATGATAGGGGGGCGATTTTAATTAGGAGGGGGAGGGAGGGGAGAGGGCCCACTGGCCACCAACGAGTTATCTACAGCGGAGGGAGGGGGGGCCCACTGGACACCAATGAGTTATCTATAGCGGACGGAGGGGGGGCCCACTGGACACCAATGAGTTATCTATAGCGGACGGAGGGGGGGCCCACTGGCCACCAACGAGTTAACTACAGGGGAGGGAGGGGGGGCCCACTGGACACCAACGAGTTTACTACAGGGGAGGGAGGGGGGGGGGGCGGCCGCACAGGGGAGGGAGGGGGGGGGGGGGCGGCCGCACTGGCCACCAATGAGTTAAAAACAGGGGGGGGGGGGGGGTCTGCCCCCTGCTGCCTGGCAGCACCTGCCAGGCAGCAGGGGGCAGTCATGTACACAGTTTTTCTGTATATTCTAACCTGAAGCGTCCCCATCACCATGGGAACGCCTCTGTGTTAGAATATACTGTCGGATCTGAGTTTCACGATGTAGCTCATATCCGACAGTATATTCTAACATAGAGGCGTTCCCATGGTGATGGGGACGCTTCAAGTTAAAATATACCATCGGATTGGAGAAAACTCCAATCCGATGGTATAAAAGAACTCCAGACTTTACATTGAAAGTCAATGGGGACGGATCCGTTTGAAATGGCACCATATTGTGTCAACTTCAAACGGATCCGTCCCTATTGACTTGCATTGTAATTCAGGACGGATCCGTTTGGCTCCGCACGGCCAGGCGGACGCCAAAACGACTTTTTTTTCATGTCCGTGGATCCTCCAAAAATCAAGGAAGACCCACGGACGAAAAAACGGTCACGGATCACGGACCCACGGACCCCGTTTTTGCGGACCGTGAAAAAAAACGGTCGTGTGCATGAGGCCTTACTCTACTGCTCAGCTGGAGTGACTGTGCACAGACGAGGGAGAGCCAGCAACTTCTATTATTACTTGATACATACCGTTAGGCAATATGGCGATCATCATATATTGCGGGGACTTGTGGAACCACAGCTGACCACAGCCACCAATTAAACACCTGCTTTCATTTTTCAAAGAGCCTCCGAAATATGCAACTGCTCCAATTTGTTCTTCCAACAGTTTTGATGGCCTTTTAGAATAGATTATAGTAACACTCAAAAATGTGCAAAATCCTGCTAAATATATACTTTAGTGAATACTGATGTCACCTACAGTTTGAATGGCATATTGTATAAAGGGGTGGGGGTTATCAATACTCTCTCAAGTTCTGGCTATAAGTAAAATTAGTCATAAATTTTAGTGAGGTCATCTCCATATTAAAAGTTTTTTTTCACCCAGCATCTCACATGCTCCAATGCTCTCCCTTGCCCTGCGCTATATCGCGGAGGGCAAGGGCTGTTTGGCGGAGGCTTCCCCCCATCAGTGTTGCCGGTGACGTTTAGGGCAGCGCGAAAGCCCGCCTATTTGTGCCGGTGATGTCACTGGGCTCACTGCTAGCCGGAAGCCTCCGCCTAGCTTTACCTATGGAGAGCCGGGTACGTCACCAGATCTCCAAAAAATGCCTTTGCATGAAATTCTCCGATGCTCATATCAGGGGGGATGCCTGGGTGAAAATGGGGATATGTCCGGGTTCAGAGCTTTAACTTAAAATGTCTCCTTATGTGTTGGCAGCTACAGACTTAGGCTGTGTTCACACACGATGACCGTCATGCAATGTGCAGTCATACCACATATAAGTCAGTACGATTTGGAAAACCAAGCACAGCTAAAAGCAGTCTGATCGTATTGCAGCTATTAGCACAGCCATTAAGGCGACAGATAATGACCTATCCTCAGTATCTGATCGGTGGCCCTAGCATTTCTCCTCCATATTTAACTGATTGATGCATAGGTAACAAGTGGTTTCACACTAGGGTTCAGGGGTCCGGCAGGTCCTTCTGGCAGGGACCAGCCTGACGGAGCTCACTGGATCTGGCATTGCCGGATGCTGCCTCAATGTTCACCAACCCCATTAAAGGGGTTCTACAGTTATTTTAAACTGATGATCTATCTTCTGGATAGATCATCAGCATCTGATCGGTGGGGGTCCGACACCCGGGACCCCGCCGATCAGCTGTTTGAGAAGACAGCGGTGCTGGCAGTAGCGACGCGGCCTTCTCGCTGTTTACCGCAGGCCCAGTGATGTCACGACTAGTATCAACTCGCCTGGGCGGGGCTAAGCTCTGTTCACGTGAATGGAGCTTAGCCCTGCCCATGCCATTGATACTAGTTGATGCTGATGATCTAATTTTGCAGTTATGTTGGACATCCCCTTTAAAAAAATGGAGTTCCTTGCATCTGAGCTCCATCTTTTACTTGGACTGCAGTAACAGCTTCTATTACCCTAATAGCTCCTTTCATCATTAAGGAGGCTGCAGTGAAGACAGATTTTCTGTTGCTTTCCTCGTGATCTGTTATAAAGAGAGGACGCATACAGGACACAAGGCAGGGAGGTGCCCGGAGTCTGCATGGCAACACACGGAGGCTCTACAGGGTACCAATGGCAGACCTATAGGCACTCCCTGCATCACTGGACGGTGCCCCCAGTCTCCTGCAGAGGAGAACTCTGTAATGCAGGATGTCATTTTTTTTTCTTCTAACAGTTATATTAAGGGTTCATTCACACGTCCGTTTTTTCTTTCCTGATCTGTTCCGTTTTTTGCGGAACAGATCAGGACCAGATCTGGACCCATTAATTTTCAATGGGTCCTGGAAAAAATCGGACAGCACAATGTGTGCTGTCAGTTTCTGTTGTTCCGTTCCGCATGTCCGTTTAAATATAAAACATGTCCTATTCTTGTCCGCAAAATTCGGATCCTGGTACAATACAAAGTCAATGGATCCGCAAAAAATGGAAGACATTCGGATGTCATTCCGTATGTCATCCGTTTTATGCGGAATCCGTTCCTGGAAACACATTTTTTTTTTTTCAAAGAAATCCAAACAACTTTATTTGATTATTGAACTTTATACATGTTTCCGTTTTTTGCGGATCCGCAAAAAACGGATGACATACGGAAACATTTTCAGGAACAACGGATACGCAAAAAACAGACCGAAAATCGGGATATAGGAAAATACTGACGTGTGAATGTAGCCGAAGTCTATGAGAAGTGGCCTTCACATTTCTCCATTCAAAACTGGCACCAAGTGAGGCCATAACAGTCCAAGACGCGAGGACCTTTAAAATATAGATTTAGATTTGGACAAATTTTGTTTTTAATATATATTTTTGTAGAAAACCTAATGATATTGCAATTTGTAGACAGGACACTAATATATATATATATCGTCTATATACAGTTGCAAGAAAAAGTATGTGAACCCTTTGGAATGATACGAATTTCTGCACAAATTGGTCATAAAATGTGATCTGATCTTCATCTAAGTCACAACAATAGACAATCACAGTCTGCTTAACCTAATAACACACAAAGAATTAAATGTTACCATGTTTTTATTGAACACACCATGTAAACATTCACAGTGCAGGTGGCCATTTACGTACAATCATTTAAAAAAGATACCCCTGTGTGTAGATATTAGGGTTGTGCGAATCGAAGTATCTGAAGTGGATTTTGATCTGAATTTCAGGGAAAATTTGATTTGTCATGAAGCCCAATTTCCTAGTGCTTAGTGGTAATGAATAAATTTTCCCTGAAATGGCGGTAAAAAAATTAATAAAAAAATTCATACTCACTTCATCCACTTGAGCGCAAAGAGGCCGCCACAGCCATCTTGATTGAACATCCCGCGTGAAATCTTGTGTGCGGTGATGTATGGCGTCACCACATTGGCCAGCGTGCTGACGTCATCTCGCACCGTTTGAGATTTTGTGCGGGATCTGCAATTAAGTTGGCCGCAGCCATCTCTTCACGCTCAAATGGATAAGGTATTATTATTATTTTTTAAACTGATTAACCCCTGAAAGCCCTCACTTTTCATCTCAGATGCCGCAAACAGCGATGAACGCAGCTAGAGTTGAGTGAAGCGAGCTTCGGATGCTTCATTCGAAGTCGCTTCGTTCAAAACTTTGGAATAATACTGTACAGAGATTCATCTCCGTACAGTATTAAAATGTATGGGCTCCGATGAGCCAAAGTAAGTTATTCACGAAGTTGCATGTGACGTCATTGAATAACTTCGGTAGTCGATTTTTGAAGTGGAAACTCGTACCTCAGAACCGAAGCCGAGTTCGCTTTCGGTACAGTATTAGGCCTTTATGCACACGACCGTTGTTTGGGTCCGCATCCGAGCTGCCGTTTTGGCGGCTCGGATGCGGACCCATTCACTTCAATGGGGCCGCAAAAGATGCGGACAGCACTCCGTGTGCTGTCTACATCCGTGGCTCCATTCCGCGGCCTCGTTAAAAAAAATATAACATGTCCTATTCTTGTCCGCGCTTTGCGGACAAGAATAGGCATTTATATTGCCTGCTCCCGTTCCATTCCAGGCAACACGGGCGGCTTCTGTTTTTTTGCGGAACGCAAAAAACGGCACGGCCACGTGCATGAGGCCTTAAATTTTGAACGAAGCGACGAAGATTAAGAATCTGAAGCTTGCTTCAGTCAACTCTAAACGCAGCATCTGAGGGGTTAGATGACAGGGGTGGCGCAATTGCCATTCCCCGTTATTGCACCCGCTACTTAAAAAGAAACGTGCTTTGTGAAGACGTAATTCGTCACAAAGCAAATTTCTTTGTGAAATTCGGCGAAGCAGCCGAATCAAATTTTTGTCACTCAATGCAAACGCACAGCTCGTTTCCATGGTTACAGACTACCCTGCAATCTATCATTGGTGGTTGTGCTTGCACAATATAGGAAAAAACACTAGCCTATGTGCGCTCCCATGGTCTCAGCCACCAGAGAAGCCAGAACTTTTTCCTATACTGTGCAAGCACGACCACCACTGATGGATTGCAGGGTGGTCTGTGACCATGGAAACGAGCAGTGTATAATGTAATGGAAAAATGAATCCAGCCAGCAAAGGAGCCAATATGGACAATCATAATACATTAGTAAGTGCCTTGTATTAACTTTCTCTACATGATAAATGCCACTTACTGAAGTGAGACATCCCCTTTAACTGATTGACTAACATATTTTAGGCTACATTCACATCTCTGTTGTGAACTCTGGCAGGCTGTTCTGGCCGAGGAACAGCCTGCCGGAGTTCACCGTATCTGGCGTTGCAGGATAATGCCACGCACCGCCAGATCCCCATTGACTACAACGGGATCCAACTGCTTTCCTGTAGAAATGCATGAGTTTTTGTCCAGTTGAAAGCTGACATTTCTGCTGCAAAAGTTGCCGGATCCCCTTTGAATCTGGCAGTGTGCTGCATCACAACAGGGATGTGAATATAGCCTAAGTGAGGCCGTTTCAGGACACGGAGTTACCTAAAAAAATCATCTAGAAAACTATTCACCTGTTTCTGTACAAAAATATTATATATACACAGTACAGACCAAAAGTTTGGACACACCTTCGCATTCAAAGAGTTTTCTTTATTTTCATGACTATGAAAATTGTAGATTCACACTGAAGGCATCAAAACTATGAATTAACACATGTGGAATTATATACATAACAAAAAAGTGTGAAACAACTGAAATAATGTCATTTTCTAGGTTCTTCACAGTAGCCACCTTTTGCTTTGATTACTGCTTTGCACATTCTTGACATTCTCTTGATGAGCTTCAAGAGGTAGTCACCTGAAATGGTTTTCACTTCACAGGTGTGCCCTGTCAGGTTTAATAAGTGGGATTTCTTGCCTTATAAATGGGGTTGGGACCATCAGTTGCATTGTGGAGAAGTCAGGTGGATACACAGCTGATAGTCCTACTGAATAGACTGTTAGAATTTGTATTATGGCAAGAAAAAAGCAGCTAAGTAAAGAAAAACGAGTGGCCATCATTACTTTAAGAAATGAAGGTCAGTCAGTCCGAAAAATTGGGAAAACTTTGAAAGTGTCCCCAAGTGCAGTCACAAAAACCATCAAGCCCTACAAAGAAACTGGCTCACATGCGGACCGCCCCAGGAAAGGAAGACCAAGAGTCACCTCTGCTGTGGAGGATAGGACAATGACCCCAAACACACCTCCAGGCTGTGTAAGGGCTATTTGACCATGAAGGAGAGTGATGGGGTGCTGCGCCAGATGACCTGGCCTCCACAGTCACTGGACCTGAACCCAATCGAGATGGTTTGGGGTGAGCTGGACCGCAGAGTGAAGGCAAAAGGGCCAACAAGTGCTAAGCATCTCTGGGAACTCCTTCAAGACTGTTGGAAGACCATTTCAGGTGACTACCTCTTGAAGCTCATCGAGAGAATGCCAAGAGTGTGCAAAGCAGTAATCAAAGCAAAAGGTGGCTACTTTGAAGAACCTAGAATATGACATATTTTCAGTTGTTTCACACTTTTTTGTTATGTATATAATTCCACATGTGTTAATTCATAGTTTTGATGCCTTCAGTATGAATCTACAATTTTCATAGTCATGAAAATAAAGAAAACTCTTTGAATGAGAAGGTGTGTCCAAACTTTTGGTCTGTACTGTATATATATATATATATATATATATATATGTACACACACACACACACATACATGCGTTTAATGTGAGAAAAAATATTTGATGTAGTGTCCCTTTAAGGCTACTTTCACACTGGCGTTTCTGGGTCCGCTTGTGAGATCCGTGTCAGGGCTCTCACAAGCGGCCCAAAACGGATCATTTCAGCCCCAATGCATTCTGAATGGATAAGGATCCGTTCAGAATGCATCAATTTGGCTGCGTTTGGTCTCCGTTGCGTTTTTTAGACGGTCACTAAAACGCAGCTTGCAGCGTTTTGGTGACTGTCCGTCTATGCGGAGCCAAACGGATCCATTTCTCACTGACACAATCTGGTGCAATTGAAAACGGATCCATCCCCCCATGACTTTCAACGTATGTGAAAACAGATCCGTTTTGACTTAGACTTTTTTTTTTTTTTTATGAATCATGCAAACGGATCTGTTATTAACGGATACAAGCGTTTGCATTATTGGTGCGGATCCGTCTGTGCAGATACAAGACGGATCCGCACCAAACGCGAGTGTTAAAGTAGCCTAAATTAAGACAAAATGGAAAGTAAGGAAAGTATAGAGAAGGCTCACAAGCTGACCTGCTATATACAGAGCGGATGAGCAGTTAGACAAGGGAGGGGGCTCCCACTGTCTCCTAATCAGACTCCCGTAATGAAAATGGGTTTCAATCGGTTACTATGGCAGCCTTGGGGCCTTGTTAAGGCTCCCAAGCCTGTCATAAGAAACTGCCTGAATAGGTCAGTGTAATTCAGTAAATTTCAGCACTCTCAGGGTCACAAAGCATTATAAATCAGTATCATGCTGTGCGATCCTGCCAGACGAGCGGAGGCCAGAACGGGACCTCTCACCGACACACGCTGCAAGTTTCTTGCATTGAGCACACTTGTGTGGTTGTGGTCTTAAAGATGTCAGATTGTTCAGGAAGAAAACTCAAGAACTTGCATCTTTTCACTAACAGGTTCTGGGTCCTAAGTAACCAGGCGTCCTTCAATGTGTTCATAAATACGTTCTCCTCTAGATGACGCCTTTGCTTTGGCTTTTAATAAACTGGGATCAGGAATTAAAAATGTTGCTTCCAAATCATAAACCGCAAATTCTGTTAAATAGGTACTGAACAATAGAAATTTTTTAAGGCTGGTACTATGCCAAGGTGATTTCCAGTCAAGAACGTGAAAACAAAACAGGCTCAACTTTTTTCAAATCAGTCCTAGGGTTTTTCAAGACTTTACAACTGATGACCTATCCTCAGGATAGGACATCCTTATCTGATTGGTGGGGTCTAACACCCAGGACCCCCGCTTTGAGAAGGCACCAGCGCTCCTGTGAGTACCGCAGCCTTTTCCGTGCTTACCAAGCACAGCGCCGTACATTGTATAGCGACTGTGCTTGGTATCACGCTCAAACCCATTTACTTCTATGGGGCTAAGCTGCTACTAGGCCATGTGACCTATGTCACTGGCTTAGAAAAAGCGGAGAGAAGACCGTGGCGCTGCTAAGAGTGCCACTGCCTTCTCAAGCAGCTGATTGGTGGGGGTCCTGGTTGTCGGACGCCCACCAATCAGATACTGAGGACTGGCGACCAGGATGAAAAAGCTTTTTGCGTGTTGAACAGGGTGTGTTGTGACAGTACAGCGAAATTACCAGAATAAATTTGGTAAATGTGCTCCGCATAGAAACTAGATTTCACATTGGGCAAAGCAATTCAAAACCACTGGCTGTTTATATCATGGGAAAAGTCTAGGCCGTCCAAAGACTTCAGAAGAGACAGTGAACAAGATTTTAGCCGTATATGAGCATAGTCCTAGAAAGTCAACCAAGCTGACTAGTATGGAACAAACCATGGTGTGGTGGATCTTCTAAAAATGTCTACGTTGTATGCCATACAGATTACAAGCTGTTCAGGGGCTGAAATGGGACGACAAACTGAAACGCTGTGACTTGCAGGGATGATTGGAAGATGAGGAACTGAGTGACAGGCTGGTGTTTAGCGATAAGACTACCTTTCATCTCAGAAGGAAGGTCAATTGCCACATAAAGAACAGGGGTGAAGGTACAAAAAGTAAGTACTCCTCAATAACAGACAATATAATACATTTTATTATATAGAATCTATAACCAGCAGATAATTTTTTTTTTAAACAATAGGTCAATTGTCACAGAATCTGGGTCTCCAGAAACCCACCTGCCCTCATGGAGCACATGAGGGACTCACCCGAAGTAAACGCTCATTTTTGCTGAGGATACTGTCACTGGCCGCTCCTACCTGGAAATTTTAAGAAAATGGCTTATGCCACCGATAGTGGAAGATCTACCAAGTGTAGTCTATCAGCAAGATTGTGATCCTCCTTATTTCCAGATGAATGCAGATACCTAAATGAAACTCCACCTGGACGCCGGATTGGCCGCACCAGAATAAACAATTCACCAATGTTGCTCTGGCCTCCAGGATCACCAGATCTAACACCCTGTGACTTCTTTCTGTGGGGCTAGATCAAGAGCTCACATCGAACATTTGTAGTGTATAGTGGTTAGATCAGGACGTGACAAATTTCCTTGAAATCTAGGAGCCAGCTAAAAAAGTTAGGAGCCAGGCGGAGCCGCGTCATAAAGCCCCCAGTAGATGCCCCCATAGTGCTCCCCCCCCCCCACTTCTCCATAGAGCCCCCAATAATGCATGGCAGTACATAGGGCCCCCAGTAGATGCCCCCATAGTGCTCCTCCCCCTCTTCTCCATAGTGCCCCCCATATTGCCAGTGCCAGTATATAGGGCCCCCATAGTGCCCCCCATAATGTGCCAGTATATAGGGCCCCCATAGTGCTTTCCCTCTTCTCCATAGTGCCCCCATGTTGTGCCAGTATATAGGGCCACCATAGTGCTTCCGCTCTTCTCCATAGTGCCCCCCATATTGTGCAAGTACACTACGTGCAGAATTATTAGGTAAATTAGTATTTTGACCACATCATCCTCTTTATGCATGTTGTCTTACACCAAGCTGTATAGGCTCGAAAGCCTACTACCAATTAAGCATATTAGGTGATGTGCATCTCTGTAATGAGAAGGGGTGTGGTCTAATGACATCAACACCCTATATCAGGTGTGCATAATTATTAGGCAACTTCCTTTCCTTTGGCAAAATGGGTCAAAAGAATGACTTGACAGGCTCAGAAAAGTCAAAAATAGTGAGATATCTTGCAATGCAGCACTCTTAAAATTGCAAAGCTTCTGAAGCGTGATCATCGAACAATCAAGCGTTTCATTCAAAATAGTCAACAGGGTCGCAAGAAGCGTGTGGAAAAACCAAGGCGCAAAATAACTGCCCATGAACTGAGAAAAGTCAAGCGTGCAGCTGCCAAGATGCCACTTGCCACCAGTTTGGCCATATTTCAGAGCTGCAACATCACTGGAGTGCCCAAAAGCACAAGGTGTGCAATACTCAGAGACATGGCCAAGGTAAGAAAGGCTGAAAGACGACCACCACTGAACAAGACACACAAGCTGAAACGTCAAGACTGGGCCAAGAAATATCTCAAGACTGATTTTTCTAAGGTTTTATGGACTGATGAAATGAGAGTGAGTCTTGATGGGCCAGATGGCTGGATTGGTAAAGGGCAGAGAGCTCCAGTCCGACTCAGACGCCAGCAAGGTGGAGGTGGAGTACTGGTTTGGGCTGGTATCATCAAAGATGAGCTTGTGGGGCCTTTTCGGGTTGAGGATGGAGTCAAGCTCAACTCCCAGTCCTACTGCCAGTTTCTGGAAGACACCTTCTTCAAGCAGTGGTACAGGAAGAAGTCTGCATCCTTCAAGAAAAACATGATTTTCATGCAGGACAATGCTCCATCACACGCGTCCAAGTACTCCACAGCGTGGCTGGCAAGAAAGGGTATAAAAGAAGAAAATCTAATGACATGGCCTCCTTGTTCACCTGATCTGAACCCCATTGAGAACCTGTGGTCCATCATCAAATGTGAGATTTACAAGGAGGGAAAACAGTACACCTCTCTGAACAGTGTCTGGGAGGCTGTGGTTGCTGCTGCACGCAATGTTGATGGTGAACAGATCAAAACACTGACAGAATCCATGGATGGCAGGCTTTTGAGTGTCCTTGCAAAGAAAGGTGGCTATATTGGTCACTGATTTGTTTTTGTTTTGTTTTTGAATGTCAGAAATGTATATTTGTGAATGTTGAGATGTTATATTGGTTTCACTGGTAAAAATAAATAATTGAAATGGGTATATATTTGTTTTTTGTTAAGTTGCCTAATAATTATGCACAGTAATAGTCACCTGCACACACAGATATCCCTCTAAAATAGCTAAAACTAAAAACAAACTAAAAACTACTTCCAAAAATATTCAGCTTTGATATTAATGAGTTTTTTGGGTTCATTGAGAACATGGTTGTTGTTCAATAATAAAATTAATCCTCAAAAATACAACTTGCCTAATAATTCTGCACTCCCTGTATATAGGGCCCCCATAGTGCTTCCCCTCTTCTCCATAATGCCCCCCATATAGTGCCAGTATATAGGGCCCCATAGTGCTTCCCCTCTTTTCCATAGTGCCCCCCCATATTGTGCCAGTATATAGGGCCCCCACCACCCTTCTTGCCACAGTATACTATAAATATTAAAAACAATAAACTCATATACTTACCCTATATTGCTGTCAGTGATGCGATGCAGGCCTCTTCTGGCCTGTGTCCCGCACTGTACGGCTCAGGCGGCGCGATGACGTCACCAGCCTCTGATAGTCTACAGGCCTAGTGCCCGTAGCCTATCAGAGGAACGGGCAAGGGAGACGCCTCTCCCCTGCTCCTCCGCACCATTCATCTGTATTGCTGTCCTGAGGACGGCGATACAGATGAATATGGAGCGCTCATCTCCACTCCTGCTGCCTCCGGACAGAACAGGCCCCCCTTCGGCACTCCGCACCCGTCGCCCGTGCAGCTTTGAAAATGGGCTGACAAATACCCAAGCGCCAGGACCAAATTCCTGATCGCCATGTCGACCTGGCGCCTGGGATTTGTCGAGTTCTGGGTTTGATAGTGTGTCTTTTGAATCACCTAGTATATACATATATATAGCTGTCCTTCCTGCAATGGAGCATACGACCTACAATGCATATCTACTAAAAAGCAAATACAGTCTTTCTAAAGAAAATCACCAACAATACAGTCAACGGCGAACTATAACAGCCTGCAACACTAATAATGTTAATATAACTAGCTGCAGAAGCAAGAGTAAGTACATCTGGACATGTAGTGTGACTAAAGCAGACCTTACATATTACAACTACAGTACTGGAGTCCTGGAAAGTGATGATATGGGCACCACAGAGCCCTGATCTCAGAATCATTGAGTCTGTCTGGGATTACATGAAGAGACAGAAGGATTTGAGCTAGCCTACATCCACAGATGGTTAGTTCTCCAAGATGTTTGGAAAAACCTCCCTGCCGAGTTCATTCAAAAACTGTCTGCAAGTATACCTAGAAGAACTGGTACTGTTTTAAAGGCAAAGGGTGGTCATACCAAATATTGATCTGATTTAGATTTCTCTTTTGTTCATTCACTTTGCATTTTGTTTAATTGATAAAAATAAACTATTAACACTTCTCTTTTTGAAAAAATTCGTACTTTGCCGAGTTTTCCACACCTGCCTGTACATTGGTTAAGCCCGGTGATTTCAGCTGGACCAGCTTATGTGTGACTCTCGCCCCAATGGCAGATGATGAGGAGATAAGGATGGGGCTGGTGGATTTCTACATACTTGATCCTCCAAGAGTGAAAGACCTCTCTTAAAACACATGCACACTTGGGCAATTTGTGCATGCATGCGTACTGACTCTTTGTGGAACGTTTATTATCAGGAATAGTATGAATAAGTACAATTATTCTGCCAGGTTCTGCTCCTGCAAGTGCCCAGGAGGCAGTGCTTCTCTGTGAAGTGCTCTATAGATTGAGCGGCTTCACAGCCTCCCCTCTGCTCTGACGGACAGCTGTAGTGGTCTCCTGGTTGGATGCTACAGCCGTCACTCAGGGCAGAAGGGAAAGGCTCAATGCATAGAGCGCCAAGTAGTGAAGCTCCATCTCCTGAGCACTTGCTGGAGCAGAATCCATCAGAATAAAAGTGGATATTCTCACTACTCCTGTTGTTAAAAGCTCCACAGAAGGTATGTTTGTCCTGCTCTCCTCAGCCTCTACCTAGTGCTGTCAGCCATGGTCAAAATTGCTGACAGATTCCTTGTAAAAGTTGAATAAACTGATAAAATTCCCCATCCAGTAAATCTTTTCTTCTGGTACTGGTTTCATGTGCCATAAACAAGTAATCAACCAGTCAAAACTTAATATCTATCTTTTCTGCCAAGTCTCATTTTCAAAAAGAGTGGGACGCGATGAAAATACTGCTATTCTCCATTATTATAACCAAAGTCCATTACGCTGCACTTAAGCCCTGTAAAGATGATAACCCATTATTGATCATCCCATTTAGAGAGTCCCTTGGTAACGTCTAAGCACCCTCTTATGGTTTGATGGGAATCTACGGCTTTCAGCGTAGCTTGTACTGATGATATTATTTACTGCTGGTTCTCTATCATTTATTGACACACAAAAGAGGAAATTAGACCCGTCCCAGGTGACCATTCCACAATTCAGGACGTGTTTCCATCTCAAAAGGCGATTCTCTCTGATCATTCAATTTTAAACAGTTTTACGGGGTTGCATGAGATAGAAAAAAGGGTCTGCCTTTTTATCAAAAAAGGCGCCACACTTGTTTATGGGCTGCGTCTGGTATTGTATCTCCATGCAAGTGAATGGGGCTGAGCTGTAATACTACACAAAGCGATGGAACCCCTTGTACAACCCTTATAACTGTCTGCAAGAAGTTGGAGAAAAGCATCTGGTTACCCAAAGCACTTTACAGAGAAATACAGTAGAAAGTCTGACGTGAAATGGTTATCCCTTTATAAAGGGATGGAATATCCGGCTCCCAGAATGACGACCCTTCCTGGGAATAAAGTTGCAACTGCACTGTCTTCGTACTTCATCCTCTTCTAAGTCTTCCTTGCAAAGTGGCACTTCAAGCTACCAGCAACCACTTACTAAATCAATGCTGCACCCTCTTATGCTCAGGATTGGTGAGGGTCTTGACCTCAGGGATCTCCACCAATCATGAGGTGATCGCATTTACTTTATAAGATGGGTATAACCCTTTAATAAGAAAGAAGAGAATAACCAAATTTATGAAATACTTTCCCCCCCCCCCCAAAAAAAATCACTGGAAAAATGGCCCAGATTTACTATTGTGGCTGGCTCTCAATTCTGTCTATAACATGAAATAGAATTTTTTTTAAATACAGTGACTCTTTAACAGTGATGGTCAGTTCACAGTGTTCACCAGTGAACACATGCGGGCTGCCATCTTTAGTAAGGTAGACTCACCCGTCTGGCGATGCACAGGTAAGCCCTTACCTGTGCCGGGAGCCGATCTGAAATAAAATGCAGTCAACGGGAGCAGGCAGTTCCCAGAACAGCCGCCGGGGGCCTTCATCGGGCTGTTCTAGGAACTGCCTGCTCCCGTTGACTGCATTTTATTTCAGATCGGCTCCCGTCACAGGTAAGGGCTTACCTGTGCATCGCCAGACGGGTGAGTCTACCTTACTAAAGATGGCAGCCTTCGTGTTCGCTGGCGAACACTGCGAACTGACCATCACTGCTCTTTAAGTTTCAGTGTCTACATTTTAGATAGGATAAGTACACCTGCCCCAATGTGTCCAATATTCCTTCTTAGTACAGAAAATTGATTTGCCATTTCTTCAGTGAACTAGTAACAACAAAGCTGCAGTAAGTGCACTTTTCTGACAAATGTAAGTGGTTCTAAATTAGTATGCTTGTAGATACAGTGTTACATAGAAGAACATTATAACAATACGTGCCCCAGCATGCCGCAATTGTATTGAGTTAAAGCAAGCCCCATGTATTTGACAACTAAGCTATATTATTAGTCAATTATTTGATATCTTCAGTCTCCCATCTATTCTTACATAACCTACTCCCTTGAGAAAGCATTCAATTTTAGCAAACAGGGAGACTAAAAGATACTCAGAAAAAGGCTAGAATTTCAAGAGGAGTCATTTTCTAACAAAGCAGCATCCTCTATTCCCTAAACACAGGTTCTACTCATCGGGGACTATTCCCATCTTCTCAGGATATGTTCAGTGGAGAGGTGGCTGCTGTTGGTGGGTATGTCAGAAATGTTTAGGATGATAGTTGTAGTTGTGAGAGTAGAAAAAAGGGTCTGTTTTTTTCAATTACAATATCACACTTGTGCAGAGGCATAGCTAAAGGCTCATGGTCCCCGGTGCAAGAGTTCAGCTTGGGTTCCCCTTCCCTCAGTACTTTGTGGCCAGGGGCAGGGGAGCACTTTGCCTTCGTTCTGCCTGAGGCAAAATAACCCCCTCCCCCAGGCCAAATTCTTGACCTTACCCTTTGCCTCCAGCCAGAGGTGTAACTTGACCTGCATTCACTTTCTATAATACCAGACTGCTACTTCTGCACCCCCTATAGCTACGCCCCTACACTTGCCCATGGGCCATACCTGTCAATTTTAGCTGGCCATAGCGGTGTGTGAAGTTCCCCCAACATCTGCTGTTGGATCAGACTGTTGGATTTCAACAAGCCCAATCCTTTTGTTCTCAGGAAAGATAGGCTGCAACCAGAGGTATCTACCAGAGGTTTAGTCCACTCTCCACCAAACATACATGTTTATGGAGGGATTGGGAGCAACAGCTGTTGGGCTGACACCTATCTAAAGTGTATGGTCACCTTTAGTAAAAAGTTTTGGATTGCCCAAAAGGTCCAATAAGGACAACCACTGTCTTCCTATAATTAGCTTCTACAAATACATGTTAGGCAATGTAATACCCGTTATGTATATTAGAGTACAACATATAAAATGGGCAAGTATGTTCTAATTGCAACACAGACACAAGATAAAACTCTCAAGCTTTGCATCCTGGCACATTACCTTCGATTATAATGGAAAGTCTATTATAAAAACACTGTTCTAAAAGAAAACTTTAAGGGGATGTGTCCGGTGCAGTGCCAGGCACAGCCTATGGTCGAGGGTGGCGCTGTTTCTGGAAATAAGCTGATCGTTTTTTCATTTTCATCATTTTTTGACAATCGGTTTTATACCAGAACTCAGGGTGCTGCTATACAGTAATTATTTGGCACAAGAGTAATACAGCTTCTTGTATCTAAAAATGATGAGACATTTAAGAGTCTATTGTGTCCCAACTATTAATGCAAGATAATATCTGGTTAATGCGTCACCTCACTGTACTTTGTACCTAGACATACAGTAAGTGTTATATAATACTGTTAATGTTTAGGCCGGAGTTTAGATTCACTAAATAATGTTTTTTTTCCATCTAACTAGAGACAGCAACTAAGGGGGTCATTTAAGCTGAAATACAATATATTAGGCGTATTTCAGGTGCAGATTGCGGCGCAACAGCTAGTTGCGCTGCAATCTGCGACTTCTTTCCGCTCACGCCAGGTACAAAAAAGTGGGCTTGGCGGGGAAGGGGATTTACCATTTTCTTTGCCTGTTTTAGGCATAGAAAAAGGTCTAAATGTAAGACGGCAAGGAAGTTGTCTTACATTTAGAACTGGAGAAGCCTCTTCATAACTTCGGCGGATCCTCCGCCAGCTTAGGTGTTTATTAAGAGTAGCATCTAAAACACCAGTCTTAATAAATGTGCCCCTAAATCTCTTCTGCCCAATCCTCCAGTGAAGTCTTTATGGGTGAGCTATGCCAATTTTAACATCATAAAAGAGATACCAATGGCCAGAGAGGAGGGAGGGGGTGTCAAATCAGAAAAATGAGTCCTGCTCATATTGGAGGCTATGGAAGATGAAGGTACAACCGGTACCTTATGTCTCTCATGAGGACAGTAATATTACAGATACGCTTGTCAATATTGAAACTGCAAACAAGAAGGAAAGGTCATGAAATTATGGAAATTACAGGATCAATAAACATGTTAATAATATGCAAATTATAAGGCCAGGTACGTTTAGGCCACATAAATACAAAACCGCAGAACAAGCATCATGCGGCCTGGTGCTGTCCTGTTGAAAAGCAACTCCTGGGACACTTTGGAGGAATGGCCGTACCACTGGTTCCATGACCAAATCAATGTAACAGTAGTGTAGTGCAGCTGATATGAAGACTAGAGGGATCCGGCTACCATATATTATGCCACCCCATAATCCAAGCAAATAGCCCAATAGTGAAAGATGTGGCCAATTTATTAGGCTTCTTTAGGCCAATCTGTGAAGTCCATGCACCAAAAACAGAAACCTTCAGCTACAAGCTACTATAAGACTTAGTTGGAATTCACACCAGTTTTTTAGCATAAATTATATTAAATGTTTCAGTCTGTGGTGTCCCACCCCTTCCACTAAGCACTGCCGACATGTATATCTATGAGAACATAACACGTCTTGAGGCCTCTGTATGGAGATGATAACCACATATAATATTTTGAAGGGGTTCTAAAATTACATTAAACCTTCTACTGATTTCCTTCCTTGTTCGCTTTTCACGTTGCCCAGACAGGACTAACATATATTGTTTCACATGAACATCAGCAATGCCAACCTTCTACTTCGCTTTGTATAACCCAATTTCTTATTTGGGATGTGAAAGATTGTCCTTAGTCTATTCTAACAAAGAGAACCGTGAAGCCATCATCATAGGACAGATGCCCTACATAGAACAAAATATGATCGTAGACGCTCTGTGGAATCTGCTGAGCTTCAGAACCGACCCCTTGTAAGATATTCTTAGAAAAGTTGTAAAATACACTGGGGTATTCTTTAACAAAGGACATTGTGTGCAAGACGATGCATTAAATATATATAAAGATGGATAACCCCTTTACCAGACAAGCTGGTGGCACAGATGGATAAATTACAGCGCACATCTAAGTGGGAATCATCATTAATGCTGAACACTAGAAGAGATTACCCCATGCTACTAAATGAAATGTCTCCACCAGCATTCAACTGAATTGCCCATCTGCTTACATCAGCAGGCGTGACCTGAAATACAAATCATTTTAGGATCTAATGTACTTAAATGTTCTGACCTTAAGACCGAGGCCTTTCATGTCCTATGGCTAGCTGCAATATTTTATTATACCAGACGTTGAGGTCCATCCATTGTGCGCATGAAACCAAGCATGTTTAATCTAACAGTGCCCATCCCCCATTCCCAGAAGAGACTGATATATTACCGTAAGTGGGAAATGTAAATGCTCAATCGTTCGATTTATAAAAAAAGCCTACATGTCGAGGCTTCCATTATTCTCATCAAGTAGACCACTGTCAGCAAAAAGGCGTATAGATACAAAGACAATGAGGGCCACGTAGATTATTGCAGAAATATATATATGTGCACATGTTCACACATGACAGGTTAAGGACAGTAGAACCTGCTACCTTAGTGTGTACTCTCTGTATACTTTAGTGGAGAGTTACAGTTTCTATGCATAAACAAACCCTAAGCTATGGAGGCACCATGGATAGTGTCTCTAACTGGTGTGCACACTGCCCCTAATTGGCTTGGATACTGTTCATTGATAATGTCCATAACTGGTCTGGATAGTGTCTCTAATTGACATGGATACTCTAATTGGCGTAGATAGGGTCACTAATTGGCGTAGATAGGGTCCTTGATTGGGGTGGATTCTGTCCCTCTTTGGTGTGGATAGTACCCCTCTCATTTGGCTGGATAGTGTCCCTAATTGGTATGCTAATGTCTCTAATTGGTTCAGATAACAGACATGGATAGTGTCCCTACCTGGAGTTAACTGGGGTGGATAGTGTTCCTCAATGGTGTGGATAGTATCTCTTACTGGCATAGATAGTGTCCCTCATTGGCGTGGATACTGTCCAAAAATAGCTACCCATGCTAATTAGGGACACTAGCCATGGTGCCTCCCTACCTTACATACAGTGAAAGTACAGTGAGCCGGTAAAGCACTAGTTTATCTCTGTGTATTTCAATAGTAGCAATGTAATGGCTATAGGAGTTACCAAGTTCTGCCCAAAAGGATGTAACAGTTCGGAGACGAAAGCCCCATTTACAACACAGTAACATAGTTGGCAAAGCTAAAAAAAAACAACATCCCTCCTTCCAGTTCAGCCTATTATCCTGCGAAGTTGATCCAGAAGAAGGCAAAAAACCATGAGGTCAAGTAGAAAGCCACTTATCGTAGGGAGAAAATTCCTTCCCGACTCCAATCAGGCAATCAGAATAACTCCCTGGATCAACGACCCCTCTCTAGTAGCTATAGCCTGTAATACTATTACACTCCAGAAATACATCCAGGCAGTGTCGGACTGGGGTACCTAGGGCCCACCAGTAAAATTTATTTTGGGGGCCCACCATACGGATACATTCAAATATAATAAATAATCTAACAAGTTTTTTATATGAACATAGGCTGGTTGAGGTGCTGTACATTGAATATATGTATGAAATCCAGTAAGTCTACTGTGTTATATGCCATTTGTGCAGTGGGTGGGAGACTAGGGGCTCACTTTGCTCAGGGGCCCACCGGGGAATTCCCCTGTGGGCCAGTCCGAGCCTGCATCCAGGCCCCTCTTGAATTCTTTTAGTAAATTCACCATCACCACCTCCTCAGGCAGAGAGTTCCATAGTCTCACTGCTCTTACCATAAAGAATCCTCTTCTATGTTTGTGTACAAACCTTCTTTCCTCCAGACGCAGAGGATGTCCCCTCGTCACAGTCACATTCCTGGGAATGAATAGATGATGGGAGAGATCTCTGTACTGTCCCCTGATATATTTATACATATTAATTAGATCTCCCCTCAGTCGTCTTTTCTAGACTAAATTACCGTAGTAATAACGGTATTCACACCTTTAGGGCTGATTGACAGTTTAGGACCAGATTCTCTGCCTAAAACCTCATCAAATTTGCTAACCTTCTGCATTTAGTGCAAGTAAGGGTCCATGCACACAAACTAATTTTGTTTCCGTGTCTGTTTATTTACGACCCAGATAGTGAATCATTTACGTCAATGGGGTAGCAAAAAAAAAACGGAATTGACTCTATGTGCATTCTGTTTTCATATGTCTGCAAAAAAATAGAACATGTCCTATTATTGTCCACATTATGGGCACGGATAGGACTGTTCCGCAAAATACGGATTGCACGCAAAATACGGATTGCAAAACATATACGGTCATGTGCATGAGCCCTAGGGGTGTATTCACATGGCAGTGCCCGTTTTGCGGACCGCAAACTGTGCATCCGCTAAACGCGGATGCTGGCCGAGTGCACCTTGCAACGCAGTGTGGAGGCATTGACTGTAAAGGGCGAGCGTCACGCGGTATCTTTTGCGGCGTAGCCGCACACACCCGGCAGTACACGGACGCCCGCAAAATGGACACGGCTGTGTGAATACACCTGAAAGGGTATATCCTAGTCACATGCAGCAGTAAGAATCCGCACCACAAAAGAAAGCCATTCACAGCCTGTGCAAGGAATTGAATGGGGCTGACCCATGTGTGGATCATCTGGACATCTGCGGCCTTGGATTTCTGCGGATCCTGTGTGTAATCCGAGAGGTGTGAACGCACCCTAAGCTGTCCTATTCTTCAAATCCCTATTGAAAAACAGCAGTCCAAATTAGAAATTGCTTACAATGCACTTCTGCTATATAAGAACTCATAAGCTAAGGCAGGATCTTTGTGCCTAACCTACTTTTTCCTTCCCTCGGAATGGCTCCCGTAAAGACAAGACTTTCTTTCATTTTTTGAATGCCTTGCTTTACGAATCCCCTTGTTTGTTATTTCCTTCTACCCACACATCCTATAGGGATGCACCCAAAATGTCTCCTGCACCCCTTCCCCTCTCACAGCATGTCACAGAGACACAGACGCTGCTGCAGCAACCATAACCCCCTCCCCACTAGATCTACCAAGTACTCTTATTACTGGAGACTGAGGCACCAACGTGGTGTCTAAAGAAAGTGCAGGCTCCTGGAAGGTGAGGAAGATGCCGCTTTCTGCTAATTAGCTATACTAGAAAGTTTGCTATAATCACATGTACTACTCATTTATTAAAAAAACACATTCTAATGATATGGCATAAAGAGGACTATAAATTGCAGCAAAAGGCTTTATGAAGCTTCTTAGAGAAACACTTTCAACAGCGCTAGATATAAAAGCCGCTTGCAGACGTTTCTGCCTTGTTTACTTTTCCAGATATTTCTCACCGTCTTGCACATTTTCTAAATAGGCTAAGAGATGACATTTGCCGGCCCTTTTCACACAGCGAAGCTGAAGACTGATGGTTTCAGCTGGAATCCCTAGTGCCGAGGTTAAAATGGATGTCTCCCCAGAGCACAGCATCGACTGCACAGTTACCATGGAAACGAGAGACTCTAGAGACCAGGAAAACAATGTTTTTAAATACTAAAAATCTAATATATACACAGGAAAAAAAAACTAGAAAGGCTTGCGGGAAAATGGAGACGCGAGTCGGTGATGAGAGACTGTGCCTTTCATGTATGACTACTGTGCTCGATGCAGGGCCAGAAAAATATATAAAGAGATGTATATTTTGAGTTGCCTTAAAGTATATACTGTATAATGAAGAACACACACATTTTGGGAGAACCCCTACTAGTGCACCCTCAAAACACAATGGGAGAGATATATTAATGTCACTGCACCTGGAAAGCACTTAGGGGGTCATTTATTAAGACTGGCATTTTAGACGCCGGCCTTAATAAGCCCCTGTGCTGGCGGTGGATCACTTAAGTTATGTAGAGGTGCCGGCCTAAATTTAAGACAGCTTCCTAGCTGTATATGTATAGCGCCACCTGCTGTTTGTTCTTTCCTTTATCTTTTGCACCACCATTCTGTTTCAGTTATGCCACTTTTTTTTAGACAACTTTTGCGCCAACTTTTTGTCAAGTCTGCCATTTTTTGTTGGTGTCTTAGTCTTAGGCGACATTACCTGCCTGACCGCATTGTGCCAACTGTAAAGTTTGGTGGAGGAGGGCTAATGTTATAAGGTTGGCCTCGGCCCCTTAGTTCCACTGAAGGGACATCTTAAAGCTTCAGCATACCAAGAGATTTTGGACAATTGCATGCGTCCAGATTTGTGGGAACAGTTTGGAGAAGCCCCTTTTCTGTTCCAGCATGACTTCTTCATTGCACAAAGCAAGGTCCAGAAAGGAATGGTTGGGGGAGTTTGGCGAGGAAGAACTGAGTTGAGTCTTAACCTCAACTCCATCCAACACTTTTGGGATGAACTAGAATGGAGATTGTGAGCCAGGTCCTCTTGTCCAACACCAGTGTCTGACCTCACAAGTGGTCTTCTGGATGAATGGGTAAAAATTTCCAGACACACTCCAAAATCTTGTAGAAAGCCTTCACAGAAGAATGGAAGTTGCTATGGCTGTAAATGAGGAGCTGACTGTCTGACCTGTTGCATCAGTACACATTTATTAGTTGATACAGGCTGCTAGTGAATTCCTGCAGCTGCTCAGGGAACCTGATGCTAATTACTGACCATCATCAGCAAAGACTTAGGCTACTCTCACACAGCATTTCTATTTTCCGGTATTAAGATCCGTCATAGGGGACAAAACGTAACTGAACAGAACGGAATGCTCCAAAATGCATTCCGTTCCATTTTGGTTGCGTTCTCATACCGGAGAGCAGCATGCTGCGGTTTTCTTTCCGTCATGAGATGTGGCGCAAGAACCACAATGCAAGTCAATAGGGACGGATCCATTTTCTCTGACACAATCGAAAATAAATTCGTCCCCCATTGACTATAAATCTTGGCTATATTAAAGATAATACAACCGGATCCGTTCATAAAAGGATGCAGTTGGTTGTATTATCCGTAACGGAAGCGTTTTTTCCTGAACCCTGCTGGATCCAGCAAAAAACGCTAGTGTGAAAGTAGCCTTAGCTTGCTTATGACACAGGCAAGATCCAACACGTCTTGTGAAGCAGAAAACACACCATAAAATCCAAAGCATCGACAAGAGTACACGGGGCCATCCTGTGGTAGTCTGCACTGCAGCAGGACGCCCCACTACATCAGGGTAATCTGTACAAGGCAGTGCCTTACTACATCCAAACGGGAGATACATCATAAAGGGATATTCCAGCTTTTGCAAATATATACTCTATAAAATAAAAACCTTACGCATGTATCCATCAGTCCCTCAGGTTTTTCCAAGATCTCTGTTTAGTTCATTGAATAGGAACTTCCGTGGTTTACTTCCAGAAGATAAAAGAGCTGTCCTGGTTATGTCATGAACAGCAGGTACTTTGATCACTGCAGGACACAGCTCTGCTAGTAGTAATGTATGAAGCCTGTGTAATCATCACGTGACCAAGAATTTAGTGCCCTGGAAACAAAGGTTCATTTCAAATGACAGAAGGCAGAGGTCTTCTAAACGCTGCAGAAATGATCCAGAAAACATTTCAAAATGCTTCATTATACAATGAATCACCTTAATTTGTTGAAACCGGAATACTCCTTTAAGCCTCATTCCCACAGCAGTGTTCCACGGACGTGTTCTGTACGTGTTCTCCGTGGACAGCACACATCGCCATTCATTTTACTGTGTGTATTCACACCTCAGCGTTTGAGCACTGTCCGTGTTTTTAGCACGGATGCATGCTCTATTTTGTCTCACGGATCCATCACACCCATTACAGTCTATGGGTCCGTGAAAACCACAAATGCCATCCATGCTTCACGGATCATTAGGTAGAGATGCTTTGAAAATTATTTCTCAGCTGTGCAGTGTCAGTGAAACACGGATGACACCCGGACAGCAAAAAAAACGGACACGCGGATTCAACGCGGATCCTTCCTGGAGGCATTACTGACAACCTTTTCACGGATTTAAGCATGGATAAGGACGTCTCAATGAGGCTTTCAAAGAGGACTTGAAACCTCTCCTGGCATGTATTCCCGATTCCCAAACAATGCTGGAGCATGTATTTATGTATTTATGATGTGTTGTTTCTTTATTACTCCCATTAGAAGTTTTTAAATGAATTTCTAGCAGTTTGAAACAAAGGTCCAGCTAGTTGCTACCAGTTGGGGTGGGGGAGGGGTCTCCACACACTGGCAGCAATGATTGGATAGCATCAGACTATGCTGGGACCCCCCCCCCCCCCCCAACGGGTAACACCCAGCTGGACCTTCATTGCAATTCATTCATAACTTTTAGCAGGAATAATAAAGTAATGTTCCAGAATTGCTATGACAAGACAGTTACTAAGCCAGACAGGTTAGTAGAGGCTACAGTCCTCTTTAAGTAGGGCACAGTTGGTCTAATAACCACTTACATACAGCAAACAGCACCTTTAAAGTGAAATCCTTACATCCAGCCAGTACCAATTTGAAGCAAAGCACAGTAACTGTACCAATTTTCTCTGTCACTCTCCTCCCTCACTTTCAAGGCATTACGACGCCGTATGGCGCTACAGAATAATAGCTAGATGCGATCACTAATTAGCTGATGCTTTTTGTCTGCAGACCCCAGGACGGAATGAAGCAAGACGCGAAGACGACTGCTGTGAATGACTCTAATAGGCGCACAGCTGCCAGGACCACACACAGAGATCACAGATCAATACACCAGAAAGAAGCACGTTGCCTTGACATTTATTGGTGGAACACTGATCGCTCTATCCAGTTTTTCAAAGGTTACAGTAAAAATATATTTTCCATAGTAATTTTACTTTCTGATGAAATACAGTGCATTCGGAAGAAAACAAATATTGGCATGTGGTTTCCTGGAAGCTAGAGCGCCAGTTCTGGTGGGGTAATGCTACACAGCGGCATGTGTGGGGCGTCATGAAGATCATCACATCAATGGGCTGCATTGCGACTGGTAACCTAGCACTTTTGGTCGCACACTGTATGCGGCATTACCAACGCAGACTGCCATGCAAGTCGTGCAACCTGTCTGCGATTTGACTGACAGAGTTAAGCACTGATGAGGAGCAATCACCCCGAAACAGCTGTCTGCAGATGAGTGACTGGCTTAGCTATAATCCTAAATGATGTCCCAAGGCCTGTTGAATATAGACTTAAAGGATTTCTACCTTACAACTGCTGGCATCAGAGGCTCAGCTTTCTTTTCTTTTAGAAAAGTGAACTAATTTGCATACTGTTTTACCAGAGGAACACTGCCTGACTCTCCACCTACTAGGCACTGTCCAGAAAGAGAAAATATCCTGACAAAAGCCTCTCCCCGACTTAAGCCAGATCTCTCTCAGCTCTGCACTGATGAGGGGCAATCAAGTCGAAACAGCTGTCTGCAGATGAGGTACTGGCTTAGCTATAATCCTAAATTATGCTTCAAGACCTGTTTAAAAAGGTCAAACATTGATTTATAAGATTACATCTTAATTAATAATCTCAATTATAAACTTATATCTGGTGACATTAGAGGCTCAGCTTATTTTCTTTTTGGAAAGACAGCTAATTTACATACCTTTTTCCCCAGAGGAGTACTGCCTGGCCTCCTTACACCTACTAGGTGTACACCTACTTACAAGACTCCTTAGACCTACTAGGTGCTGCCTATTAGGATAAACTGAAGCCACGCCACCCAGTTAGGCCGTTTCTCTCAGCTCTGTACTGATGAGGGGCAATCTGCACTCTAAATTTGTCACTTGACAGCACCTTGTGCACAAATGTTTTTGACTGTGTGACACCTTGCAGTGTAACCATAGGCTCACGTATGACCTTTACACTACAGGAACAGACTGAAAGGTTAACCACATATCATATAATAGTCACTCATATGAAATTTGCCTGCGCAAACATTGCCAATTTGTATGGAAGAATTAATAAAAACATCAAACAATGGGAAGTGCAGAAAATTTCAGGAATATCCCTCTGTTAAAATAGGTAGACATTTGGGTCATAAGAGCATACGGAGTATTAACCAGATCTTAGTTCTTGTTAACCCCTTCCCCTCTGCATAGAAAATAGTCCTCACACGTAGCCCCAGATACACATATGGTACCTAACGCCCTCACAATTTCCTTCTCCACTGTCTAAAGAGATATAGCTGTATATTTCTATGAATTTAGAAGTAAGTAAGGATGAATGAATGGTGTTTTGGCGACTTAGGGTACTCTCACACTTGCGGCAGAGTGATCCGGCAAGCAGTTCCGTCGCCGGAACTGCCTGCCGGATCCGTCAAAACGTATGCCAACTGATGGCATTTGTAAGACGGATCAGGATCCTGATCAGTCTTACAAATGCATTGAAATGCCGGATCCGTCTTTCCGGTGTCATAAAAAAAAAAATTCGGTCTGTGGAAGGCCGGATCCGGCATTGTGGTATTTTGAATATGGTTCATGCGGCCGTTGCCCAGGCCCCTCGGCGCTTTGCTTACCAAACCCCTCCTCTTTCACCCCTCTGGCCGCGTCCTTGTTTAATCTGATTACCTCTCCGTCTGAAATCCCGCGCCTCCGCCGGCTGGATCAAGTTGCGCAGGCTGGCACATGAGCATTGAAAGTCCCTGTTCCTCTGCCCATAATAATGCAGTGCGCATGCGCTGGGAATGTGTGGAGCGGCGAGGGCGCGGGATTTCAGACGGAGAGGAGGAGGTAATCAAATTAAACAAGGACGGGGCAGAGGAGGAGTGAAAGAGGAGGGGTTTGGTAAGCAAAGCGCCGAGGGGCCTGGGTGACGGCCGCATGAACGCCTCCCCTGGGCACCTTCAGAGCCAAATTACCATATGGTATAAAAGTGTTTTTTTGAGCAAATCGGCGATGGACTGCAATATGAAAGGTACCATAGTAATCTGGAAAAAGTAATAGAGAAACTGATCTGAGTGGTCTGTAATGATCATATTTGGTGAAAGACCCTCTAAACAGCTGATCAGCAGTGGTGCTAGGAGTCGGAGCTCCGCAAATCTCATACCTATCCTGAGGATAGGCCATCAATATGAAAATCCCCAAAAAACAAATTTAACAATAAGACTTCATTTGAAATTCCCTAATCATTGCACACAAATACTTTCATGGGATAACCCCTTTAAAGCAGAAAACAAAACGGAAATTAATAAAAGAAACATACAGCAACATGCATTGACTTATTAACACAGCCGAGGTCACACTGCGATTCTTCCAATTCACAACCAATCTGCCAATGGTAAATACAAATTCTTTTCTTCCATCTGTGTATGTGCAGAGATGTCATTGACTGGAATAACTGTGGGGAGGACAGTCAATTATCTATAATTATAACGCGCGTGATCAATTTAGTGCATCCTGCTATGACGGGGTTAAATCTAATGACAGTAGGAAAGCTTCTCAAGCAGGCAGCCTGCAGCAGATATCTCAGCGAGGTGGCCACCGTGGGGGGGGGAAGTGCTGGGTTACTGAAATCCCTGCAATTACACTGATGGGCACAGATGGGCTGGAGTGCCGCACAGTAACCACACACAGAAATGTTACCAACGGCAGAGAATAGCCTGAGGTTAGTGAAAGGACACATCAAGATGGGTTCACAAGGATGACAGGAAGACGTAGGATAGGTTCTACTCTACAAATGACGTTTCATGGGTTTCTATTTATTTGCACATAAAGAACAAAATGAAGATGAATATTATATTATGCTGCATGTTGAAATCCACCACTGCAAGGGGGGCAATAACTGTGCACATATGAACAGCCACATAGCTGCCATACATACGCTGACCTTCATGACCATATGTCCAATATATGAATGTCAATAGCAAACACTGCCCCCTGCTGCCGCCGTCCCACATTTCGGGGGAAACATCAATAAATTAATGAATTCATGAATAAATAAACAAAACATAATAGATAAATAAAAAACTAATAAATAAACACATTGCAGGCTATGGCAACTGTATTGCCCTGTTGCAAAGGCCTCCATACGCATTCGTGTATTGTCGACCGAACCTGCCTGTTAGGCTGGAGGTAGGTGCCAGCAGATGTCTCACTCCTCCATGCGGTCATGGGCGCTGCATCACTCACTGGGCTGGGCCTTCTTCTTCCCAGTGGCCCAAACCCACTCCTCCTCCCTTTGCGGTGGACAGTGGGTCTAGGTACTATTAAAGGGCCAGCGCGCATGCCTAAAGCTATTCTAGCCTAAGGCTGGCTTTCTCTGTGTATTTAAGGAGGAAGGTGTCTGAGTTTTAGGTATTCTAGTCTTGCTAGTTTCCAATGAAGGTGTGCTTTTCTGTTAGTCTGCCCATGTACCGAACTCTGCCCGTTTATCGACTCTCGACTGCCTGCTCTGACTATTGCCCGTTTACTGTGTTGCCTTCTTGTTGCCTGCACTGACCTCAGATTGTTAAATGTATATGCACCCTACCCTGACCACTGTCTGTTACCTGACCACAAATATTGCCTTCTCCCTTGATCCTTTGCAGCGGTGTCTATGACTCCCATGATTCAGCCACCAACTACTACAGGACTATTCCAAGAGGTAGCAGCCTGGTAGCGCTCCTGCGGTGAAGACCAGTAAAGAGGTTAATAGGTGAAAACCAGGGGACCATCGGG
This sequence comes from Bufo gargarizans, assembly GCF_014858855.1. Classification (NCBI taxonomy): domain Eukaryota; kingdom Metazoa; phylum Chordata; class Amphibia; order Anura; family Bufonidae; genus Bufo; species Bufo gargarizans. The sequence continues at coordinate 274,333,324 of NC_058085.1, read as the reverse complement.
ACAACACCCTTAGGAATAGCCCAAAGTGAAACCATTTAGTTGGTATAGTGGACCCACATCCACTGTCCGTAACACCGCTGAGAACTGTACATTTATGCGTGAGGAACTCCCAACTTTCTTGGGTAAGAGAAGGATCAGGGGAAGTGAATATATTCCCCCAATCCTTTTATTGTCCCGGGAGATAAGTGCTGCCAGAAGTTCCATTAGGTACAGAGAGCTGCAACAGAATTACACAACTGTCTAACAATCCGTCTACAACCTCGAAACTTGACCCACGGCCTTCCAGTAATTACGGCATACACCGTTACAATGGGAAACTGCTCAAATAGCAAGCCCTTAATATTGTATTTTGCTAATCCCTGTAGGGACCCTGTTAGTGTAAGTGACTAAAAGATAGAGCAGGTCAGTCCCCAATACTCAACAACCTATACTGTGCATGTGGTACATAGACCGGGGAGTACTATCCAAGGGAATCAGCACCTTTGTGTACATTGTTCCAATGTCTACCTTGGCAAAGACACAGTTCAGAAGAGAACATTGTTAAAGCTTGCAAGGACCATGTTCCATCGGCTCATGGTTTGAGGTGTTTCTGAGCTCATGATGTCCTGCACTCCATACAGTGGTGCTCTCATACATTAATGCTGAAGACCTCTACCGATGTTATTTTCTAAAGCATCTCTAGGACATATGTAAGGTCTACAGATACCTGCATCCAATGGTCCAAAAACCATTCTATTCTGATGTACACAAAAACGAGTTAGTAAAGTACATGGAAATGCTGTAGAAATACTGAATTTTATTTTGATACATATAGAGTTAAAGTAACTGAGCAACTTCTGGCACTCCAGCTGTTAGGAAACTACAACTCTCAGCATGCACATTTGCACGGCTGTTCTCGGAACTCCCATAGAAGTGAATGGGGCACACCAAGAACTGGAGTTTTACAACAGCTGGAAAGCTGTAGTTTGCTGACTACTGCACTAGGATATGTCGTCACATGGGGGTCTGACTGTCTGGATCCCCACCGATCCTTAGAATGAAGGGGCCACACTGCTAATTCGGCAGGTCGGCAGTGGGTCCTCATATCAGATCCCTACTGTCCATAATTTGTTATGACATATCCTACAGATATACTATAACATAAACTGATGGGCATACCCCGTTAATTGGATAACTTGTGCATGAAACTGAGAAATTCTTATGGATAAATCCATTATCTAGAAGTCCTAGTAGAAGCATACGCCTATACCACAATGATTCAGCAGCTTGGCCAACGGGACTGAAAATAAAGGGACTGACAGGCAAAATGCTCATCTCCATGCCAGATCGCCAGCAAAGACTTTAGAACAGAAGTGAGAGTTGGCACTAAAGATCTAAAGCATGGCACCACTGACGTAAGAGATAGTGTCCTCGCTGCCATCTGCACAGCATGCCCACATTAACCTCTGCCACGCTCCTACATTTCTACATTGCTGATCTGTACTTAACGTATACAGAATAGACTGGTATCATACAATCCCATACAAAGGCCTTCGAGACTGTCAGCTTCTTGGTGCATATTCTAAAGGTCTTGAGTTTCCTTAGGAACATGATTTGCATAATTAGCTCTCTAGTCTATTTCCCCATCTCTGCGTTGTGACTGATTCAGTGTTGCAGCACACCTATCACTTCTGTGTTGGGGGATAGGAACCATTGTATTGTGTGGACATTTCTTACGGCAAGAATGGCTGAGCAAACAATTGCTTCCCCTTACTGACTTTCTCAATGACGTGCCAAGGTGCAAGGAGTCGCTGAGAGATGTCTGCAGACTGCTTAGACAATTACATCACCTAGCACATCAAATTACCCTGCTGTCAGAAGGTATTAGAGCGTCTTAAACGGAATGTCTCATCAGAAAACGACTTAAAAATCACACTTTTATGTTAAAAATATTTTTGGGAAGGTTTTTTTTTGTCTATTTCACTACCTATATTTTTTTTATAAACTTTTTTTTCCTTTTAGATCTTACAATAAAATAGAAGAAAAAGGAATCAATAACAAAAGACAATACAGTATAACGTTTAACCCCCCTCCCCCGGCTATCTATATTTAAAAAGAATTCCTAAAATCCAGCAGTTTTTGCACTGGACACTAGGCCTAATAATATGTTGAGACTTCCTTTTCTGTACAGGTCATTTTCCAGTATCCAATCATTATCAAAGGCAGGATTACAATGACAGACGCCCGCTATATATAGATAATAAAGGATCTGCCATTTACATTTGTGTCATCAGAAAATGACCTATTATTTACCATATTTTTCACCATATAAGACACACTTTTTCTACACCTAAACTGGGGTGAAAATTTCAATGAGTCTTATGGGGTGAATACTAAAGAGCGCTTCTATTATAGAAGCGCTCATTAGTACAGGAGGACCGGGAAGCAGTGAATGCAGCACTCCCCAGGCATTGTAATCACCGGTTCCTGGTCCCCAGCCACTCGCCGTGCTGTGACTGTGCACAGTGTGTGGACATCGGCGCGGTGTGCGCATCGGCTCACAGCACAGCACGCAGGTGGAAGAGCAGGAGCTGGATTCCCGGAGCAGTGGCACCGTTCGGAGAAGGAGAAGCAAGTTGATTTATTGTTTTTGTCTGATCTGAGGTCTGAATGGCGGTCTTAACATTAGGAGTCTGATCGGAGTGTCTGAAAAGGGGTCTTATTAACAAGCCAGTCTGATCTGAGGTGTGAATGGGGGTCTTAACATTGGGCGTCTGATCTTGGTGTCTGAATAAGGGTGTTATTAACATGGGGGTCTGAACTGAGGTCCGAGTAGGGGTCCTAACATTGCGAGTCTGATCTAAGTGTCTGAATGGGGGTCTTATTAACACGGCGGTCTGATTGGGGGTCTAATTAACATGGGCGTCTGGTCTGAAGTCTGAATAACGTTGGGGGTCTGAGCTAAGGTCTGATGAAAAATATTTTTTTCTTATTTTCTTTAAAACCTAGATGCTTCTTATGGGTACCGTCTTATAGGGCGAAAAATACAGTAAATCATGTTTTTATGTTGAATATATTTTTTAAAGAATTTTTTATATTATATTTAATTTTCCATATCAATATTTAATCAAAAATAAAAAGCCTTGGAAAAGGAAAGTTCTGGCTATGGCTGGGGGTGGGATCAGCTACTATATGTAGACTACGTCTTTAAGTTATCATATGCAGCTACATTATTGTGGACCATACAGTAACCTGACGCATCGTGTATATTCCCATACTTTCAGCATGTTGCTTACAGAATCAGTGCTATACTTTACACTATACATAATGGCAGGAATATATATTAAAGCTGCTACACCAGTTTTCTGCCATAAAAATAAGTTGCAAGCCCTTGTAAAAAAAACATAGTTTCAAGTTGTAAAAAAAAACATAACATTTTGCATTTTTACACTTAAACTTGTGTGGGGCTTAGTGGGAAGGGTAAAGTTTCTAGAATTTATGCTGAAAAGTGGCGTAAATTGTGGCTCAAATCTATGACGGGTCATACATAGCTAATATAGACTTGACTTTCCGGAGGGCCAGAGATGCACCTAAAGTATTTAAGGGGTTTTCCAGGTGTTTGTTACTAATAGCCTATCCTCAAGATAGGTCATCAATATCTGATCAGTGGGAGGTCTGACTCCAGGAATCCATGTCAATCAGCTGTTTGAAGAGGCTGCGGAACTCCATTGATCGCCGCAGCCTCTTCCTGGACCAGTGATATCACTTACATGGGTCCTGTGGTCTATTTGCAGCAGAGTCCCCTACAATACCAAGCACAGCCGCTATACTATGTATGACACTGTGCTTGGTAAAAGCTGCGAGGAGGCCTCAGCACTCACCAGAGAGCCAGGGCCTATTCAAATAGCTGATCGGTGGTAGTGCCAAGAGTCAGATATTACCACTGATGACCTGGATACAACTGGATAGGTCATCAGTATCTGATTGGTGGGGGTTCGATAACTGGGACCCCTGCCGATCAGCTGCTTGAGAAGGCACCAGCACTCACAGTGGCGCCAGCTTTTCCTAGGCCAGTGACGACACGTTCATGGGTCACATGGCCTAGGCGCGGCTCGAGCAGAGCCACTATACAATGGACGGCGCTATGCTTGGTGAGCTGCGAGCACCGGTGCCTTCTTAAACCCCCGGGTGTCAGACCCTCATTGATCAGATACTGATCACCTATCCTGAGGATCGATCACAAGTTAAAATATCTAAAAAATAAAATAAAAAACTTTCACCAATAATCTAATAAATCCTGTAAAGCAGCTTCAGAATGGGGCTGAGCTGTAATACCAGGGGGAAGACCCAGACTCTTTTATTCCAATCGATGGGAGAGCATCTTTAAACCATTACATACGGAAGCCTTGGCTATGAAACCAGTGGTGTGCATCACAATTCCAGATTAGTATGGTCTGCCACCACTGTACGTGCAGGTGACAGGAGCGGGTTAAATCCTGCGTGACATCAGGCAAACCACATTCAAGGGCCCAGAAGAATAATATCACATTGATGGTTGTGGACTATAGAGAACTTTAATGCTCAGCCAAGTGTCACCAAACATCTGTCCCAATTACAAGCTCATTAATGGCTGCTGTAGATGCAACAAATGCTACATTCCCATTATTGCTACATTGTATCTCTGGTGGCAAAGAAGCCTCTTCTAAACTGGATTAACCCTTACTGCAAACCACAAACAATAGTGATACCAGGCTGGCACTATTGTTCCTTCTCTGTCCATTGTCTGGCCCTACAATGGTCACCAGCTATCACTGAGAAGGTGTCTATTATATGTTTAAGCCCGCTGACCCCCGGGGAGGCCTGCTATTAACAAAACAGGGTTATGTGTACATACGCACACAATGAAGGGTTAGATAGCAATAATCCTCCACGTGATCAAATACCGCTGCCCCCCTGGAACACCATCCCCCAGGAGGCTCTAAGTAACGAGATCAGTCTCAAATCGCTGGTGTATCTTAAAACCGTATTGCTTCTTTGCAAACACCACGACAAAGAACGCATTAAGATTCGGATGTAGCAGAACTGAGAATGCAGGAGGCTTGTCGCCAGGCACCGCTGAGCTATTGCTAGGTGGCACCCTAGCTTCTTTGCACAGGAAAGCGGGCAAACTCCAAGGCCCTGATTTATCCTACCTTCACTCCAGAATTCTGGCATCAAAAAGTCGCAAAATAGGGCTTTGGCGCAAAATGTATGAGATTGCGCAAAAATTTGTACACCACTCACTCCAGTTTTGTAAAAATAGGTGGAGCTATGTTACTGAGTTTCACTCCAGATTTAGCATTGAGACTTTTTTTAGGTGTGGTGAGCTATTTTTTTTTTTTAGGTGTGGTGAGCTATGTTACTGAGTTTCACTCCAGATTTAGCATTGAGACTTTTTTTAAAAGTCGCAAATAAGTCGCAATCGCACTCCAGGAGCAGGGTGGAGTAGGAAAACTGGAGTAGCTGCTCTAGACAGAAAAGTGTTAGGCTTAGTTCACACGAACGTGTGTGATCTGTGGCCGTATTGCGGCCCGCAAATCGCGGGCCGCAATACACGGCCACAGTTCCGTGTGCATTCCGCATCACGGATGCAGACCCATTCACTTCAATAGGTCCGCAAATCCGGAATCGCGGAACGGCCGCACGGGACGGGACCCCTCGGAAGCACTACGGAGAGCTTCCGTGGAGTTACGTCCCGTACCTCCGTTCCGCAAAAAGATAGAACATGTCCTATCTTTTAGCGGAACGGGCGGATTGCGGACCCATTAAAGTGAATGGGTCCGCGATCCGATGCGGCTGATCTATGGCCGGCGATCGTGCATTGCGGCCCGCTATTTGCGGGCCGCAGCACGAGCACAGGTTTTTTTTTTTTTTGCGGATAGGCTGCAGACCCATTCATTTCAATAAGTCTGCAAAAAATGCGGACAGCACACCGTGTGCTATCCACATCCGTATGTCCGTTCCGTAGCCCCGTAGTTTCAATGGATCCGCAAAAAAAAAAACGGATGGCATACGGATGTCATCCATTATTTTTTTTTTGCAGACCACAAAACACATACGGTCATGTGCATGTAGCCTTAAGGACAACCCAAATTTATCAAACAACATGCACCATTTGATAAACGTGGCACCAAGTACTCCAACAAAGACTGAAGCAAAACGGACTTCAAATATTCTCCTAATGATAAATTCCCCCCCAAAGAGTTTTCAACAGTGCAAACAATGTAGTCACAAAGAGTTAACTGGCAAATACCGCCCTGCTACATCCGTAGACACGCGTTTGACAGTGACTTTAAACTCGGTACAAGCCGGATTCCCAGAGAAATTTTTCCCACAAAACAGGGGAGGTGATGAAATCCGTATAAACTTGTGGCTGCCTGCCTGAGTCACCACATGCCGATTATAGTAGAAGATTTGCCCAGTGATTCAGCAGCGACGTATAACGTTCGGGGTTATTTGGGGGGCATCGCATTGGCATACAGCATACGCTGATCCCCCAGCAGTCCATGTCATCATCAACCTTCTCTCCTGGAGATTTCACACAAAGCGAAGTGTTTCGCCGTGCTGCAGTGATGTCATTATTTTCCTCTAGGTAACTGGTATCTGAAGCGCAAATAACAAGCCCAGGTCCCGCTGGGTATAGGCGCTGTACCTTTGCATCATTATGCTCCTGTACTCCTAGTCCATATTGTTCCATACTGCACCACTTGGCACCAACAATCAGCGCCCACCGTCTACTAAGGACACGGACAAAGGAGGCAGGAACATTTTTCGGACAGCAAAGATATGGCATGGGCAAAGGCAGGCAGCAAATAGCATGCCAAACAAAGAGCCTTTGTGTATGTTAGGAGATGCACCGTGCCAACTGCTGTTATACGGTACAATACATACCGTGACTATATATCACCGTATAGCGTCTGCAAGCAGCATAGATACACCTTGTGTCAGGTCCAAGTGCTGCCTGCAGATGCAGTAAAGTTTAACCTACGTGCACGGCGGTGGTACTGGTCACTGTGCACACACAAAGGAATGTCGCCTGCAATATCACACAGGGATGCAAGTGCCAGGAACGAAAGGGCATTTACTTCTGCGAGTGCTTTGGAGTCCTCAGCTCCCGTCTGCCCTGGAGTGTGAATAATAAATGACAGAGATGTCTGCTGACAAAGCTCTCCCTACCTGAAGCTTCATTTTCCAGCAGGAATGCATCAGAGGATCCTTATTAAAGCTGCTTCCTCCCGCATGACTCCAGTAATCCAGACTAAAAGGATGAGGTCTGGGCGCATCTGCCGTCTGCCCTAGATTCGCCTGCAGAGGGAGAGGAAAAGTAGACTTGCCTGGGCTTGTTAAAAGCCGGCTCGGGCTGGCAAGTGAGGGGGGCAGTGGCCGGAGCACTTCCTCCAGCTGATTCCCTGTGAGAAGAGGCAATGGATGAATAATGGATGTGCTCCTCTTTATCCTCCTTCAAGGCCCGCTGCCCCCGCCTCCGACTAGTGCTTTCCTGTGAGATGTGAGGATGCAGCCAGTCCTGTGTTGGCAACCACATTAAAGATGCAGCATCACAAGGCTCGCTGAGGATAGCCACCTATGTGGCTGGTGTAGGGCACATCCAGAGTGCGCATAGTGACCTCAGTAATACTGCGCATAGTGACCTCAGTAATACATAGTGACCTCGGTAATACTGCGCATAGTGACCTCAGTAATACATAGTGACCTCGGTAATACTGCGCATAGTGACCTCGGTAATACATAGTGACCTCGGTAATACTGCGCATAGTGACCTCGGTAATACATAGTGACCTCGGTAATACTGCGCATAGTGACCTCGGTAACACTGCGCATAGTGACCTCGGTAATACTGTGCAGTGACCTCGGTAATACTGCGCATAGTGACCCCAGTAATACATAGTGACCTCGGTAATACTGCGCATAGTGACCCCAGTAATACATAGTGACCTCGGTAATACTGCGCATAGTGACCTCGGTAACACTACGCATAGTGACCTCGGTAATACTGCGCATAGTGACCTCGGTAATACTGCGCATAGTGACCCCAGTAATACATAGTGACCTCGGTAATACTGCGCATAGTGACCTCGGTAACACTACGCATAGTGACCTCGGTAATACTGCGCATAGTGACCTCGGTAATACTGCGCATAGTGACCCCAGTAATACATAGTGACCTCGGTAATACTGCGCATAGTGACCTCGGTAACACTACGCATAGTGACCCCAGTAATACATAGTGACCTCGGTAATACTGCGCATAGTGACCTCGGTAATACATAGTGACCTCGGTAATACTGCGCATAGTGACCTCGGTAACACTGCGCATAGTGACCTCGGTAATACTGTGCAGTGACCTCGGTAATACTGCGCATAGTGACCCCAGTAATACATAGTGACCTCGGTAATACTGCGCATAGTGACCTCGGTAATACTGCGCATAGTGACCCCAGTAATACATAGTGACCTCGGTAATACTGCGCATAGTGACCTCGGTAACACTACGCATAGTGACCTCGGTAATACTGCGCATAGTGACCTCGGTAATACTGCGCATAGTGACCCCAGTAATACATAGTGACCTCGGTAATACTGCGCATAGTGACCTCGGTAACACTACGCATAGTGACCCCAGTAATACATAGTGACCTCGGTAATACTGCGCATAGTGACCTCGGTAATACATAGTGACCTCGGTAATACTGCGCATAGTGACCTCGGTAATACATAGTGACCTCGGTAACACTGCGCATAGTGACCTCGGTAATACTGTGCAGTGACCTCGGTAATACTGCGCATAGTGACCCCAGTAATACATAGTGACCTCGGTAATACTGCGCATAGTGACCCCAGTAATACATAGTGACCTTGGTAATACTGCGCATAGTGACCTCGGTAACACTACGCATAGTGACCTCGGTAATACTGCGCATAGTGACCTCGGTAATACTGCGCATAGTGACCCCAGTAATACATAGTGACCTCGGTAATACTGCGCATAGTGACCTCGGTAACACTACGCATAGTGACCTCGGTAATACTGCGCATAGTGACCTCGGTAATACTGCGCATAGTGACCCCAGTAATACATAGTGACCTCGGTAATACTGCGCATAGTGACCTCGGTAACACTACGCATAGTGACCCCAGTAATACATAGTGACCTCGGTAATACTGCGCATAGTGACCTCGGTAATACTGCGCATAGTGACCTCGGTAATACTGCGCATAGTGACCCCAGTAATACATAGTGACCTCGGTAACACTGCGCATAGTGACCTCGGTAACACTGTGCATAGTGACCTCGGTAACACTGCGCATAGTGACCCCAGTAATACATAGTGACCTCGGTAACACTGCGCATAGTGACCTCGGTAACACTGCGCATAGTGACCTCGGTAACACTGCGCATAGTGACCCCAGTAATACATAGTGACCTCGGTAACACTGCGCATAGTGACCTCGGTAACACTGCGCATAGTGACCTCGGTAACACTGCGCATAGTGACCTCGGTAACACTGCGCATAGTGACCCCAGTAATACATAGTGACCTCGGTAACACTGCGCATAGTGACCTCGGTAACACTGCGCATAGTGACCTCGGTAACACTGCGCATAGTGACCACGGTAACACTGCGCATAGTGACCTCGGTAATACATAGTGACCTCAGTAATACTGCGCATAGTGACCTCAGTAATACTGTGCATAGTGACCTCGGTAATACTGCGCATAGTGACCCCAGTAATACATAGTGACCTCGGTAATACTACGCATAGTGACCTCGGTAATACTACGCATAGTGACCTCGGTAATACTACGCATAGTGACCTCGGTAATACATAGTGACCTCGGTAATACTGCGCATAGTGACCTCGGTAATACTGCGCATAGTGACCTCGGTAATACTGCGCATAGTGACCTCAGTAATACTGCGCACAGTGACCTCAGTAATACTGCGCATAGTGACCTTAGTAATACTGCGTATAGTGACCTTAGTAATACATAGTGACCTCAGTAATACTGCGCATTGTGACCTCAGTAATACTGTGCAGTGACCTCAGTAATATTGCGCATAGTGACCTCAGTAATACTGCACATAATGACCTCAGTAATACTGCACAGTGACCTCAGTAATACTTACATATTGTTGTAGTATAGTCCGCGCCAAAAATGTGTCCTCATCTCCACATGCATGCACACATATTATATATAAGAACGTACAGTATATATATATAAAATTATACATACATGTACATATAGATTATATACATAGACACTGTATACAAGAACATATAGTATATACAGTATATTTATACACAATACATACATATGCACAAGAACACAAATTATATACAGTATATATATATATTTATATATATATACACACACACACACACACACATATACACACCTAGGACCCGCGCCCATCAGCTGTTTGAGAAGGAACTAGCACTCTCACAGCTCACCAAACACAGCGCCATCTATTTGATAGTGGCTGTGCTTGGTATTGCAGCTCAGCTCCATTTACTTGAAAGGGGCAGAGCTGCTCCTAGGCCATGTGACTGATGAAAGTGACATCACATGGCCCAGGAAGAGCCCTAAGTGCTCACACTGCGCTGCGGCCTCTTCATACACCTAATTGAGGGGATGCTGGGAGTTGGATCTCCGCAAATCTCATACTGATGACCTATCCAGTGAATAAGCCACCAAAATGAAAATCCCGGAAAACTCTTGTAAGCTTGGCACATCTCTTAATAAATTTGGTGCATATCTACAAATCCGTGCTCCAGAACTGACGTCTACACCAGCAAGGTAGCCTTCAGGTACAGCCGCCAAGTTCTCCCGTTAGATGTCCATATGCTTGAAGGGTCTGTCTGGTTTAGAAATCCCATCTTTATACACCATGTTAGGCCTCATGCACACGACCATTTTTTTTACGTTTACGGGCCATTTTTTGCGGCCCGTATACGGAACCAATCATTTCTATGGGTCCGCAAAAAAAAAGGAATGTTCTCTGTATGCATTCCGTTTCCGTATTTCCATTCCGTTGAAAGATAGAACATGTCCTATTATTGCCCGCAAATCACGTTCCGTGGCTCCATTCAAGTCAATGGGTCCGCAAAAAAAAAAATTAACACATACGGAAATACATCCGTATGTCCTCCGTATCCGTTCCGTTTTTGCGGAACCATATATTAAAAATTTTATGCCCAGCCCAATTTTTTATTACTGTATCCTGTATATGCCATATGGAAAAAATGGAACAGAAACGGAAACAAAAAACTGAACAACGGATCTGTGAAAAACGGACCGCAAAACACTGAAAAAGCCATACGGTCATGCGTAAAAATTATAGATCGTGTCCTATTCTTGTCCGTTTTGCGGAAAAGAATAGGCATTTCTATAATGGGCCGTCTGTTCCGTTCTGCAAAATGCGAAAAGACACATGGGCGGCATCTGCGTTCTGAGGATACGCATGGCACGTTTGTCCAGAGTGAAGAGTGGCCATTAAAAGCATCTCTCTGTGCTGCATTACACAGACATCCAATAGATTTGACCAGACACTTTGCAATGCTTTATGTCCCCTGTGGGGGGCGCTGCAGGATAACGATGTACTTACTCGCAGGGGGCCCCACAGGGGAACACTTTGTGATTACTTTATTAATTGTTGGAAAGGGACCCTTCTAACAAGTCCAAAGCAGAGAATCTGTTTAAAGGGGTTTTCCCGTGAAAAATATTTCTCCTTTTTTCAAAACCAGCACCTGGTTGTTAGCATAGCCACTGAGTTATTTAATAAAAATGTATCTGTATAGCGCCACCTGCTGTTTAATCTCTTTCCAATTTCTCTGTCCAGCTCACCGAGATGGAAGCGCATGCTCAGTTCTATTATTCAACTGCCACCAGCTGCAGTAGAAAGGACACGCCCTCTGAGACAGGGCATCCCCCCTCCCAAACTGCCAGCTTGAAATAAATCTAGCAGAGCAACTGGAGCAACAAATGGGGAGGTCTCTAGATCCATGTGAGGTACAGGGCTGGTGCCAAGTTGCTGTTAGTCAAATGCTAATCCTCCCAACTTCGCCATAAACATGCATACTCGGCCAAGCGTGCAGGCTTTTTTTTGTTTTTTTTTACCTGACTTACGTCCCAGAGCAATTAAGGGATTATGCATGTTGCAATCCAACAAGCCGGTTCCTTCTTTCCCCTAGTCGGATGCCCCCAAAACCACAGTAGTCACCCCCTTGGTTTGGCTGCCAGCTCTGTAATGTGAATTCAGTGCCTGTAGAAGAAAATGTGGTCTGTGAGACGAAACCTCACTTGGAAGCAAGCGACCGCCACATGGCTCTGCCTTACACACCAAACTTCTGGCCAAAATGTAATACCTGTTGGTGCATCTTATTCTTGTCGTCAGAGCCACCAGCGAGTTCAGTATACGGAGGGCAGCAACAGGTGGGACCTTTTGGCACCAGGTCTCCATGAAGACAGTTCAGCTTTTATATTTGTGTACTGCTCTCCTTAAGGACAGCTGATGGAAATGTGTTGTACAGATCCACAATTTGGCGCCTGTGGCGGCATCACATGAACGTGTTTCCTGATCTGAACAGAGCCTTACATGAACACTGCTCGAATATGGTGTGCCTCTGAAACAGCGCCTTGCGGAGTACCTACAGGTCTGTAATAGTGATCTGTATGGACTCTATGGCCCAGATTTACTAATGTGCCTAAGGCCTCATGCACACGACCGTTATGTGTTTTGCGTTCCGCAAAACACGGATGACGTCTGTGAGCGTTCTGCAATTTGCGAAACGGTGCGGACAGAGATTAATATAACTGCCTATTCTTGTCCACAAAACAGACAATAGGACAGGTTATATATTTTTTGCGGGGCCACGGAACAGAGCATCTTTTGCAGCCCCATTGAAGTGAATGGGTCCGCATCCAAGCCTCAATTACTGTGGCTCGGATGCGGACCCAAACAACAGTCGTGTGCATGAGGCCTAAAAAGCGGTTCAGATTGGCGCACCTAGGGTTTCTATACTTTTTCCCCTGCACACTTCACAAGGGAGTGGGGCTTAGGCTACTTTCATACTCGTGTTTGGTGCGGATCCGTCATGGATCTGCACAGACGGATCCGTTCAGATAAACGTCTGCATCCGTTCAGAACGGATCTGTTTGTATTATCTCTAACATAGCCATGACGGATCCGTCCTGAACACCATTGAAAGTCAATGGAGGATGGATCCGTTTTCTGTTGTGTCAGATTGTGTCATAGAAAACGGATCCGTCCCCATTGACATACATTGTGTGTCAGAACGGATCCGTTTGCCTCCGCATCGTCAGGCAGACACCAAAACGCTGCAGGCAGAAATGGGGGATACAAGTAGTTACTAAAACAGACATGTTAAGGGTGGTGACAGGTCTTCTTTAAAGAGGCTTTCCAGGACTTCTATTGCTCACCTGTCCTTGGGATAAGTAATCAATTCCTGACTCCCTGCCCCACTGATCAGCTGTATAGCGGACGGAGCTGGTTATTACAGTACTGCTTCCATTCACTTCAACTGGAGCAATCCGGGTAACCAATTTACAACAATATTCAAAGATGGAGGGGGAGATTTATCAAACTGATAAAGTAGAACTGGCTTTGTTGCCCGTAGCAACCAATCAGATTCCACCTTTCATTTTCCAAAGGAGCTGTCAAAAATGAAAGATGGAATCTGATTGGTTGCTATGGGCAACTAAGACAGTGCTACTTTACACCAGTTTTAGAAAATCACAAGCATACTCATATCCACACCGGAAATGTCGGCAGCGCACACTCCCACATCTACTATGGTAAAGTACAAAATGCAATTATTTAAATCCTATTTGTTATATTTAATTACTGCCCTGAACCGTCCGTGCCCTCATTTATCACGGCACATTTCAAGGTAACATGGTTGTCATCCTATAGGGAAATGATTATACTGCATATTATACACGTCATTTGTAACTGTCAGCAGCAAATAAATATTAAGAATAATCCAATAAAATCCTTAAACCTAATTCCATTCATTTATACCCCATCATACGTGTAAAATCACAATATATGAGATATTGTGCCTAAAATGACTTTAATATTATCAGAGGCATAGCCGGGGCGGACTGGCCATAGACCCTACAGAGAAACTTTCTGGTGGTCTGATGCCCAGGGAGCCACCTGGCCCTCTTCACGGCCACTGGGGGCATCAAGTACTGTAGTAATGTTCCTGATCTGTGACCAAGGATGACCTCCTGATTCCTGAATTCAACAGTATTGCCATTATGAGGCAATTGGTTTTGGAGGACTGAACATGGCCACCACAAAGGGGCAGCTTCTGGAGGTATTTTGTCCCGCTGGGGTATCATTTTGTGCTGCTCTGTGGTTTTTTAGGTCAGTTTATGGTGTTACACTTTGATATTTTGCTCTGCTGGGGCGGTATTTTGTGCCGCAATATGGTATTACTGGCCCCACCTGCTTGTGTTAGCCCTGCCTTCTCTCAATTTGAACCCGCCTACAACATAGGACCACTATTTTTGTTTTCCAGGGCCACTTTAATTTCCCAGTCTGACCCCTGAATTTAACTGTATTGCCATCCAAAGGCAAATGGAGTAGGAGGACAGAACATGGCAGCTGGCACTAGCCACCACAGAGGGGCAGTCTTTGGGGAGGTATTTTGTGTTCTGGGCCAGTACTTTGTGATGCAGTGTGGTATTAGGCTCTGGTGGATTGGTATAATGTGCCGCAATATGGTATTGCTGGCCCGTCTACTTGTCTTGTCCCTACCTTCTGTGAATTTGGGCCCCCTTAAAGTTCCCAGTCCGCCCCTGGGCATAGCTTGAGACAGTTTTCACATGGGTGGGCACATTAATATGAATGTGTGTTGCGGAGCAGCCAGACAGACCGTGAAAAAACGGGTCCCATTCGTAGCTGACATGAAGCCAATGCTAAGGAGTGGGCAGACTGAAAGAAATCCACCATGTTTCTCTGTCTCTGCATCCCTACCTTAAGGCATGTTCACACAGAGTTCTTTCTTTGCTGAAAAAAACCTGATGCAGAATCCACTTCAGGATTCCTTGCGTTTTTTTAGGATGTGGTTTTTATTCCAACATGGGCTTTCACACGTTTTTTTGATGGGGATTTCACATGGTTTTTTATCCTGCCCATTTTAGTGGACACGGATTGATTCCACGTCCAGAATGGACGTCACTTCTTTTTTCCATGGGGCAGGTTTAATAGCGCAAGTGAAATAAAAGCGCCATATGAATTAACAAGTTGTTTCCCCATTTAATTCAATAGAAATAAATTGGGAGCGTTTGTGGCCTGGTTTTTGGGTGCGCGATCTATGCCAAAATCCACGTTCAAAAAAACTCAGTGCAAACATACCCTTAGAGTTAGGCCTCATGCACACAACAGTTGTTTTTTGCGTCCGCCCCCCCAAAACCTGATGTGGCATCCGTTTTTCTTTTGAGGATCCGTTTTTTTCCACAGATCCCTTGTAATGCCTATCTTTCTGCAAATATAAAAAAAGTAGGACATGGACTTTTTTTTTGCTGAAGGGAAACACGGACAACGGACACGGAACACAAATGGATGAACTATCAGCATTTTTTTGCTGACCCATTGAAATGAATGGGTCCCCATCCTATCCGCAAAAAAAAAACTGAACGGAGGCCGAGAAAAACAACTGTTGTGTGCTTAGGCTGTGTGGCATGCTAAAGACTGTGCTGGTTTGCCAATTAAATGTATGTGATGAACCTAGGATGTGTCAGCAATATATCACGCTGTGATGGACTGACTCAGGGTTTCCTCAGTAGAGTGGGCGTAAAACGAGGTTTCTGACACTGATCTACTTACTAATATCTTGGACCATGTTCCGATCTGGTGGATTGTTGCAGGACAGCACTATGCATGTGAACAAGGTTTTTACAAAACAATTCTGAGAGGGTGGAGAAGAACTCTGCAGATATTAGCACGTGTTCAGATGTTCGATCTATCTTGTAATGAAATAAACGCTACAACTTCCAGTACCATATTTTTTTGCCCCATAAGACGCACTTTTTTCCCTACAAAGTGGAGAGAAAATGTCAGTGCGTCTAATGGAAGCGAATACTAATGATCGCTTCTCCACGTGCTAGTCTAGTGTTCAATTAAGTCCTTCAACACCCTACGGAGTTACTGAAACCAAGGACAACACATTACGAGATGGACCATACCACTTCAAACAGTTTGTATGTAATTCAAATTGAAAGGAAGATTTTGTCCCTCCGCACTCACCTAAACTGATTTTTTTCACTAGATTCCCCCTTATGAAGTTAACCCCTTTTCACCGGTATGTGAGGAAACACCAATCATGTCCTCTGCCTCCCTTCACTCTTCGCAGCTTCCATGGAAACTAGACAGTTGTAGTTACTGTGGAAATTGGAAAAGGAAGAGACATCTCCAGCCTTCATGTTATTTCCAATAAGGGCAGAATATCTGCGGAGTTCATCTAAGGGTGGGCATTTCTCTCGGATTCCTTCTTACTCAATGGCGATTAACCGTTTCTCTGCACAAGTAGAAATCGTGTATACAATGGATGGGCTGAGGGTATAGGGTTCTGAAGACATATTAGGATGTTTTATCAGTTGTATTACCAACTGTAATCTTCTCCCCATATATCTGAACAAGTTCAGACTAGCCCACAGAGGAACAACTGAATCCTGCAATGGGCGCTGGAGCAAGGGTTGGCCTCCAGTCCCCCATTCCTGTACAAGTGGTACATGGCACATTATACCGACGGCCCTACATAAGAATAAGCAGGTTACAGAATCTCAACCTGCCTATGCATCCATGAAAAATGGGTAGATTATTTAAGACCCTGCCTAGTTTATTATTATAGATACATCAGGTGGTGGAGAAGACTTCTAGGCACAGAGGAAGGCCTAGTATCCTCTTTCCCCAAGGACCTGCCCTCTCAAAGTCAATACAGGGACCCCATAATCAATCATCTTGAGCGTCTTGCTGCTGCCGGAAACTGTGTAGTATTTGCATGCCAATGCACACTGGGCCCTCAGAATTAATTTTACTGGTGGGCCCTTAGGCACCCCAGTCCAAAACGGTCTACAGCCAGAATATCAAGAACGTAAAACATTGTTAAATGATACATAGGATAACTATAGGCAATGATCAAAAGGTTTTTGAGAAATCGGCAGCTGGTTTGGAGAAGTCCTGACACTTTTCCCATCTAAGGGTCCATTCACACATACGTAGAATGGGTCCAAATCCATTCTACAAGTCTGAATCTGCATTTTGAATTTTAAAACCAGGGGCGGATTGGCCATAGACCTTACAGGGAAATTTCCGGGTGGGCCGATGCCCCAGAGGGCCATCTGGGCCCTCCTCACAGCCGGCAAGTGGAAGTTTATATGGGGATGTATTTGGTGCTGCTGGCAGTATTTTGTGATGAACTGTGGTATTTGGCTATGTTGGGGTGGCATTATGTGCCACAATATGGTACTGCTCACCCTGCCTTCCATCAATTTGGAACCAACTACACAACACGGCCACTTTTAGTATTTTTCCCAGGGCCACTTTAAGTTCCCAGTCCGCCCCTGTTTAAAACTATGTATGTGATCTAATAACCTAAATGAAAACCACTACCCTGGGATCATGGGTAATGCAGAGATGGCCAACTGGTTTTGTAGATGTTGGTGGATCTGTGTAAATTCCTTTATTTATAGAGTTTCTCTTTGATAAAGTCGCTGTAGGACCAGGAGAAACATAAAGTAAAAGAAAAAACTCCAAATAAGGCCGAGGTCAGGACAATAATCAACCTTTGGAAATGTTTGAGGGAGCGTGGGGCAAGGGGTCCAAGAACACACCCCGACGCGTGTGTCGCCTTCGTCAGGATAATTATATTGTATAATAACTTTTTGTTATATTTATTTTTTATTTTTTTATTTTTCCTTTATGTTTCTCCTAGTCCTACTGTGACTTAGGGGTGGTTAATCCTTTGAGTGGGTATGTTATTTTGATATTATTTTGATTGGTACAGGCTTACCTACCTTTGTGTTATGTACATGTATTTCCATCTTGTGGAGCTATGTGGGTGCTTTGGGATCCATACTCAGTACAACGTTTGTAGACATTGTTCCATATCTAGATGTTTTGTCCCCATTTTCCATGATTTATGTCTGCATATTTATTTATATATGCTGCATTCAAAAATATAATACTTTTTGTGTACAAAGTTTTGATTCATGCTTATTTTTTCCCCGGTTTTTGTATAGGTTGTTTTTTAAAGCTTATTTGTTTTGTTTTTTACTTTCCTTGAAGAGGTTGTCCAGGATTTTATGTAGATGTGCTATCCTCAAGATCGGTAATGCCATCGCTCTTTCCCATACTGACTTGTTTTCCAGCAGGAGACCGTGTTTACGCAGCACGATCTGCTGCCGCTAAACGATTAATTTTGCATGCACAGATTAGGCGATGAACAAACTTTTCGCTTGTTCATTGGCTAATCGGTGGCACATTTACACAGCCAATCAGTGGCACATTTACACAGCCAGATAATCGCTAACGATCGTTAGCGATAATCTGTGCGATTTTCGGCCTGTGTAAAGGGCCCTTTAGAATAGGCCATCAATATCAAAATACTGGATAATCCCTTTAAGGAAAAAAAAGAAATTGTAAGATATTCAGCTCCATATAGAAAACCTCTTGCGTCTATCAACCCTGTCCCTGAAGGAACCATTCTGACCACCCTATTCAGCAACACCATTCATCACCATAGGCCATAAATATAAAAATCTTGGACAACCAATATAAAGGCTCATATGTCACAACAATCTACTTGTCCAGCGCCAATTTTTGAGTATATTCAGACAGTGCAGCTGAGCGCACTTAAAACTGCATCTGAAAAAAAAACACACGTGGTTTTGCTATGCTGTTTTTCATGTTTTTTATTTTACAACAAAAACATGTTAAAAGGGGTGGTATCACTGAAAATAATCTACATTTTTCAAACCAGAACCTGTAATGTCATGTAACAAAAAATTTAGCGCAGCCACGGAGCTATTCAATATAATGTATCTGTATAGCGCCACCTGCTGTTTGTTATTTTTCTTATTTGTTGTCCACCTCAATGAGATGGTCACACACGCTCAGTTTAAATCTTCAATTGTCACCAGCCATAACTTCTGTTAGAAGCTATGACATTTACAAGGAAAGAGCTAAGGCAGAAAGGACACACTCCCTTAGAAAGGATATGCCCCTGAGCTGCTACACCATCTAGCAGAACCATTGAAGTAATGAATTGGGAGATCTTGGGATCCATGTGAGGTACAGGGCTTTGTTAGAAAGAGATTGTGATGTCTGATTTTAATTTTTTACATCAATCATGGCATAAACAATTTAAATAAATGAGTTTCATATGTAAAAAAAAGAAAGAAAAGGAAAGCTGTGAAAAAAACAGGTGTTTTGTGTGAATTAAATTGCATCCATCTACGCGGTCTGATCCAATATTTATTAAGTGATTAACCTTCATGAATTTGACTTTGTGAACCAGTATTTGTGAGACGTCAGTTCCCAGTGAAGTGATAAACAGACCACGATTTCATGTATATTTGTTTAGGGCAGGCAAAAGCTTCCTCCTCTGAATAGCAAGTGAAACTTTTTTTTTTTTTTTTCATTTCACCAGTTAAGGCTACTTTCACATCTGCATTTTTTCAGGCTTTCAGATCCGGCAGAGGATCTAAAAACCTGAATTTAAAGGATCTGTTCCATTTAATACATCCTGATAGCCCCATACTGGCCGGCTTAGGGTGTATTAAATCAAAACTGAAGAAACCTGATCAGGCATGAAAATCATTGCAAGTCAATGGGCGTCTGATCTTTTATTTTCTGTAAAAAAAAAAAAAAAGGAACAGACACCATTGATATTATCCCAGCGCTGCATGCCCGCGCTGCTGCCCGCGCTGCTGCCCCTACACGCGGGCAAGAGCGTCAGGCTCGCTTACTCCCTCCTGCTGCCGTGCACCGTGCTGACAAACCCAGGCAGCTTAAACTGTGTTAATTTCGCTTTGTGCCAGAGATTTCCTCCTGCTTAGCCCCATTCACTACAGAGCCACTTTCCACCTTAAATCTTATATTAACTTTAAAACGCTTTTACATATCCGGGCCATTCTGAGATTGTTTTCTCATCACATATTGTACTTCATGACCGTGGTAAAATAGTCAAACAAAATTTAATTTATAATAAAAATATAAAACTTACAAAAAAAATAAAAAAATTAGCTAATTTCCAAATTTCTATTTCTCTACTTTGATAATGGATAGTAATAACTCCAAATATAGTTATTACTTTACATTCCCCATATGTCTACTTCAGGTTTAGATCATTTTGAAAATGACATTTTATTTTGAGGGACGTTAGAAGGGTCAGAAGTTAAAAGGCTAATCAGAAAATTTTTAAGAACATTTCCAAAACCCCAATTTTTTCAGGACCAGTTCAGTTATGAAGTCACTTTCTGGGGTTTACATATTAGAAACCATTCACAAATCACCCCATTTTAGAAACTACACACCTCAAGCTATTCAAAACTGATTTTTAATTTGTTAACCCACTAGGTGCCCCACGAGAATTAAATAAAAATGGGAATGAAATTTGAAAATTTCACATTTTTTTAGCAGATTTTAAATTTAATAAATTTTTTCTGCAACACATCAAGAGTTAACAGCCAAACAAAACCCAAAATCTATTACCCTGAATCTGGATTTTACAGAAACACCCCATGTGTGCTCAAAAACTGAAGTATGGGCGCACAGCAGGCTTCAGAGTGGAAGGAGCACCATATGGTGTTTGGAGAGCGGATTTAGCTGGAATGGTAATTGGGAGCTATGTCACATATGAAGACACCCTGAGGTGACCCTACAGTGAAAAACCCCAAAAAGTGACCCCATTCTGGAAACTACACCCCTCAAGGAATATTTCAAGATGTGTAATGAGAACTTTGTCCTCAAAGGGGATTCATGGAATTGGCTGTGAAAATGAAAAATTATAACTTTTTCCAGAAAAATGGAATTTAGGCCCAAAGTTCTCACTTTCACAAGGGGGAACTGGAGAAAATGTACCCACTAATTTATTGCCCAGTTTCACCTGATTACAGCAATACTCCATATGTGCTTGTATACTGCTATATGGGCATACCACAGGGGTCAGAAGGAAAAAAGCACCAAATGGCTTCTGGTAGGCAGATTTCACCGGAATAATTGACAGTCACCATCTTGCAATTGAACACATCCTGGGGTACTCCTAGAGTGGAAATCCCCCAAAAGTGACCCCATTCCAGAAACCACATCCCTCAAGGAATATTTCAAGGTGTGTATTGAGCACTTTGACCCATCAGGCGTTTCACAGAATTAGGAAACGCTTGGCTGTGCAAATGAAAAATAAAATTTTCATCCACGTATGAACATTTTAAATGGTAGAAAGGGTACTTTTCAGCAAACAGGCGACTCACAGAAGGCAGAAATACTAGAGAAAGCCTCCCCCATGCTCAGATCTGACCCCCATGCTCAGATGAGACCCCCATTGCTCAGATCAGACCCTCATTGCTTAGATCAGGACCTCCAATGCTCAGATTAGACCCCCGTTGCCCAGATCAGGACCCCCCCCCCATGATCAAATCAGAACCTCCCATGCTTAGATCAGACCCCATGCTCAGTTCTAAAATAAAATAAAAAATTCTTCCCTCTTCTGATCAGGCACTGGGCTCCTGCTCGGCACCTGCTACTCTGCAGGTCTAACATGCTCTCCACTGTGACCTGACGAGCACTACAACAGGTCATAGTGGATGTCTCCACTTACTACGTTCTCACACTGTGTGCATCAGGACATAGCGGAGAGTGAGTAAGAGCTGCAAAGTAGCATCAGTGCCCGATCAGGAAGAGAGATCTAAGCATGGGGTGGAGAGTGTGCCAGTCTGACTGCTTCCCGACTCCACAGGTAGAGCCGCAATTGAAGAAGCAAAGAGCCGCATGCGGCTCAAGAGCCACGGGTTGGCCACCCCTGATATATATATAAAACTAACTACCTACCACTAACTGCAGGTCTTTTTTCACAGAGAAAAACCCCCCCACAAAAATGTGCAGATGTAAATGAGCACACTAGTTATCGTGTGCCCTGCAACACGCACACAGATTGTGTGTGCGTGCAAAAACTGTAGTATAAAAATTCACTACAGTAGTTAAAAAGGGAACACTGGCTAAAAATGTAACATATATATATATATATATATATATATATATATCCATAGAAAAGGTCAGGCAGCACTCCTCAATATACAGCTATAGCTGTGTAGGTGCCCATGGTAGTCCCTCGATGCAGGACAGGATAAATAGCACAGAAAATCCGCAGCACTCCTTGAAGTAAAAAAATGCGCAGTTTATTCACACATGACAGAAAAGACTCTTTTCTGACATGTGTGAATAAACTGCACATTTTTTTACTTCAAGGAGTGCTGCGGATTTTCTGTGCTATATATATATATATATATATATATATATATATATAAAAAAGCCCCTAACTACAGTTTCTTCTTTTTGACCCCCCAAAAAAGGAAAAATTGGCAAAAAAATTAACACGTGGGAAAAAAAAGCGCAAAAAATAATTCCCAGGTGCTGATCAAGCAGGTATGCACTGAACAGCATTTGGCGGTCACAGCTCGCACGCAGAAAAAGTTGTGCAGAGCTGGAAAATTGTAAAAAAAAAAAAAAAAAAAGAATAAAAAATCCTCCCAAAAAAACCCGCGGACGGAGGGTGGTTTAGAGATCTAGAACTGCTGCAAATGGAAATCACTGCAGCAGTTCCAGATGTTCTTCTTTTCTTCTTCTTTACAGGAACAGTTAAAGTCGCAGTTGTGGTGCACCACAAATCCCAGCAAGCCAAACAGCAGCACAGAGGGGCACAGAACCTCTCTGCATGTAGTCACCAACTAGAATGGCTGCATGCAGGGAAGTTCAGCCGTTTCCTATGCAGCTGTAGCGTTGCCATTGGCTGGAGCGTTGTTCCAGCCAATAGCAGCGCTGGCAGGGGACGACAAACACTGGTGTCCCCTGCCTGACCCAGGGGAACAGGTGCTGACAAGTTCAGCACCAGTCACCCCAGTACAAACCCTGTTCCACCCTCCTGCAGGGGGGCAGAAAAACCTCCCTGTACCCCTAGGGAAGATGGCTGCCTGCCGTCCTGAGCAGCCATCATCACCCGGTCACCGAGCGATTTCGCTCAGGGACCTGGTGAACACTGCGATGTAGCTGTACTGCGCTGGTATTTTGTACCTAGTTCGCAGTGCCATACAGCTACGGCACTGGTAGCGAACGGGTTAGCGTCCTGTACTGTTTGTTGGATCGCGCATGGGCGTGTCTCTCCCCTTTTGTGAGGGAGCATGTACACCCCTCTATCTCCCCAGCATATGGCTGAGTTGCAGGATGTGTTTAAAGGCACTTGCTGTCTCAGGAAGGCGCCTGAGCAATCTTATGCAGGCACATCACTGTTGCAGTCAGGACGGATCGGCGACACAGGAATGGAGTGGGTTTCGGACTGTGAGTACCGTCTTTCTGACTTTATTAAAAAAAAATAAGTCAGTCGACTCCTTTAATGAGCAGAGCAAGTATACAGCTCCCGAGTGGAAATCTGAGGGGATGAGGGGTGACTTGTAGCCCACTGTTTAAGCTCATGTCTATTCATGTAGGCTAGGTTGCTACTCACGTAGGTTGGGTTCACTATGGAAGTTTTCAATTCCATAATTCTGCTCCATTATAGGACGACAAGATAACAGGACTGCCAGATCCTTAACATGAGAAGAAGGAAAAAACGGTGCGCCATAGTGTAAACCCGTACCTTAAAGGTATAGCTGCACAGGTATAAGTGTGCTTACCAGATTTCGAGTAAAATAGACATGAAATATCCACATAGACGGCCCAGGGAAAGGTGTTCCACGTGCAGTATGGAAACAGGCTGCAGCTCCCTCTGTGCGAGCCCCAGATGGTGATCCCAATTGAAAATAATGAAGATAAAAAATAACAGATTCGGGTGCTGCCGTTCCAGGATAAAATGACAATTTATTCACAAAAATGTAAAAGGCACAACACATTTCGCTGATGGTCTGTCAGCTTCGTCAGGTGCAGATCTGCACCTGACGAAGCTGACAGACCGTCAGTGAAACTTGTTGTGTTTTTTACCTTTTTGTGAAGAAATTGTCACCCAGCCTACCCTGCCTACTGTTTGCGAACTATGCAACCCATTTTTAGATAAATTATTAGCAGAAGGACCCGGCTTCGCACGAGTATATTTCATCTATTTCATTTAATGTTTCTGTGTGTCGTTAAAAGATATTGACAGTATCTCCCATAGCAGTGACCTCTACAGCACACCGCCCCCTTAACAGTGACCTCCACAGCCTCTCACCCCTTAACACTGACCCCACCCCCCACAGTGCTCACCTCATTAAAATGGGACCTCCACAGCAGTCCATCCCCTTTAACAGTCAATTTCACAGCACCCCACTCCCTTGACATTGCCCCCCTTCAGGGGCCCGCCCCTTAACAGTGACCTATACAGCACCCCACTCCTTAACACTAATCTCCATGGGGACCGTCCCCTAATCTGTGACCTCCACCAATCCCTGCCCCCTTAACAGAGACCTCCACAGCACTCGCCCCTTTAACAGTGACTGCCACAGTACCTAGTTCCCTTAACAGTGACCTCCACAGTACCCCACTCCCTTAAAGGGGTTGTCTGGGATTGGGAAGATTGGTGTGGACAACAGTGACCTAAATTTTACACTCATGCCTCTCCTACCTTTACCAGACAATTATTATGCCACTTTTGACATTGAGAAAATCCCAGCCGGAGTTCCATTTTTCTTACAGTCGGTGACGTACCAGGTCCCTTTCTGTTGAGTGAAGCTTTTTCTTCCGCCCAGCAGTGAGCCCGGTGACATCACTGGCACTGATGGGCGGGCTTTAGCGCTGCCCTAGCCAGTAAAATTGCTAGGGCAACGCTAAAGCACGCCCATCAGAGCCGGTGACGTCACAAAACACACTGCCGGGTGGAGGCCTCCGCCCGACAGTGTGTTGTAAACAAAAGTGCCATGGGGATCATCGGGAGGGGGGGCTGTCTGGGTGAAATTATGGGTATGTCCGGGTTCAGCTCTGAACCCGGACAACCCCTTTAACAGTGACCTCACAGTACCCTGCTGACTTAACAGTGACCTCCACAGCAGCTGCCCCTTTCATAGTGGCCCCTGCCCCTTAACAGTGACCTCCACAGCGGCTTCCCCCCTTAACAGTAACATCCACAGTGAATGCCCCTTTAACAGTGACCTCCACAGTGCCTGCCCCTTTAACAGTGACCTCCACAGCATCCTGCCCCTTTAAGGCTAGGGCTACGTGACGACATGTGTTGCGCGACAATTTTTATAATGATAGGCTATGGTGTCGCACTGCAACATGCTGCGACTGCAACACGACAGTCGCAAAAAATCCATCCAAAATGGATGTATGTAGCAGTGTAGTTGTGCCCTATGTGTCGTGCGACTTACTGTCGTCGTGTAGCCCAAAGCTGACCTACAGCAGTGAAGAAAAATGGCTGGGTTGTTATGGAAACCTGGAGTAAAACTGTGTGTATGTGGAGACTAAGGGCCTGCAAGCTTCTATTGGCTGATAAGGGACATGTGACCGTGTGTATGGCAGTTGTGATATGAAGAGAAAGACTTAAGGCCTCTTTCACACGGGCGTTGCGGGAAAATGTGCGGGTGCGTTGCGGGAACACGCACGATTTTTTCACACGATTGCAAAACATTGTAATGCGTTTTGCAGTCGCGTGAGAAAAATCGTGCATGTTTGGTACCCAAACCCGAACTTCTTCACAGAAGTGTTCTGTAGATTGTATTATTTTCCCTTTATAACATGGTTATAAGGGAAAATAATAGCATTCTGAATACAGAATGCATAGCACAATAGCGCTGGAGCGGTTAAAAATAAAATAAAAAATAATTTAATTCACCTTAATCCACTTGATCGCGAAGCCCGTCATCTCCTTCTGTCTTCATTTTAGCTCTGTGTAGCAACAGGACCTGTGTTGATGTCACTCCGGTCATCACATGATCTTTTACCATGGTGATGGATCATGTGATGACTGGAGTGACGTCACCACAGGTCCTGTTGCTGCACAGAGCTAAGATGAAGACAGAAGGAGATGCCGGGCTTTGCGATCAAGTGGATTAAGGTGAGTTAAATATTTTTTTATTTTTTTTAACCCCTCCAGCGCTATTGTACTATGCATTCTGTATTCACAATGCTATTATTTTCCCTCATAACCATGTTATAAGGGAAAATAATAATGATCGGGTCTCCATCCCGATCGTCTCCTAGCAACCGTGCGTGAAAATCGCACTGCATCCGCACTTGCTTGCGATTTTCACGCAACCCTATTCATTTCTATGGGGCCTGCGTTACGTGAAAAAACGCAGAATATAGAGCATGCTGCGATTTTCACGCAACGCACAAGTGATGCGTGAAAATCAGCGCTCATGTGAACAGCCCCATAGAAATGAATGGGTCGGTATTCAGTGCGGGTGCAATGCGTTCAACTCACGCATCGCATCCGCGCGGAATACTCGCCCGTGTGAAAGGAGCCTTACAGGCTTGTATTGACTAATGCAGGTCATTTTTTGGGAATATCTCAGGAACGGTACATCCTAGAGAGCTGGTCTAAAACGTTCCTGGACACCTGATGTACCTGTGTGCCAAATTTGGTCGTGCATAAAGCGAATGATAATCTGAATATGAGATAACCTGGATAATAACACAGGATACTTCTCTTCCTTCACCAGAGCAAGCGAGCGATAGGATTCTAGGCAAACATGACTACATGCATTCCTACACGTGCAATCACAGTAAACAACCATTAGACATTGATTAAAATAAAGTAAAAATCAGGCCAGCCAGTAACAATAAGAAGCACATTCCCCTGATATCATCCCATAGAATGGTTTTCCTGCGAGTTCCTCTGAAAGCAAACAGAATAAACAGAAGAAACTAACATTCTGGCCCATACAAATAAACCAGCCCCAAATGGCCGGGAAAAGGGTCTTTGTTATGTTGTTCTTTTCTAACAAAATGCAGCCTCAGCGCAAGGAAGAATCTCATTGCTGAAAATTGACTTGACGAGCCAATTAATATTTATCACAGAAATTAATTGAGCTTCACGCTCGGCTGCAATTCCGAGAAGATATTCTTAAGGGACCAACAAGTGAGGCCATTGTTCCCCAAACCGCTTCAGACAGTAGGAGGGCACTGCAGGTGGGTGGCTCAGTATTGTCACCAGACATCCATACACAGACTGCGCTTTTTCATTTTAAAGGGGTTGTGTCACAAAACAGATTCTGCATTTTTAAAACCAGCACCTGGATCTTAATATTTTTGTAATTGTATGTAGTAAAAAATTTGACCGGTCGTCATTCGGCGCAGGCGCTCTGAGAGAAGGACGGCCGCTCCTTCCTCAGTGCGCCTGCGCCGATTACGTCAGCCCTACACCCGGAAGAGAGGTCTTCTCTTCCGGGTGTAGGGCTGACGTCATCAGCGCAGGCGCACTGAGGAAGGAGCGGCCGTCCTTCTCTCAGAGCGCCTGCGCCGAATGACGACCGGTACGGTGCAGGCGCGGGATTTGAGGCTGCAGGCAGGGCCAGCGAGAGGAGGAGAGAGCTCGCTGGCCCTGTCAATCAAGTGGAGGAGGGGGCGTTTTTTCAAACAGAGGATGCAGTGGCTACCAGCAAGTCCGCCCAACTTACTGGTAGTGAAGAAATTTACATATAATAAAAGTAAGTTTTTTACTGTAATTACTGCACAGCCCGAGGTAAGAGGGGCATATATGGAATCTGCTTAACAAATATAATAAGTCAAAAACTGAAAATTGGGGGTTGGGGGTGCCCTTTAAATCTTGAACTGCCACCAGCTATATATTCTGTCAGAACTCTGGCAGTTACAGGGAGACAGCTGCAGCAGAAAGGACATGCCCCCCTGAGCTACCAGGTTAAAGATAATCTAGCAGAGTAATTTGAGCAGTGAATGTCGAGATCTCTGGATCCATGTGAGGTACAGGGCTGGTTCTAGCTTTCTTAGAATCGCATTGTCATGTACTATATGATGTCATATATTTTTTTTTTTCATCAATCATGGCATAACCCCTTTAGGTAGCATGTAGTGTCTTACTTCAAGTCATAAAGTTTTAGTAACTAACTGTATTCCCCATGTAATAACAATCCTAGAGCATCTGTTCTTATGACTCTGTGATGTACCAGGAATTACTAGCAGTTTGCAATGTAGGTCCAGATGGGCGTTACCAGTTAGAGGTGTGTCCCTGCACAGTGTGAGACTGGCAGCGCTGAATGGATCGTGTCCGACTGAGCAGGGACACACCTCCAACTGGTAACAGCCATATGGACTTTCATTGCAAACTGCAATTTACAGCAGGAATAATAAAGGATTGGCACACCACTGAGTCATAAAAGTAGATGCTCCAGAATAGCTATTAGACGGGGGATGGCAAAAACGTGACGTGAACCGAGCCTAACAAGAGCTGCCAGACGAATACTGTTGCATGCCACTATGTGTCAGGAGATAATGGGAACAATGCCCTAGGCCAGTGATGGCGAACCTCTTACAGACTGAGCGGCCAAACGGCAACCCAAAACCCACTTATTTATCGCACAGTGCCGACACTGCAATTTATCCTGAATACTACAATCTAATGTAGTGTATCTTCCATGTATTTAGCTATAATAGCCTGCCTACATTCAGTGCACTGCCTGTGCCGTTCATACCGCGCCCTGCACTAATGAATGGCAGGAAAAGTCATATTGGTATGCCTTAGATTTTTTCCAGGATGCAGGTGCCCACAGAGAGGGCTCTAAGTGCCGCCTCTGGCACCTATGCCATAGGTTCGCCGCCACTGCCCTAGGCACACATTATACATTTGAATGTCCTTCATGTGAGGGATTGGCTCATGGACACCCAGTTGACACACATATACTGTATTTTCCATTTTATAAGATGCACTCACCTAGTATGCGGGGAGCGAAGCACTGTTGGCACTCACCTCTCCCTGTCTGATCTCCTTCGGGTGCCGTGCTGCACTGTTCTGACTGCCTACAGTGTCAGGATGTAGTGCGCGCACTATGACTTGATGCTGCGTGCAGGCCCAGAGAAGATCAGGGTGGGCAGCTGCAGCAGAGACCTCCAGCCTGGGGGGTAGCGGTGGAGCAGGAAAGGTAAGTGAATTTATTTTATCATCTTATAGGCAACTGATCTGAGGTCTGACATGACGTGAGCTCTGATGGGGGTCTGATCTAATATGGGGGTCTGATCCGAGTTCTGACATGAGGGTCTGATCTGGTATAGGGGCCTGATCTGGTATAGGGGTTGATGTGAGGTCTGACATAGGGGGTCTGATCCGAGTTCTGACATGGGAGTCTGATCTGCTATAGGAGTCTGATCTGAGGTATAATCTGAGGTCTGATCTGCAGTCTGATATGGGGGTCTGATCTGAGGTCTGATACGGGGGTCTGATGTGAGGATCTGATACGGGGATCTGATCTGAGGTCTGATGTGAGGATCTGATACGGGGATCTGATGTGAGGTTCTGATACGGGGGTCTGATGTGAGGTTCTGATACGGGGGTCTGATGTGAGGTTCTGATATAGAGGTCTGATATTGGGATCTGATATGGGGGTTTGATGTAAACATCTGATATGGGGTCTGATCTGAAGTTTGATGGAGACTGAGGGTGTAGTTTGGGGGTCTGATGAAGATTGGAGGTCCGTTCAGAGTTCTGATTAAAAAACTTTTTTTTATGTTCCTCCTCCAAAACCAGGGTGCATCTTATGATCACGTTTGTCTTCTAAAGGGAAAAATACAGTAATAACAGCAAAAATAAAAATAAATGGTAAAAGTAACATATTTATGTCCATCCGGCCTGCTTGACGTAATGGTTTGTGAGTAACACTTTCCCAGATGATGGCCCACACACATTATAATTACAGAACGGATCTTATTAGATTCAAAGGAATTCAATTACAAAGGGTAGCCATTAAGATGACGGCTAAAAATGCATTGCAAAGCCACATCTGGCTTCTGGGTGGCATACAGACGGCATGGTGTAAATGCATTAAGCCCTGCTACGGCCGAACTTCTCATTTTTTTAAAAATTGGCTATCAAAGGAAACAAACCTGAGAAACAGAAATAGGAAGAAAATCTAACTATAGTAAAATGTACATAAAAAACGAAGCTATCCATTTGTCTATCTATTCTATCTATTTAATCTATCCATTCTATCTGCCTCTGTCTGCCTATCTATTTTATTTTATTCTAATCTATCTATCTATTGATCCATTCATCTATTCCATATATCTATCTATCTATATCATATCTATCTCATCTATGTGTCTGGCTTTCTATCTATCTGTCACTGTCTGTCTGTTTATCTAATCTATCTATCTATCTCATATCTATCTATCTATCTATCTATCTCATATCTATCTATCTATCTATCTATCTATAGGCTGGATACGGACATTGCTTTATACAACAGCACAAAGCCTCCCCACTATCAAATCACCAAATCCAAGACAAAAACGCATGTTAACATATTCACTGTGCAAAAATCCCATATGGTAACCTGCTTCCCATTTTTACCCACTGGAAACATTGACGTTGCATGTATTGGAGTTCCTGGCAGTGATACAACTTTATGGCAACATACAGGTGACAATGTTTCTGTGGAGAACTAGGACCAGTAACTTTATTCCTTTACATGGGATAAACCTTTCAAAGATGGGATAAACCTTTTATTGCTTCTGAACACCATAGATTTCTTAAGACTTGTGGTTGTTCACTAGTGTTGAGCGAACTTGTGTTTTCAAGTTTGGCGTCCAAGGTTCGGGGTATCTAAG
The DNA here is from genome assembly GCF_014858855.1 of Bufo gargarizans. Lineage (NCBI taxonomy): Eukaryota > Metazoa > Chordata > Amphibia > Anura > Bufonidae > Bufo > Bufo gargarizans. The sequence goes on along the minus strand of NC_058085.1, from coordinate 274,302,292 downwards.
AATTCTGTTATGAATTCCACTACCACGGGCCATAACATAATTACTATAAGAGGCATTCCGTATTGCATTCCATCATAATAGAAGTCTATGGCCAGCATAATGGATCTGTCCGGTTTCCGTTATGCATGAAGCACAGTCGCCTCTCTGCCATGAACTGCTTTCCTGACGTGTAGCGGCGCATGCTCAGTCGCTAGTTGTAGCAGTGCAGCTATGATACTGTCAGGGCAAGACAAGATGTCCAGCCTAGTCAATCAACCCGCAGGGGGGAGCTTCAGCAGAAGCAAGGAACAGATTTACTAATCTCTATTTAGGGGCAAGACTGGTGATTAAGGGGTTAAAAAGCAGTCACTAAGAGGAGGCCTTGGGACTGCTACCTGCATTACTACCATGTGTCCAACCAGAGAAGATGCCGGCATAGTATGTAGTTCTTGGAGACGAGTGGGACAACTACCCATCTATGGTCACTGCACCATAGGGATCTGTCAGGTCTACTAAGGAAATGACCTCTTCTCTAACACTACTCCTATACAAGTTAAGCTACTTAGAGACATAGTGCAGTCCTCCCAAGTGTCCATCTTTTTGACCCAAGTCCCTGTATCCCTCTTTGCTACTTGAATGTCCCTCTTTTCGGCAAACAAATGTACATTAATACATTAATAATCAGTCTGGTTCCTACCTGTACATTACACCTCAACCCGTATATTTTTTTTCATTATTTGAGCCAAGTGGGACCTTAAAAAGTCTATATTAGATGAAGTTTGTAAAAATATTTAAAGGGGTACAAAAACAAATAGAAGAACTTGTGCCCAACTTACAGATTCTATTATGCTGCAGTTATGACAGCGACGGGTTACCAATGCCCCCCACTTCTTCCTACTGTCTCAACGGGGCAGAAATGGCCAATGATTGGATCTTTTATACAATGAGCCGTAAGTTTCCCTCTTTTACTGGCCAAAAAGTTGGAATGATAATGTAAGAACTACTGTAGTTGCCTGGCTTGTCTTCATAGAATCCATGTAATAGTCCCCTCTCCTACTGTCTCTATATGTTACCATGCACAGTTTATAGCAGACATGGACCTTATAATCTCTGGAGGAACCCCTTTGTAACCCTTGCTGTAGAGTTATTTTACCGTCAGTCTCCACCTATCAAACAGACTACATCGATTACAGTGTAAATATACACAGTATTTTGATAGCACAGTAAATCCCTGGGCTTGGCCGTATGAAGGAATTCCAAATAATTTCTGTGGAATTCCCCCACATGACTGAGATGCAGCTGTTGCTACCGAATCCAAGCCCAGCCGTGCTATAAACCAGATACTGCCTGATGGAAATAATACGATTAGATAAATTATTCCAGTCCCTCTAGACCTTTGTTAACTGTACTGTGACTGCTGATGAAATCGAAGGCAACCGGAGAGCAAGAGAGTAACAGAGAGCATCAACCTACAAAAAACACAAGCGCCATGTGGAGCCAAGGTCCACTATTTGTTTTTAATATTCACCGTAAATCATATTCTATATAACATAATTTTAATCTGAGAACCAACGGCTGAGATTATGTGAACCTCAAAAAAGACCAGACCAAAATGATCATTTAGATTCCACTGAAATCTACCCAATCCTAGCATTAGGTTTCAAAATAATCCGAACGTGACCACGCTCCACATCAGACCACCACTGAACGACCTGCAGAAGACGTCGGGAAGACAGGTTTCGTTGAACTTGACATTAAAAACATTCTAATAATCTACTGGTTTTGTGGATGACAGATTAAAGGGGTTTTCCAAGACTTTTATACTGATGACCTATCCTCAAGCACAGGTCATCAGTATCTGATCGGTGGGTTTCTGACTCCCAGCACCCCTGCCGATCAGCTGTTGGAGAAGGCACCAGCACTTAGAGTAGCGCTGCAGCCTTCTCACAGCTTTCCTTAGGCCAGTGATGTCACGTTCATCAGTCACATGGCCTAGGTGCAGCTCAGTCCTGTAGAAGTGAAAGGGGCTGAGCTGTGATACCAAGCACAGCCGCTATACTATGTACGGTGCTGTGCTTGGTGAGCAAAAAGAGGCCCGCAGCGCTACTGCCTTCTCAAACAGATGATCGACAGGGTCCTGGGCGTCAGACCCCACCAATCAGAACTGATGGATAGGTCATCACTATAAAAGTCTTGGAAGACCACTTTAACAGGAAAAAGTGCAAGTTGGGGTTAGGATCGGAGTTATTTCTAACAAAATATAGCTTTTTACACCAAAAGGGGGTAATGTAACAATAGAGTAGTTTTTAAGACACAAAGGCCCAGATTTACTAAAGTGCCTGCACCTCAAATCTGTCTACAAAGTGGTTCAAATTGGTGCAACTTGGGTTTCTACACTTTTTCCTGACTTGCTTGAAAAGGAGTCCTGGGTCTTCTCTTCCTCTGCCTGCTGTGCTGAAATCACAGGTGACCTACTTCCCTTGTGTCACATGACTAGGGAAGGGGAGCAGCCTGTGATTGAATGTTGATTTCAGTGAGGCAGGGAGAGTAAGAGGTGGCCTGGGAGTGACAGACACCGAACCCAGCGTCAGGGACCAGGTCTGTTTTAGGGTTAGAGGATAGCTGTCATATTTTCATCAAAAAAAATGTTTTCCTTGAGTCTTCCCCTTAGTTACAGCTGTTTTAAATCCTTCATTATGAGGATCTTCTCAAGATGGCTCCTCTGCCAGTTCTCTGAGACCAAAACTGCATTACCTCAGGTCACATACAAACTTGCTGTAGCCAGCAGCTTCCTGCCAGCCAATCAGATTAGATTACTGAGAGACACGCCTCCTCACTCTGAAGCCTAATGCAGGCATGCAGTGTGGAGGACCGCCCCTCCGTCTTCCTAGCCGGAGACAGAGGAGCCATAGCAACAGTCTTTTAAGGGAGCAGTGGAAAGGGACAGAGGACATTAATGAAAGCTGTTACTATAAGGTAATTACAGATCTTTTGCCAATCATTGACAGATACATGCCTAGCTCTAATAATGTCACACACACAGAGGATGGGGAATTGACCACTGAGCTCAACCCGCACCCCAGTCCCTGCCTACTTGCCTCGCAAGTCCTAGTGACAAGGGACAACTGGTCGACAAGCCCTCAGCTAGGATAAGTGCAGGGAAGACAGACAATACAAACAACAGAGAAGTCAAACAGACCGAGTCAGGAACCAAGAGAGCAGCAAGTTACCAAAGGAGCAAGCAGAGGATAGTCAGGAGGAAGCCGGAGGGAACGCCAAGACCAAGGGATGAGACAGATGGGTAGTATAACACGAGCAGGAGCCAAATCAACAAACCAGGTAAGTAATATCACCGGAAGGACCTCAATAACAGGCAATCTGTAGCCAGCAGATTGCCTGTTTAAATAGGACACCAGTGGAGTCATGTGACGTGGCCAGCGTCACATGACTCCTGAGTGCTGATACAGCCGAGCACCAAGTGATCAGCTTGGCACTCAGCCCCAGTGTGGTTACCACGGGAACGGGCAACTCCGGGCGCGCCTCGGCCATCCCCGCCTCCTGGAACCACGCTCAGAGCGCATCGTGACAAATAAACTAGCAAATTGCAATTGCCTTCTCGTCAGCGGAGGAAACCACTGCATTTACACGCAGTGATGTCCTCCACACTATGGGGACGAGTGATCGCTAATGCCATCGCTCGTCCCCGTACTGAATCATTGTTTGCTGGCAGCAAATCATGATTACACAGCTCCATCTGCCGCTGGCAAACAATAATTTTTAAACCTGCTAAGAGATTCAGATTGTCCAATGAATGAGTGTTTACTCGTTCATCAGGTAATCAGCGGCAGTATTACACAGGCAGGTCATCGCTAAGGGCGGGTTCGCACTTGCATTAGGGTATTCCATTATAGGTTAATATCTATATATACACACTGACCTATAGAATTATTAGGAACACCATACTAATTCGGTGTTGGACCCCTTTTGCCTTCAGAACTGCCTTAATTCTACGTGGCATTGATTTAACAAGGTGCTTATGGCATTCTTTAGAAATGCGGGCCCATATTGATAGGATAGCATCTTGCAGTTGGAGATTTGAGGGGTGCACATCCAGGGCACGAAGATCCCGTTCCACTACATCCCAAAGATGCTCTATTGGGTTGAGATCTGGTGACTGTGGGGGCCATTTTAGTACAGTGAACTCATTGTCATGTTCAAGAAACCAATTTGAAATGATTCGAGCTTTGTGACATGGTGCATTATCCTGCTGGAATTATCCTGCTGGATTTCTGAGGCTGGTGACTCGGATGAACTTATCCTCCGCAGCAGAGGTGACTCTTGGTCTTCCTTTCCTGGGGCGGTCCGCATGTGAGCCAGTTTCTTTGTAGCGCTTGATGGTTTTTGTTACTGCACTTGGGGACACTTTCAAAGTTTTCCCAATTTTTCGGACTGACTGACCTTAATTTCTTAAAGTAATGATGGCCACTCGTTTTTCTTTACTTAGCTGCTTTTTTCTTGCCATAATACAAATTCTAACAGTCTATTCAGTAGGACTATCAGCTGTGTATCCACCTGACTTCTCCACAACACAACTGATGGTCCCAACCCCATTTAAAGGGCAAGAAATCCCACTTATTAAACCTGACAGGGCACACCTGTGAAGTGAAAACCATTTCAGGTGACTACCTCTTGAAGCTCAACAAGAGAATGCCAAGAATGTGCAAAGCAGTAATCAAAGCAAAAGGTGGCTACTTTGAAGAACATAGAATATGACATTTTCAGTTGTTTCACACTTTTTTGTTATGTATATAATTCCACATGTGTTAATTCATAGTTTTGATGCCTTCAGTGTGAATCTCCAATTTTCATAGTCATGAAAATAAAGAAAACTCTTTGAATAAGGTGTGTCCAAACTTTTGGTCTGTACTGTATATATATATTTATATATATACTCTGTTATAACGGAATATAACTGAATTCTCGGACGGAATGCAAAATGGAGACCTTTAAGAGGCATTACCGTTATACAGGACGGAAAATAAAGTCCTGTCGACAGGACTTTGTTTTCCATCCTGCAAAACAGATATCAGACAGATCAGTTAGGCTTGCCCTTAGACTTCCATTATGAAGGATCAAAACGGAATGCTTCTAAAGGTTTCAGTTTTGATTTCTGTCTTATGAATTCACTTATAACTCTATAACGGAATACCCTATCGTAAGGGCGAACCCACCCTAACGTGTGTTCCTACGAATGCTTGTTAGCGATAATCTGCCCAATTATCTGCTGGTGTATTATAAGCCTTACTCCTGGATAACCCCTTTAATAAAATTGATTAGTTTCTACTTTTACATGTTACTTTTACATTTTCAGAATCTTGCACTGAGTCTTGAGGGACATCAGAACACGCCTGATCGTGATGCCTTAACGTTGTAATGCTTTGTCTGTCGTTTCCTATCCATGATTGCTGCAGATAATATGGAACCAGAGACTTTGGGATTCAAGGAAGAATTTCTATGACTTGTAGGAAAAATAATCTGCCTCTAATCTTTTAGCACCCGGTGACAGATGTCAATGGGAGGAGGAGCAAGGAGCGCTCATGTCTTTAAGCCTATTTATATATGATCTACTCAACATGCTAATGTTTAACATCCTAGCTATGCTACTAATGGAGGAATACTAATCGTGATTAAACATTAAGAGAAAAAACTGCAGCCTTCTAAATATGTTCAGAACCCAAAAACTGAAGACTCAGATGACAGATTTTGGAATCTGGACCTGTAATCTTCAATAAGGGAAGTGCAAAAAAATTAAATAAAGCTGCAGTGATGCGTCCCCAACTGGCATGTGACCCATCAGTGATGTAGTGTTTAGAGACAAGTCACTGTAGAAGCCAGTCATTGGCTGTAACGGAGCAGGAGACCCCGCCCATAGCTCATCAGTATCTGATCGGTGGGGATCCGGCACCCCCGCTGATCAGCTGTGAGATGAGGAGGTGGCGCTCCATATGAGCGCTGCTTCCAGGTCTTCACACTATGCCTCGTCTCCTGTGGAGGGGTGGCGTACTGTAATTACAAGTACTTGCTCCATTCACTTGACCGGAGCAGGTACTTGTGTTACACTGCACTTTAGACAACGTGCAGTGTAATGAAAAGAAAGCAGCTCTCGCGTGGAGAGCCGCCTCCTCTTCAAACAGCTGATCGGCGGACCCCCGCCAATCAGATAGTGATGACCTATCCTGACGATGTGTACTGATGAGCAGAACATGTACAGTATATACAGTATCACTACCAGCAGCAGTATCTCATTGTCTGTGCAGAAACAGATCTTTGTGTGTGTGTGTTTTTTAACATTAAACTTTATTAACAACATGACAACATCACCTAGCGACAGGCAGCCAGGTAAATACACACAGTGATGTAGTTACTGTAATAACCACAATAAAAATCATTATTCCAATGCTAGTCCTACTTGTTTATCACATGGATATGTCCTATGTGCTGACCCAGCAGCTGCTTGTCATGTAACACTACTGCTTACTGAACGTCATGGGCTATACGATGGAAGGAGTGTCACATAACTAATGCCATGGATGTTTCAGGCCATGGATACATTACACAGAACTGATACATGGGCTTTACCATTCTACTGCATATAAGGTTCAAATGCCTAAGATAAGAAAGGTATGTATGCAGAATATTACATACATGTATATAATAAAATGTTATGATTTCCTATTATATTAAGAACTAAATAAACATAAAAACTGGAATACCTCTTTAAATGGAACTGAGCTGCAATAAAAGGCAGATACACTTCCAAAAATGCAGGGGTGTCCCTGGTAAATAATAAAGGGGATGCTCCCCCCCCCCCCGTGATTCCTTCAGTCAGCTGATCAGTGAGTCGGACCCTGACCAACCTTATATTGATAACCTATCCTAAGGATAAGAAATCAATACACGGCAGGGCGCAGAAGGAAAGGAACACCATATGATTTTTGGAAGGCTGATTTCACTGGGATAATTTTAAGCTGCCATGTCACATTTGAAGACCCTCTGATGCACCCCTAGAGTAGAAACTCCAAATAAATGACCCAAATTTGTAAACTACGGGAAAAGGTGGCAGTTTTGTTGGTACTATTTTAGGGTACATATGATTTTTTGTTGCTCTATATTATACTTTTTGTTAGGCAAGATAACAAAAAATTGCTGTTTTGGCACCGTTTTTATTTTTTCTTATTTACAATGTTCATCTGACAGGTTAGATCATGTGGTATTTTTATAGAGCAGGTTGTTACGAATGCGGCGATACTTAATATGTATACTTTTTTATTTTATTTATGTTTTACACAATAATAGAATTTTTTAAATAAAAAAATCAGTGTAAAAAAAATAAATCTGTGTCTCCATATTCTGAGAGCCTCAGGTTTTTTATTTTTTGGGCAATTGTCTTAGGTAGGGTCTCATTTTTTGCGGGATGAGATGACAGGTTTGATTGGTACTATTTTGGGGTGCATATGACTTTTTTTATTGCTTGCTATTACACTTTTTGTGATGTAAGGCGACACCATTTTTATTTTTTTACGGTGTTCACCAAAGGGGCTAGGTCATGCAGTATTTTTATAGAGCAGGTTGTTACAAACGCGGCGATACCTAATATGTCACAATAAAAGCATTTTTGAAACAAAAAATCATGTTTTAGTGTCTCCATAGTCTGAGAGCCATAGTTTTTAACCTTTTTGGGCGATTGTCTCAGGTAGGGGCTCATTTTTTGCAGAATGAGGTGACGGTTAGATTGGTACTATTTTGGTGGGGAATATGCCTTTATCATCGACCCAAAAATGTTTTTTAGCACAGTTTTTATTTTATTCTTGTTCTTCTGAGGGGTTAAGTTATGTGATATTTTTATAGAGCCGGTCGATACGGACACGGTGATACCTAATATGTCTACTTTTCTTTTTTTCCATATTTATTAATTTTTTTTTTTTTACTTTATTTTGGGAAAAAGACGCCCTTTTTTTTTTTTTTTTACTTGAACCTTTAAATTGAACCTTTTTCACTTTGTCCCACTCTGGGACTTCAACTTTTGGGGGTCTGATCCCCTTTATAATGCATCACAATACTTAGTACTTAATACTTACCAGTGTAATACACAAACAGCTTCCTGCCTGTGAGATCTCACAGGCTCTCCCGGAAGGCAGCCACAATGTCTGACCCGATGGCTGCTTCCTCCCTCCATGGACATCGCACGTGCCGCGGTCAGTGCTGACGGCGGCCGTGCAGGGGTTAATGCGCCGGCATCAGTGATTTAACCAATGCCGGGGCATACAGCAGGGGTCCGGCTATCAGTGATTGCCGGACCACTGCCATGGATCCTGTACCCTCCCGATCAGCGAGCCATACATGTACGGCGCTGGATGTCAAGTCATGTCCAGTTGCGCCTGGGCACTAAGGGGTTAAAGGAAATGTGACACCAAATCTTTTATCTGCTAGTTAAAACCAGATAGCGGTACATATCTTTTTTTGTTTATCTACTTTTATTTTCATTGATGAGCGGCAGGGGCAACATTCGAATTCACGATATTTTGATAATTCGTGATCTCCAGTCATTATTTTCCTGATTGCAAAAATCGGTAATCGGAAAATTTGCTATACGAAAATTTGTGATCAACACTACTCTTAAAGTCAAAGATATTGCAGCCTTCTTATTGGCCCACAAGCAAGAAGCAGTGAGGGATCATGAGTACTGATGGAAAAAAATCTAGAATATTCGCGATTACAAAGATATAGCAGTATATATTCGAGATATTCGCGAATTCTCGAAGTGCCAATATTCGAGATTAGAATATTCGCGATCAACACAAATTATTTTCTGATTACAGATATTTTTATTCTATCTCCTGAAAATAATTATGGTTCAGCCATCTTGCCTGAGCTGTTCTTAACAGCATTTACACAGCATTAAAAAAATTTTTTACGACAGCCCCATGGTCCATAGACACAATGGTCAGGAGGGGACTTACTGACTTCTATAGGAGAGTTTTCTAGGCATGCTCTGTGACCTGTACAGAGGTCATTGTACAAGGAAAGAATAGATAAGCTCTGACAATCATCTACTGTGAATGGCAGATAATGTCTTATCTATACACAGAGGTGATATCATTACAGGCAGGATTAGAATGACAGATAAGCTGGTAACTGCAGTAAAGTGATGTGTACAGACCAAGAAGTGGCGCCAATTATTAGGCTTAGTGACCAATGCGAAAATTGCAGGATTTTATGTTTTTTGTTTAAATATAATTATTGATATGGAAAATTGAAAATAACAACATAAAAATATGTTAAACATAAAAATGTTTTATTTAGACAGTAGGTCAGGGGTAGGCAACCTCTGGCACTCCAGCTGTAAAATTACAACTCCTAGCATGCATACTTGCTCTGCTGGGACTTGCTATGACACATTCCCTGTCCACATTGGAAACTGGCAAGAATTGAACATGAATATTACTCCAACACAATTCACAGAATTCAGCTTCCTATTGCATACAATGAGTGCACATAAAGTGCTACTTTACTGAGAAATGAATGGCTAGCAGACATGCTTGAGGCCAAAAATTCATATGCAATTTCTACAAAAAACGTTCTAATGGCAATGGCATTAAAAAGAACGTTAGGCTTAAAATGTAAAAGGTCTTGGAATGCAAAATACAGCACTTAGCATATTCTATAAATATGGCATATCTGGAGAATTAAGAGAGCACCTACGTACCAGTACCCAGATAACCTCCATGACCTTGTACCAGAAAGAAACCTTCTGTTCAGGGCTGCTTCTAAGCAGAACTTCTCAAACGTATTAAACTGAAGCATTAAAGAGGTTTTCTGGGTGTAGAAAATTGACAACCTATCCTCAGGATAGGTCACCGCTATCGGATTGCTGGGGGTCCGACTCCCGCACCCCTGCGATCAGCTGTTTGAAGAGGATGTGGTGCTTCAATGAGCACTGTGGCCTCCTCACTGCTTGTGGCCCAGGCCCATTCATTCTAATGGGATAGAGCTGTATGTAGACCATGTGGCCAATGAACGTGACATCACTGTCCTAGGAGGAGGCCAGAGCTTTGCGACCTGTTCAAGCAGCTAATTGAGGAGGTGCTGGGAATCGGCCCCAGATGATCAGATACTGATGACCTACCTTGAGAGTGGGCCATCAATATTTTTCTCCTGAAATATCCCCTTTAAAAAGTACAATATGGTGACACCTGGACCTCACTACCCATGGCCAGAGTTCATGCTAAAGTTCAAAATAATGTTTAAGGGTACTTTCACACTTGCGTTAAACTTTTCCGGTATTGAGTTCCGTCCTAGGGGCTCAATACCGGAAAAAAACGGATCAGTTTTATCCTACTGCATTCTGAATGGAGAGCAATCCGTTAGTATGCATCATGATGTCTTCAGTTCAGTCCCTTTACGGTATTTGGTCGGAGAAAATACTGCAGCATTTTCTTCGTCCATAATTCCAGAACACTAGCCGGAACACTTATTTTCCATTGAAATACATTAATGCCAGATCCGGCCCCAAGTTTTCCAGAAAAACGGTGACTGAACTGCCTGCCGGAATCCAACAACGCAAGTGTGAAAGTCCCCTAAGTCCCTTTTCATTTGCTTCCACTTTAGACACCGGTCCTGTGCTGCCAGTGGATGACCCAAGTAATGGAGGCGCCGACCTCTACATAACTTCGGCATATCCACCGCCAGTCTAAATGTGCCAGCTTTCTTGCTGACTTAAATCTAGACCATTTTCTACACCTAAAACCAGGGCTGTGGAGGCGGTAGATAAATGCTCTGCCTCCTCAGTTTTTGGTACTTCCGACTCCGACTCCTCTGGGCAGAAGCTGCTGCCTTCTCCTTTGTGTGCTGATCTGCTGAAGATAGGGCAGTGGGAGGATCCAGGACGGGGCAGGGGAAGGGGCATTTATTGTAAAACATGATTTCCCTAGTAGAATCCCATAGTCATGTTTAAAGTTTAACCACCTCCGGACCGCCTAACGCAGATGTGCGGTCTGGAGGTGGCAGCCCTGCGCACGACGACGCATATACGCGTCATCTCGAGAGGGCCGGGATTTCCTGTGAACGCGCGCACACAGGCGCGCGCGCTCACAGGAACGGAAGGTAAGCGAGTGGATCTCCAGCATGCCAGCGGCGATCGCTCGCTGGCAGGCTGGAGATCCGAATTTTTTAACCCCTAACAGGTATATTAGACGCTGTTTTCATAACAGCGTCTAATATACCTCCTACCTGGTCCTCTGGTGGTCCCTTTTGTTAGGATCGACCACCAGAGGACTCAGGTAGGTCAGTACAGTCGCACCAAACACCACACTACACTACACTACACCCCCCCCCCCCCGTCACTTATTAACCCCTTATAAACCCCTGATCACCCCATATAAACTCCCTGATCACCCCCCTGTCATTGATCACCGCCCTGTCATTGATCACCGCCCTGTCAGGCTCCGTTCAGACGTCCGTATGATTTTTACGGATCCACGGATACATGGATCGGATCCGCAAAAAGCATACGGACGTCTGAATGGAGCCTTACAGGGGGGTGATCAATGACAGGCGGGTGATCACCCATATACACTCCCTGATCACCCCCTGTCATTGATCACCCCCGTCATTGATCACCCCCCTGTAAGGCACCATTCAGACGTCCGCATGATTTTTACGGATCCATGGATACATGGATTGGATCCGCAAAACACATGCGGACGTCTGAATGGAGCCTTATAGGGGGTGATCAATGACAGGCGGGTGATCACCCATATACACTCCCTGATCACCCCCCTGTCATTGATAACCCCCCTGTAAGGCTCCATTCAGACGTCCGCATGCGTTTTATGGATCCGTAAAAAATCATGCGGATGTCTGAATGGAGCCTTACAGGGGGGGTGATCAGTGACAGGGGGGTGATTACCCTGATCACCCCCTGTCATTGATAACCCCCCTGTAAGGCTCCATTCAGACGTCCGCATGCATTTTGTGGATCCGATCCATGTATCCATGGATCCGTAAAAAATCATGCGGATGTCTGAATGGAGCCTTACAGGGGGGGTGATCAGTGACAGGGGGGTGATCACCCTGATTACCCTGATCACCCCCTGTCATTGATAACCCCCCTGTAAGGCTCCATTCAGACGTCCGCATGCATTTTGTGGATCCGATCCATGTATCCATGGATCCGTAAAAAATCATGCGGATGTCTGAATGGAGCCTTACAGGGGGGGTGATCAGTGACAGGGGGGTGATCACCCTGATTACCCTGATCACCCCCTGTCATTGATAACCCCCCTGTAAGGCTCCATTCAGACGTCCGCATGCATTTTGTGGATCCGATCCATGTATCCATGGATCCGTAAAAAATCATGCGGATGTCTGAATGGAGCCTTACAGGGGGGGTGGTCAGTGACAGGGGGGTGATCAGCCTGATTACCCTGATCACCCCCTGTCATTGATAACCCCCCTGTAAGGCTCCATTCAGACGTCCGGATGCGTTTTGTGGATCCGATCCATGTATCCATGGATCCGTAAAAAATCATGCGGATGTCTGAATGGAGCCTTACAGGGGGGGTGATCAGTGACAGGGGGGTGATCACCCTGATTACCCTGATCACCCCCTGTCATTGATAACCCCCCTGTAAGGCTCCATTCAGACGTCCGCATGCGTTCTGTGGATCCGATCCATGTATCCATGGATCCGTAAAAATCATGCGGATGTCTGAATGGAGCCTTACAGGGGGGGTGATCAGTGACAGGGGGGTGATCACCCTGATTACCCTGATCACCCCCTGTCATTGATAACCCCCTGTAAGGCTCCATTCAGACGTCCGCATGCGTTCTGTGGATCCGATCCATGGATCCGTAAAAAATCATGCGGATGTCTGAATGGAGCCTTACAGGGGGAGGGATCAATGACAGGGGGGTGATCAGGGAGTCTATATGGGTGATCACCCCCCTGTCATTGATCACCCATATAGACCACCACCACAAGTTAGCGGAAATTTTTTGTTTGTTTTTGTTTTTGTTTTTTCTTACAAAGTCTCATATTCCACTAACTTGTGTCAAAAAATAAAATCTCACATGAACTCACCATACCCCTCACGGAATCCAAATGCGTAAACATTTTTAGACATTTATATTCCAGACTTCTTCTCACGCTTTAGGGCCCCTAAAAAGCCAGGGCAGTATAAATACCCCACATGTGACCCCATTTCGGAAAGAAGACACCCCAAGGTATTCCGTGAGGGGCATATTGAGTCCATGAAAGATATAAATGTTTGTCCTAAGTTAGCGGAAAGTGAGACTTTGTGAGAAAAAAACAAAAAAAAATCAATATCCGCTAACTTATGCAAAAAAAAAAAAATTCTAGGAACTCGCCATGCCCCTCATTGAATACCTTGGGGTGTCTTCTTTCCAAAGTGGGGTCACATGTGGGGTATTTATACTGCCCTGGCTTTTTAGGGGCCCTAAAGCATGAGAAGAAGTCTGGGATCCAAATGTCTAAAAATGCCCTCCTAAAAGGAATTTGGGCCCCTTTGCGCATCTAGGCTGCAAAAAAGTGTCACACATGTGGTATCGCCGTACTCAGGAGAAGTTGAGGAATGTGTTTTGGGGTGTCATTTTACATATACCCATGCTGGGTGAGAAAAATATCTTGGTCAAATGCCAACTTTGTATAAAAAAATGGGAAAAGTTGTCTTTTGCCAAGATATTTCTCTCACCCAGCATGGGTATATGTAAAATGACCCCCCAAAACACATTGCCCAACTTCTCCTGAGTACGGCGATACCACATGTGTGACACTTTTTTGCAGCCAAGGTGGGCAAAGGGGCACCTTTCGGATTTCGCAGGCCATTTTTTACACATTTTGATTGCAAGGTACTTCTTACACATTTGGGCCCCTAAATTGCCAGGGCAGTATAACTACGCCACAAGTGACCCCATTTTGGAAAGAAGACACCCCAAGGTATTCCGTGGGGGGCACGGCGAGTTCCTAGAATTTTTTATTTTTTGTCACAATTTAGCGGAAAATGATGATTTTTCTTTTTTTTTTCTTTTTTCCTTACAAAGTCTCATATTCCACTAACTTGCGACAAAAAATTAAAAATTCTAGGAACTCGCCATGCCCCTCACGGAATACCTTGGGGTGTCTTCTTTCCAAAATGGGGTCACTTGTGGGGTAGTTATACTGCCCTGGCAATTTAGGGGCCCAAATGTGTGAGAAGAACTTTGCAATCAAAATGTGTAAAAAATGCCCTGCAAAATCCGAAAGGTGCACTTTGGAATATGTGCCCCTTTGCCCACCTTGGCAGCAAAAAAGTGTGACACATCTGGTATCGCCGTACTCAGGAGAAGTTGGGCAATGTGTTTTGGGGTGTCATTTTACATATACCCATGCTGGGTGAGAAAAATATCTTGGTCAAATGCCAACTTTGTATAAAAAAAATGGGAAAAGTTGTCTTTTGCCAAGATATTTCTCTCACCCAGCATGGGTATATGTAAAATGACAGCCCAAAACACATTCCCCAACTTCTCCTGAGTGCGGCGATACCAGATGTGTGACACTTTTTTGATGCCAAGGTGGGCAAAGGGGCGCATATTCCAAAGTGCACCTTTCGGATTTCACCGGTCATTTTTTACAGATTTTGATTGCAAAGTACTTCTCACACATATGGGCCCCTAAATTGCCAGGGCAGTATAACTACGCCACAAGTGACCCCATTTTGGAAAGAAGACACCCCAAGGTATTCCGTGAGGGGCATGGCGAGTTCCTAGAATTTTTTATTTTTTGTCGTAAGTTAGTGGAATATGAGACTTTGTAAGGAAAAAAGAGAAAAAAATAAAAATCATCATTTTCCGCTAACTTGTGACAAAAAATAAAAAATTCTAGGAACTCGCCGTGCCCCTCACGGAATACCTTGGGGTGTCTTCTTTCCAAAATGGGGTCACTTGTGGCGTAGTTATACTGCCCTGGCAATTTAGGGGCCCAAATGTGTGAGAAGTACCTTGCAATCAAAATGTGTAAAAAATGGCCTGCAAAATCTGAAAGGTGCTCTTTGGAATGTGTGCCCCTTTGCCCACCTAGGCTGCAAAAAAGTGTCACACATCTGGTATCGCCGTACTCAGGAGAAGTTGGGGAATGTGTTTTGGGGGGTCATTTTACATATACCCATGCTGGATGAGAGAAATATCTTGGCAAAAGACAACTTTTCCCATTTTTTTATACAAAGTTGGCATTTGACCAAGATATTTTTCTCACCCAGCATGGGTATATGTAAAATGACACCCCAAAACACATTCCCCAACTTCTCCTGAGTACGGCGATACCAGTAGTGTTCTGGCATTCTCCACCTACATTTTTTATTAAATATTTTAATAGTTTGGACTTTTCTGACGTGGCGATATGTAATATGTTTATTATTTATATATTTTATATGGGAAATTGGGAAAAGGGGGTGATTTATACTTCATATTTTGCGGGGTGGGGGGGGGGTTTACTTTGTTTTTTTACACTTTTTTTTTTAATAACTATTTCCACCCTTAGGGGCTAGAACCTGGGATCTTTCATCCCTTGTCCTATTCAGCCTGATAGATCTCTATCAGGGTGAATAGGACTTTACACTGTCCCTGCTGCTCTGTGCTTTGTGCTCACAGCATCAGGGATGTTACCACGGCAGCCAGGGCTTCTGTAGCCAGGGCTTCTGTAGCCCCAGGCTTACATAGATGGGGCTCCGATCAGAAGCTGCCACTGCACCACCAATGAGGGGGAGGGGAGAGGACCCTGTGCCCACTGCCACCAATGATTTTAATACAGGGGGGTTGAGAGGGGCCGGCGCACTGTGCCACCAATGATTTTAATGGGATGGGGGGGTTGAGGGGGGGCACACTGCACCACAAATGATAATTACCCCTTTATACAGGAGGCGGGTACTGGCAGATCAGCGTCAGTTAACCCCTTAGGTGCCGCACCTGAGGGGTTAACTGCCGCTGATCGCAGCTCCCTGTCAGGGGCAGGGTGCCGGCAATGCGATTCTGCTGCCGGCACCTGCCTCCTGTATTGTGTTAAAGACTGACTGACTACTTTCCCTGGGTCCAGACTAAGTATCAGGCTACACAGAGCGGTGCCCAGCGATGTCCCAGCACTCACCATTAGTCCTGGGCGCCGCTCCGTTCGCCCGCAGTGCCCCATTACTGTCTCCTCTCCTGCTCCACATGCTGATTACTATCAGAGCGATGGGGAGGAGACATCAGCTTCACAAGTGGGCGTTCCTTTTCCCTGGCTGTAGCGCTGTCCAATCGCAGCGCAGGGAGAAGGAACGCCCACTTGTGAGGCTGATGTCTCCTCCACATTGCTCCGATAGTAATCAGCAGCATGTGGAGCAGGAGAGGAGACAGAAATGGGGCACTGCGGGCGAACGGAGCGGCGCCCAGGACTAATGGTAATTGCTGGGACATCGCTGGGCGCCGCTCTCTGTGGGAATAGTCCTATCATTGGTGGCACAGTGCGCCCACCCCTCTCTTCTCATTGGTGGCGCAGTGCGCCCGCCCTTCAGCCGCCCCTCTCTTCTGATTGGTGGCATCGGCAGCAGCACAGGGGGGAGGGAGGAGGACAGCTTCCTTCTCCCTGTGCTGCTGAGAGAACATGAGCGCGCCGATAGCAGCACGCTCATGTTCAGAGATACTAGACTGTGCAGAAGCGCAGCCCAGTATCGAAAAAACTGAAATCCCAGTATTGTATCGATACCGGGACAAAAGTATTGATTGGGTATCGAAATTTTGATACCCGCAACAACCCTAAGCGGAACACAACACAATGGAAAGTATAACTGTGCGTTGCTTGCCATATAGTGAAGCATATGAAAAGTACTTGAGTTTGTTTTGCGGTAACGTGACGCAATGCATGCATTGGCCTTTATTCTTACAGTATAGAAGTAATTAATAACTTTTTGTGAATTGGGACATTTAAACTTGCTTTTTTTATTTTTTTATTCCAATTTAAATTTAGTAGGAGTCGGAGTCGGTTCATTTTTGCCGACTCCGACTCCCCGACTCCACAACCCTGCCTAAAACAGGTGTAGAAAATGATAAATGAGACGCACCTGCCGGCCCATCCCCTTCCTCACCCAAGTGAGCGGTGAAAAGCCACAGATTGTGGCGCAAACAATCTGCGCCAGAAATACGCCTAATATAGGTGTATTTCTGATCGTAAATGACTCCCAAAATGTCCATGAAAGAAATTCACTGGTAAACCAGGCACATTGCCTTGTAGGATGAGATCAGTTTACGTCAAGATACCTTTCACTTAGAGATCCGTGGCTTCACTCTGGACAAAGAGTGCTATTTAAACCATATGCAAATAAGCAGTTAAGTGCACTGAGGGCAGGCCTGAGCCGCTCTGTGCACCACTGCTCCTCCTGCTTCCTCTGCCAGCCCCTCTTTCACCTTCTTGATTGACAAGGCCAGGTCCTCCCAGACACTCATTCATCCTTCTGCTGATTCGGACTGATTAGCGCCGTGGCTGCTCACGCTAGTTTATCTTCCCAGATCCCTTTATCTCTGTTGGTATAATTATGTTCTCATATGGAGCAAACTGACTTAGCAGTAAAAGGTTAATTTGCGTACGAGTTTTTTAATGACAGATCCAATTTCACACATAGAATAATAGTTTAAAACTTGTGCCGAAAAAAAGATCATTTGCAAAATGTCTCTCAAAAACATACCGTAATTGGAAATAATCTTCTCGCCAGCCTAGTGCCCAGGATAAATGTTCCAGGGCTGGATACGAACCCGCGGTCTGAGCGGCCGGGGACAGACACATGCATATTTCGCTTTCCCGAGATGATTGTCACATATGAAATTGAGCTTGTTCCTGGCTGCTCAGAGGGAGCTGAATCGTATCCAAAGTTGGCCAGATCTACAATGGGCTGTGACAAGTCATCTCACCGATGACAGTCCAATTAGGAATTTAGTCCTAATTACATTGTGAACAGCTTTTCGCATGTTAGCACTGCTTAATACCGCACATATTTCCTTCACAATCCGCCATTCTAAAATGCACCATAATTTTAAAGTCATTCGATTTTTTTTTGGGTCTTGTGCAGCTTTCAAATATTTTTTTTACTATGCACTACATCTATTCTGTATAATAGGATGTTTGTGTACGGAGCACATCCGTAGCCTTGAAGAATGAATACGTCAGGGTTAGAGAGGACATGTCACCTCTCCTGACATGTCTCTTTTAGGAACTACTTGCATTCCTCATGCAATAATATTTCTGGAGTGCTAAGGTCCAGATGGGTGTTACCAGTTGGGGGTGTGCTCCTGCACAGTTTGACACTATCCAACCACATGCTGTGCGGGGACACCCCTCCATTCCCAACTGGTAACATCCAGCTGGACCTTCATTGCAAACTGCTAATAAGGCTACTTTCACACTTGCGGCAGTGTGATCCGGCCAGCAGTTCAGTCGTCGGAACTGCCTGCCGGATCCGCCTGATCTGGATGTGACTGAAAGCATTTGTGAGACGCATTCGGATGCGGATACGTCTCACAAATGCATTGCAAGAACGGATCCATCTCTCCGCTTGTCATGTGGACAGACGGATCAGTTTTGTATCTTTTTTCACATTTTTACCGGTCTGAGCATGCGCAGACCCGAAGGATGGATCCGGCATTCCGGTATCTTGAATGCCAGATCTGGCACTAATACATTCCTATGGGGAAAAATGACAGATCCGGCATTCAGGCAAGTCTACAGTTTTTTTTCGCCGGAGATAAAACCGTAGCATTCTACGGTTTTCTCTTTTGCCTGATCAGTCAACGTGACTGAACTGAAGACATCCTGATGCATCCTGAACGGATTACTCTCCATTCAGAATGCATGGGGATATGCCTGATCATTTCTTTTCCAGTATAGAGCCCCTGTGACGGAACTCACGCTAGTGTGAAAGTACCCTTAGGCATTCATAAATTCAAGCAGGAATAATAGAGGAATGGCAAACATAGAAACATAAGAACAGATGCTCCAGGATTGTTATTACGTGGAGGATGCAAGTAGTTACTAAAACAGGCATGTCAGGAGAGGCCCTCTTTAAACAACACACCCTTCTCCATACAGCAGAGTTCTGAAATCCCACCTAAAGGATTCACAATGACAAAGGACAAATCTTGAGTGTTGTACTCAGTTTGGAGGCTCCACAGTGTAAGAAGAATGCAAAAGAACTGGAAAGGGTTCAAAGCTGGTGAAGAGGACACTACACTAATAAATGCCGTCTCCAAAAATGAGATGCTAGAAATATTGGACTTGTTCAACTTGGAAAGAGATGCTTTTGAGGTGATCTTATTAACATGTAAACATATATGTGGTCAAATGCATAGAACTGGCATATTCTTAATTCCGAGAACTGCACAAAGGACGACCGATTCCAGACACAACACAGGGAAGGGTTCTCTAAAGTAAGAGTAGTAAAGTTAAGAAATGTCCTACTCTGTAGAAGTTAACATTGTAGAGGACACCATTCAATATTGGGCACGACTTTTATCTCATGGCTAATCATATAGGGATGCATGGGGTATAGGTATTTTTAGGATAGGTCACCAATATCAGATTGGTGGGTATCTAGCACCCTGCCGATGAGCCTGTCCTCGGTGCCAGAAACACACACAGTGTAGCGGCCAGGCTGGGTTACTGCAGCTCAGCTGGTCATTGGACGTGACGCAGGGTGTTAGACCGCCACCAATCTGATACTGATTGCCAATCCAAAAGATAGGTCATTAATATCCAAAGCCATGGTGACCCCTTCAAGTTACCAATGAAGGATGTATAACTGATCTGGTTTGAATTGGCAGATAACATTTTGGGGGACACATTTCCTTTAAGAGGCGTGCGTCTCTTCATAAATTTGTTGACTCTTCCGCCAGCGGGATTTTAAGGCTGTGTGAAACGGCAGACTTTAGTAAATGACCCCTACCGCATTCTATTTGTGTGTGCTTTATATCATCTTTATGAATCAATGGCTCTCTCCCTCACTAACTGGATTACATTATGTTTAGCGTCAGCCACTTAAAGTGATGGATCAGCGGATGCGCAGGGCTCATCTGGCTGTCCAGGACGGCAGCCGGCCACCCTCTAAACATATGTGTCTGAATATAATTATGAAATAGACAAACTGTCAGTCCCATAACGGAGCGGCTTTGATAGCGGTGCGCAGATATTACTAGATTTACATCCCGATCTGGTGCAGAGCAAGAGTGATGACCTGTATGACGTGTGTCCTGCACTTTGTAGGATTGACTTTGATGAATCGTGCCTGAAGTTAGAATAATGACTTAGTCAATATCTTGGAGATCATGCTTTACTGCAAAATATACAAATAATTGTTTTGTTTCCTCATAAGCTATACATTTTCATTTTCTAGGTCTTGTAAAAAGAGCAGAATAGTCTAAACTAGGGAACGCTATAAAAGTTTCATACTTTATTATACAGCAACATGCTTTAGAGCTGGTAGGGCAGAAGGTGACATTGTTGTAGCCTTGCGCGTAGCTTCCAGAGGTTGTACTGTCTGGAGCCAACAGTGGTTATCCCGTTAAAATACAATCCCAGGTATGACTAAAACAAAAGGGGGAATGTATTAAGACTGGCATTTCATATGCTAATCTTAAAAAGGTTTTCCAAGACTTTACAACTGATGACCTATCCTCAGGCTGGGACCCCAGCCAATCAGCTTTTCCTGCCATCATCAGCGCAGGGCGCACTATGAACAGCAGCGCATTGAATGTAGACAGGCTATTATAGCTAAATGATAAAGTACATGGAAGATATATTGGTATTCAGGTTAAATTGCTGTGTTGGTACTTTCAGATAAATAAGTCATGGGCGTAGGAAGCGGGGGGGATGGATCCTCCCCAGGAAATAATGCGGGGGGACAGGTATGGTCAAATCCCCCCTAGCGGCAGGGGGGACAATGTGTGCAGCGGCGGCTGGGCAGGCACTGAGATGAGCGCTTCCATTGTGGAATCGAAGAGCTCATCTCCATAGTGATCTGTTTGTATTGCACGTCCTCAGGACAGCAATACAAACAGAAGACTGTGCGGAGGAGCAGGGGAGAGGTGTGTCCCTTTCCTGTTCCTCTGATAGGCCTGCCGGCACCACTAGGCCGACAGCCTATCAGAGGCCGGCGTAGGTGGCGCAATGACGTCATCGCGCCGCCTGAGCCGTACAGCGCTGGAGTCGGGACACAGGCCGGAAGAGGCCTGCATCGCATCGCTCCAAAGAGGTAAGTATAAGTGTTAATTATCTTTTGGGAATATATACAATACTTAATTTTACTGGCACATAATGGGGGGGGGGGGGGTGGCTGTTATTACTGGCACATGATGGGGGGGCTGTTATTACTGGCACATAATGGGGGGGCCTGTTAATACTGGCACATAATGGGGGGGGCTGTTAATACTGGCACATAATGGGGGGGCTGTTAATACTGGCACATGATTGGGGGGGCTGTTATTACTGGCAATTATTGGAGGGGGATGTTATTACTGGCACATTATTGGGGGGCTTATTACTGGCACATAATGGGGGGGCCCTGTTATTACTGGCACATAATGGGGGGGTGGGGCTGTTATTACTAGCACATAATGGGGGGGCTGTTATTACTAGCACATAATGGGGGGGCTGTTATTACTGGCATATAATGGGGGGAGGGGGGCCCTGTTATTACTGGCACATGATGGGGGGGGGGCTGTTATTACTGGCACATGATTGGGGTGGGCTGTTATTACTGGCACATGATTGGGGGGGCTATTATTACTGGCACATGATTCGGGGGGCTGTTATTACTGGCACATGATGGGGGGGCTGTTATTACTGGCACTTGATTGGGGGGGCTGTTATTACTAGCACATGATGGGGGGGCTGTTATTACTAGCACATGATGGGGGGGGCTGTTATTACTGGCACATGATTGGGGGGGCTGTTATTACTGGCACATGATTGGGGGGGTTGTTATTACTGGCACATGATTGGGGGGGGCCTGTTATTACTGGCACATGATTGGGGGGGCCTTGTTATTACTGGCGCATGATTGGGGGGACTGTTGGTACTTGCTGATGAGAGGCGCTGGGGGGGCTGATGAGAGGCGCTGGGGGGCTGATGAGAGGCACTGGGGGCTGCTGGAGAGGCACTGGGGGCTGCTATGAGGCATGGGGCTCTTATCTGAGGTCTGATTGGGGGTCATTCATATTGGGGTCTGAGTTGAGGTGTGATCTGAGGTCTTATTAACATTGGGGATCTTATTGGGGCTGTTAGCTGAGGTCTGATTAACATTGGGGGTCTGATTGGTGGTCTGACCTGAGGTGTAATGAAAAATATTTTTTTCTTATTGTGCTCACTTCCAGCCCGGAGCCCAGCTGCCCAGAGCACTGATCCAGAGCAGCTAGGAGAAAAAGGCCTCAGAGAAAGTACCCGGAATAACTGAAATATATGCCAAACGTTTGGTTAATTTCTGATAAACAAAGAACTGTTCATTATGCATATTTTTTTGTTGTGAGATTTTTCACACACACACACACACTTAAAATTTAACGATATAAACAACTCGCAGTTTACTGAATAAGAATATACCTGGCGAGCAAAAATGCTGTCCCCCCAGATTTTTGGGGGTTCCTACACCCATGAAATAAGTGGGTTTTGGGTTGCAGTTTGGACACTCGGCCTATAAAAGGTTCGCCATCACTGGTCTAGCAGCTCTGCTTGGTATCACGCTCACCCCTGACAAAGCCAGCTTAACTGACGAAGTGTTGGGTGCTTCGCCCATCCTCCGGCCTGGGTTAGAGGTTTTGTATGGCAGGCTTATTATAGATATTTTTTCTTCTATCATACTCTCATGATATTTATGGCATTTTCATGATAATTTTTATGCAGTTTATGGTATTATACTGTGGTTACCTGGAGGTGTCACTATATATTTTTAGACTCTGGGGATGGTGTGCGGATTGGTGCCTTACAGAGCAGCCTTTCTATGTGTTAGTTTGGTTTCAATTGTTTTTACGGTATGTTTTTCTTGTACATGAATTGTTTTTTTCTGACTTCATAAAATATTTATTTGTATTATATGTAAGGTGTACTCACTATTTTGCCATACCACCTTTTCTTGGTTTTGCTATATACTTGTTAGCTATGGCAGTGTAGCATCCAATTTGTTTGTACTCTTAAGGTTTTGCCCCCAAGCTAGTGTCTTGTTTCAGATGCTCAGCCCCATTCACCTCTATGGCTGTGCCTAGGCCATTTGACAGATGAACGTGTCGTCACATGGCCTAGGGAAAGCTGAGAGAAGGCCGTGGAGTTACTACAAGCGCCGCTGCCTTATCAAACAGTTCATTTCAAGCAGATTACAAAGCACAGCGCCGTACATTGCATAGTGGCTGAGCTTGGTATTGCAGCCCAGGCCAATTCACTTGAATGAGACTGTGCTGCGCCTAGGCCATGTGACCAATAAATGCAACATCTCTGTCCTAGGAAGAGGCCTCAGCTCTCTCTGGAGCATCACAGCCTCTTCAAACCGCTGATCAGCGGCGGTGGGAGTAGGACCCTCACTGATCAGATATTGTGGAAAGATCATCAATATTAAATTCTCAGAAAACCCCACTGGGCGCAGGCCTCTTAATAAATTTGGTACATATTTTGGCCGTCTGCGAGCTAGGAAATTAAATCTATGCCAGCTCAAGAGCTATGATTTATGGCAGTATTTTAGCAAGCCCTGAGTGGCGTAGAGCAAATATTTACAACTTTTATACAGATTTCAACATGTTACCCCCAAAATATTCAGGGGGGTAGAAAGGGCACAAAACTAAATAATCTATTACAACATTCTGCAAAAAACAACAACAAAGAAATACAAATTAAAACATGTCTCAACTTGTCCTCAGATGATTGAAGTGTCATTGTGATGCACAGTACACTCTGTGTAGACTGGAACCTATATTTGCAGGCCTATTACTTATGCTAATAGCCATCTGACACTGCAAAACGATAAGATGACACTGAGGTGGCTGGAGCTGATGCTGAAAATAATTACAATTTCCTGCCTTTTCTTCTAGCCACGCATATTATCTTCTATAGGCCTATATAGAAATCTAGGCATATTATGTTTTCTTCCATTATAATCTGCCTAATAAAAATAAAAATAAAATATATAAAAAAGTACAGTATGTGTCTGCATTAATTGGTATACACAGCTAACATAGGCCAAAGTGCGAAGGGATCCTTAATAGGGATGAGCGAACTTGTGTTTTACGAGTTCAAGGTCGGGTTTTCTTACAATTCTGATATGGATTCCCTTACCACGTGCCATAAGGGAATTCTATGACAGAATGCATAACGGAATGCCTTTAAAGGGGTTGTCCGGGTTCACCTCCATTTTCACCCCGGCAGCCCCCCTGACTTGAGCATCAGAGCAGTTAATGGTCCGATGCTCTCCTTTGCCCTGCGCTAAATCGGCAAAGACATTTTTGGGAGATCCAGTGACGTACCGGGGCTCTCCATGGGGCTGCCAGGAAGCCCGGTAACGTCACAGGCACTGATGGGTGGGATTTAGCGCTGCCCTAGCCAGTAAAATGGCTAGGGCAGTGCTGAAGCCCGCCCATCAGAGCCGGTGACGTCACCGAACACACTGCAGGGCGGAAGTTTCCGCCCGGCAGTGTGTTATTGAAAACAAAAGAACCCGTGCCCTGCGCGATTTAGCATGAGATGCTCCGATGCTAGCCTCAGGGGGACTGCCTTGGTGAAAATAAGGGTATGTCTGGGTTCAGCTCTGAACCCGGACAACCCCTTTAAGAGGCATTCCGTTTTACATTCCGTCATAATGGATCCGTCTGGTTTCTGTTAAGCAGGAGAGAACTCCAGATGGATCTGTTATAGACTTCTATTATGACGGAATGCCTCTTAAAAGGCATTCCGTTGTGCATTCTGCCATAGAATTCCGTTATGGCCCGTGGTAAGGGAATCCATATCGGAATTGTAAGAAAACCCGAACTTGTAAAATAAAAGTTCGCTCATCCTTAATTCTTAATGCAAAATCTGGTGTGGACCCGAACACAAAAAGTTGGTGAGCACACAGCATAAAAATGACTCTGTGGAACGGACTTGAAAATCCACGCCACAATCCACAATGAAATCCGCATGCTTTAGGCTAGTTTCACACTAGCGGCAGGGGCCTCCGGCAGGCTGTTCCGGAGGGTAAACATCTGTCCTGCCGCTAGTTCACGTGTGCCCCCGGACTGCAGCTCCGTCCCAAATGACTATAATGGGGACAGGGGTGGAGTTCCGGCAGCGGCACGGCAGCGTATGGCGAGGGGCAGCCGGACTAAAAGTACTACATGCACTTTATAGGAGACATCAGCAATAAAAACAAATGTAAATGTTAAATGTCACCCAAATGTCTTGTATGACCTTACTGGTGTACGTTACTAAGTGTACGTTACAAAAATAAAATAAATAAAATCACAACACACCACATCTAGACCTGCCTCTTGGCGAACATATCCCAGACATCTCCTACATCAAAACGACTTTTATGAAAAGGAGACATGTATGGATCTCAACTGTTTACTCCAGTAACAAGAGCGGACAGGGAAAATGAACGGCTGGTGGGGGTGCATCTTACCCTGACTAAATCAGCTGTTTGAAAGGGGTCTTCAGTGATCATGGTTGCAGTTTTCATAGGGGCTTTCTGTGTTGCAACTACTCCTTGAAATGTGTTCTCTGAAGAAGAAGGAAGTGCTACATCTTTTTAAGTGTCAGTTCATAGTACTGAACAGTAATATCCGGGATCTGTGTAATGTCCTAAATCTTATGGTATGCTCTAATTAAGACAAGAAATAATAAAAAAATCTTACATCGGAACCATAAAATACATAGAGCAATCCCACTGATGTTGCCATGAGTCTTTTTGTTCCATAAATGCTTTATTTAGCAAGAAGATCTATGGAAGATGAAGTCACTGATCTCTGCATTTCTGGATTTACATTGATCTGGTTTCATAGTACTGGTGTTGTATCCATTGCTCTGCTTACAAAGCTGATGAGAAAAGCAGAAATAAGGCCTGTAGGAAGGCGCAAGGGTCTGTCGTTGACGGAATGTATGTGTTACCGAGGTTCCTGGCCTCGGTGGAGTAAGAGCCAGTTTTCATGTGTTAGCAGCAGTTGCTGTTTGACACCTAGCTATTTAGTATAGCTGTATAGCTGATCCGGAATGGCTTTTACTGGGAGTAGTCAAAGTGCTGGGTGGGTGACTACCCCCCACGTTCCAGGCTGGGTCTTGACTGGCCTATAAAAAACCCAGCCGGCAGTGTCAGCTGGGTGGGATTACCTCTCTTTCTGACAGAGGAGCTCTGGCAATCGCTGGATTGGGATCTGAGCCGTGTGCTAGGCTGGAGGCCTGAGTTTGGGAGGTCTGCTCTGTCCTGAGCCATGCTGATTGGGTGTGAACTAATACCTAGGATAACAGTTGACTGTGTTGCTGTATGAACTGTCTAGGTGTGAACGAACACCAAAACTGCAAATGGACTGTCATACTGTTTTGTTGCCATAAGTGTGAATAAAACACTGACTTTTTTTGAGTTACAAACTGGTCTTTGCCTCTATACTGCGTCCGCTTGTCCTGTCTACTAGAGCGAATCCTCACAGGCCCAAAACAATATAACTGATGCTGTACCATCATGTTTCTACCAGGAGAAGGGAAGCAAGACATTTTTAGTATTCAACAATTTTCTGCCAGAAACTTAATGGAATTATCTGTGAACCTTCGTGCCAGTCGCAGCTGCTTCTCTTTGTTCCTCGAGGATGGAGACAAAAAGCCAAGTCATGAAGATTCACAATTAACTGCAACAATGACGGTTATCAATGCAAGATCATCGTGTGAAATAGCCTTTGTCTGCAGACTCTAGACAATGGTCAATACATGTATAGTGGACTGCTGCTTTATCTTAAGTAGATTTACTGACAAGATACTGATAAAGCTACATTCACACTAGCGTTTTTTGCGGATTCGTCATTGATCTGCAAAAACGCTTCCTTTACAATAATACAACCGCATGCATCCGTCATGAACGGATCCAGTTGTATTATGTCTTCTATAGCCATGACGTTTTCTATTGTGCCAGATTGTGTCAGAGAAAACTGATCCGTCCCCATTGATCCGTTTTGGCTCTGCTTCGTCAGGCGGACAGCAAAATGCTGCAGGCAGCGTTTTGGTGTCCGCCTCCAGAGCGGAATGGTTACTGAACGGAGGATAACTGATGCATTCTGAGCGGATCCTTTTCCATTCAGAATGCATTAGGGCAAAAAGTTTTGAACTACTTCTAAGAGCCAATGCCTGAAACTTTACAGGCAAGACTTCTGTAATTATTCCAAACTATAGCACTCTGGTACAAAATATACTGTTTTCTACTTATCTTGAGCTATCCGTAAAGGGCGTTCTCCCTTGTGGCAGGCATCAGTCTTCTGCTACATTATTTGCAGGATGCTCTCCTGAAGGATTCAGGTTTTTAGGTTTCCACTATATCCCAGAAGACTTCTAGTGAATAAGGACAATTCTGCGCATCAATTATCCATTCGTGTCCCGACACTCCTAAAGTTGCTCTCTCAGGCACTTGTGCTGGTGAGGTCCATAGACTGGATTCAGCTGTAACCCTCACTAGGCTTACTTCATATTTGGACATAGACTTACTGTCTTGTGCTTGGCTGCTGTAGATAAATGTTCACTGTACTCCCTTAGCCTGGCTAGAACCAAGGGGTAGAAATAGCAGACTACATGGTGGATAAGGCCTGTTTGTCTCCTCCATACACTTGCTTTCCTCTCTCTACAACACTCTGAACCCAACTAACTTTTTTAACACACCCCTAGACTATATATAGTATGTGGTGCCAGCACCACCTAGGGGCGAATGGGTGTAATGACAATGCCAGCCTGATAAATAGGAAATACCATACATTGCAAATACATTAGATAAATATGCAGATGTTTAAAGTGTCCCTTTTACACACATATGTAGGACGCTGCACATTTACCATACTTAACCTGGGTTATGCCCGGCAATAACAACAAATGTCTTTAAAAGCTGGCAGTCCTGCTGGAAGGAATATTGTATGCCACATTCCTTCAGGTAGAATCATGAGGTCAGTGAACTATTGGACTTTGAACATCACACAAAATCTGTTGTAACCACCTGGCAGGCTTCTCCAATGACAGCCGCCTCAATAAAAGCTGATATCTGCGAGTCCGGCTTTTGGTATCATAGACTGGTAATACATTTACCTCAAATTGGCCGCTGCACGGAAACATGGATGGATGGTCAATACTTGCTGCTGTGGTGTTACAGGTCACTGTTATAAATGAAAAAACAACCATAATAGTACACTAATAGTCCAGAACCACCCAAATGGGAGTTTTTCTTAATTGGCATATCTACACTCAGAGTCTAGAGCAGAATGTTGGACTGGGCTTCCTTGGGCCCACCAGAGGAAATTCTTCTTGAAGCCTAAACCAATATCATCAAAGGAAATAGACCCTTGTGATTAGCTCCAAAGGCAGCCAAATACTTTTTTCCTCCTGGATCTTGGGGTCCCATTATGGTACCCTGGTGGGCAAGTCTGATCCTGCGCGCAGAAGACGCTCCTCTAAGATGTTCATAGGCTCTAAACAGGGCATATGACAGTGGTTGCAATAATAATTTTAATAATAGTTTTCTCATGGATGTGTGAAGGTTAGACAGTGGAAGTAGATATGTTCCTATTGACAGATGCCTACATCTTTTCTTCACGCTATAGAAATGCATTAGGCAGGAAGAATCAGCATCTGACCTTTTATCATCACACCTAAAGCTATTTGTGGAAGCTTCCTATAACTCTTGGAAATGAGATCTATTGAGTGTTGTCTAGTTTGCTACCAATTTATAAAGACATAGATTTTTGCCTCTAGAACCTAAAGAATGAATTAAAAGACAATTCTCTGCACAAAAGGAGGAGGCATCTACAGATGTCCACTTGAGCTTCACGGCAATTACAAGCATGGAGGTAGCCAGATGTAGCTCCACAAACATTGTCAAGGCCACCCACGTCCCCCAAACAACTTTATACACATCAATCCTGTTTTTTCATCAAAGTATCACAATTGTAAAAAAAATGCTAGAAGTGGCCAAGGACTGACCACCCTCTGCCCCAACCAGCTAATGACGACTCAATAGGAAGTGGGTCTAGAATATGCTGTTATTTCACAGCAGAATTAGTATTTCAATAGATAAATGAAGATGGAAAATAAAAATAAGTTTATAAAGCAGCAAAAATACCTAGGGATGATGCCTGACCGGTAATTTTATATTGTGCTTGCATCTATGGTTGCTGCTATGTGACTGGAACTATTTTATGGCTGCTCCTTTGAAGTTGGCACATTTTATTAGGTTAGTTCGGTCTGGAAAATGAGCTCCGTGTGATGGCTTCATTTCCGAGGCCAAACACTGCTCCTCTGACCCAAACTCATAGCATTATTGCGATGATTTATGAAGCTGTGACTTCCTGTCTGACTGCACACATAATGCCACAAGCAAAGTAAAGGAGACCTGAGGTCAGGCAGGAACTCACGGCATCATTTATGATGATGCTCTAAGTTCAGGTCAGCGGAGCAGTGTTGGCCGTCACACAGAGCTTATGCTACTAGGCATTTGTGCTTAGATTTGTACTGCAGCAGTTGTAGTCTGCTGTGTTCAATTAAAGGGGTTTTCTAGGAGTTCGATACTGATGGCCCGCCGAACAGCTCTTTGAAGTGGTTGTGGCGTTCAGTAGAGCCTAGGCCAATGATGCCATGAGCATTGGTCCCATGGCCTATTTGCAGCTCAGTTCAAGTATTCAAGTAAATGGACCTGGGCTGCAATACCAAGCACAGCCAGTATACAATGTACGGCACTGTGCTCTTCAAAACAGCTGATCGGGGGCCAGGTGTCGGACCCTGAGGATAGGCCATTAATATCGAACTTCTGGAAACCCCCTTTAATCCAGACAGCAGACAGTTTCTGATACGGTAGTAATAAGCATGTAAGAGGCACTCTTTGTGTATTGTAGGTAGGACATTGATAATGGAAATCAAGAAGTAACACACACCATTGTATCCTTAATACACTTGTTTGGGACCATTTCACGTACTGTTGAAATTTTAATAATTTACAAATAAAGGTGTATTAGGGTCTGGGGGCGCTGGGTCTCTATTGATGCTTTATGCCCTTATAGTAATACTTTTATTTACACTTTAATTCCCCCCCTCCCAGATCAATTCATTTCTTACCAGTATCCTATGTTTAGCATCTCTAATCTCATACTGCACTGCAATAAACATGTACAGAACTGCAAATAAAACCTCATACAGAAAAATAAAAATAAAATAATGCAACACAAAAAGAAAATCGAGAAAGTTTAGCAAAAGTAATGAATTTTTTTTTTGCATTATTCTTAAAAAAAAAAAAAAAGTCTAACTCAAAACGGATCCGTCCTGTCTTACATTGAAAGTCAATGGGGGACAGATCAGTTTTCAATTGCACCATATTGTGTCAGTGAAAACGGATCCAGCCCCATTGACTTACATTGTAAGTCAGAACGGATCCGTTTGGATCCGCATCACCAGACGGACACCAAAACGCTGCAAGCAGCGTTTGTGTCCGCATCCAGAGCGGAATGGAGGCGGAACGGAGCCAAACTGATGTCTTCTGAACTGATCCTTAGCCATTCAGAATGCATTGGGGCTAAACGTATCCGTTTTGAACCGTTTGTGAGATCTCTAAAACTGATCTCACAAATGGAATTCAAAACGCCAGTGTGAAAGTAGCCTTATATGTAACACCCCAGAATGGTGTTACCACTCCTGCACCCGGCTACTATCTCTAATGGGCTAACCTGAATGTGATCTGTGTATTTCTGTCCAGGTCCTCTACGTTGTGCAGTCATATAATCTTTATGCAACTGTTTTATTACATGTAATGTGCCTGGTTCACCAGCAGGTGGCAGGGTATATGGCAGCGCTATAGTTAGAAAGAATGGAACTTACCATTCCATTATCACCCCTTGGGTAGAAGTGGGCCAGTCCTGCTTCCTGCCAGAAAGGTGGGGCAGAAGTTTTTAGTTAGTTCTAGGTCCAGGTCTAAGCTAGGGAGGAGGAGTGGGAGGAGGGGCACGCTGAGGAATAGTTATTGGCATATTTGGCCACCATAAGAGAAATCAGCAAGAGGAGGGTTCTTTGGCTGAAGATAAGTTTTACCGAGTGTCAGGAGGGGAATAACAGTTGACAGCACCCCATCCAAAGATACCAGGACAGTCTTAAAGTACAGAAACCAGACTTAAGCAGAATTTAGTGCAGCTTAAAGAAGTAAAGCAAAGTATTTAGCAAGCCTGTCATTACAGCAGAAAGAAAGAAAGAAAGTAAAGCTATCAGGTTTGCCTGCCAGTTTATGCTAAAGCCTGCTGGGACCAAGATAAAGCTTGAAGATTGTTTTGGATGAACATTTACTTAAGTAAAGCTGCTGTTCAACTACATACAAGGTCTGGACTCAATCTTTCTTTTATCTCTCAATTATTCCCTCTTTATATTGCTTCGGAGCCAAAGCCTGGGGTCCAGTAGTATCCAGGTAGGAGCACCGTGACACACATAAAGACATTTAGGCCGCACTACAACACCCTGCATTCCCACTACACCTGGGATGCAGTAGAGGGCTCTGGGGGGGGGGGGCGACACACGTTGCAGATAATAATGGAATCACTTCCCCTTGAAATGTCTTTTTCACCTATAGACAGAACAGCAGGTCACTTAATTGTCCTTGGCCACCAGTTACTTCCTGGTCATCAGCTCCTCTGATGCAATCAGAAGACTGACTTGGTGTGAATACCTTCAGACTAAAACATTTATGTGACCAAATGACTTCATCTGGAAATACTAATGGATTTGCATAATGAAATTAAACCAGTCTACTTTCCATGAGCACTTCACATGAACAGAACATAAAGACATTATCCTCCTAGCCAAATGGTTCCCTTGGGCTCCTTCAGAGTAGTTAGATTAGGCATGTCTATGCATGTTCATGGCAAGCTGGCATGATATTGCAGTTGTAGATCAATGAAAGGCGTATTCATGTCCTGTTACCCAATGCATTGAGAAGAGCTAGATAAGTCCCTGGATCTAAGTAGTCGATCTGTTGCAAAGTTTGCTTCTGGTGCCTTCAATTGTTTTCTACTGAGGTCTGTGAGAAGATTACCCAACAAGTAAATACTTTTTGTTGGGACTGGCGGTAAACAAGGCATGTCACTGACTGGTCTGATATACCTACATACAGGCACCTGAATCATGGAGACACTGCTCCAAACTACAAATTATGGGGCCCCTACGTTACTCTCTCCAGAAACGTCAGAGGGCGCAGGTGCAAACAGCAATAAGAAAGCAATAGGTGCACCGAGAAGTTATCAAACTCTATAAAGGAGTCTAGTGGTCCTCAATTTGTGGCTCTCCGGTTGTTGCTAACCTACAACATCCAGATTGCCCTCATACAGCATGCTGGCAGTTGTAGTTTAGCAACAGCTAGAGCACCCAAGTAGGGGTAGGTTGGCCTTAAACCCTACAGGGAAATATCCCAGTGAGCTGATGCCCAGGGGGCTGTCTGAGTCCTCACAGCTACCGGCCAGGTATATAACAATCTGATGCTCTAAGCATTAATTCATGCTAGGAGTATCAAGTACTTATGCACCTGGCCAAGGCCGCAGGTGCCCTCCTGAAATTAACTGTATCACCATCATCAGGACAGTGATACAGTTGAATACTGTGGTGAGAGTGGCAGTATTTTGTGCTGCACTATGGTATCTGGTTCTGCTGAGGCGGTATTTTGTGCTGCAATATAGTAATGCAGGCCCTGCCTACTTCTGTTGTCCCTGCCTATTTGTGTTCATGTGTGTTCTGTCAATTTGGACCCACCTACAACATGGGACCACATATATATATTTTTTCTAGGGCTGCTTTAAGTTCCTAGTCCGCCCATGAACCCCAGAGTCTATAAGCAGGCTTCAGCGAATCGAGCTTCGAAACATAGATCCGAAGTCGATTCGTTCAAAACCTTTTTTTTAATACTGCTTCCAAACAGCATTAAAATGTATTGGCTCCATGTAGGCAAACTTCGTATCGCCTGAATTTGCGCAATCTGAAGTGGCCTTTGGTAACAAAGTACCAGCCAGTACCTAGGCCCACTTCACATTCCTATTTTAAAGTGTTTTTAAATATGCAGATAGGAATACTGTAGTCATTCACCGAAGTCTTGTGCAGCTTTGGGCAATACGAAGTTGGCCTACACAGAGCCAATACATTTTAATGCTGCACAGAAACAGTTTTCTTGAAATTAACAATGTTGATTCCTCTTGGCTTCAAGAAGGAGGGGGACATATTTAGAGCTTCTAACAAGAGGTATATTGGATATCGACAGATTCAGTGTTAAATCGGTTGTCCGTGTTCAGAGCTGAACCCGAAAATATCCCAATTTTCACTCCTCCAGCCCCCCTGACATGAGCAGCAGAGCATTTCATGCTCCGATGCTCTCCCTGTTTTGTGCAGGGCACCGGCTTTTTGTTTTATTTTTTTCACTGCTAGGTGGTGTCACGGACATTCCCGTGACAGGTGGCAGGAGATCGGTGAGACTGGCAACACGTGGTTGGATCTGACATGTTTTCCGTTTGGATCAAATTACATCTGTGTTGTTTCTGGTGCTTGCCACAGGTGTGGCTATTAGGATCATTTAATCTTCTCTATTTATAATTGCTTCTCCCACAATGCTGTGCGGTTTATAGCTTCTGTTTGGACCTTTGGATAGATTGTGGTTGGATCTCGGCTGAATTCCTGGTGCTTCCTTTGCTGCGTTGAAGTTAAGTCTTTTCTTTCCTTTTTGTATTTTGTTTGGGTTCATTTCTCTATTGTTTGTATTAGGCCTGAAGGAGACTCTTGTTCGTTCTTCCTTTTGGAGGAACAGGTAGTCTCGTCCCTGCCATTAGTACCAGGGTCCTATAGGTCTTGATAGGTATATCTGTGTATTAACTCACCTTCCTTTGGGGTCTGTTCATACTGGTAGTCAGGATTTTGTTTAGGGTTTTCACTAGGAGGTGTCCATTTTCCTTCCCTAGTTCTCAGGCCTGATTCCCTGTTCCCCCCTTCCCTCCTATGCTCGGTTTGGTGTTTCCCTCCCACACCGAAGCGTGAAAGGCAGAAGCTTCCGTCTACCAGTGTTGCCGTTTTACAGGCTAGGACAGTGCTAAAGCCCGCCTATTAGTGCCGGTGAAGTCACCAGGCTTACTGCAAGGCGGAAGCCTCTGCCTAGCTTTGCCAATGGAGAGCCTGGTACGTCACCGGATCTCCAGAAAAAGCCTTTTCCCTACGCGATTTAGCACAAGGCAAAGGAGAGCATGCTCCAATGATCATATCAGGGGGTCTGCCTGTGTGAAGAAAAGATATGTCTGGGTTCTGAATCCGGACAACTACTTTAACACCAATTACTACACAATAAACCTGCAATATACAATATAATAATACATCATGTGGGCACCACGTTCCAGCAGGATCCCATCCATAAAGGCTGTTTTGTGCTCACCGTCGCTGGAATGTTGCAAGGGGATGCAAAATCTCCCATGAAAACACTGGCCTAACACAAAGCAGTTACCATGACGACTCCTCTTCTGAAATACAAAGGACTGTTCCTGCCATAACCAGTGGTAACCTTCACAATCTGTTATGTATATTAATTGTTTTTCTTTGTCAGCTGTTCCTTTGAATATTGCCTCACATGCAGGGTTTATCTCAGGATGTGTTTTCTTAAATGAGTTGCATTGTTTTTATTTTTATTTTGCTCCTGAGCTTTACACTAAAATGTGCCATAGAATAAAAGATGACAGATTCAAACCATTATTTCTACGCAATCCATGAGAGATGAAGCAACTTCATTTCTGGTCTGAGGGCCACATTTTCATACTGAACAACTCTCAAGGGCCATAAAAAAAACTTTATTACCATCTGACACATTAGAAGACCTAGTTCCAAGTGCAGGGCTACCACCTCTCAGGTGAACTGGGGGGTCGTCTTCTCTCCAATTGGCACTCTGGAGAGATGGGGGAGACATGCATGTGGTGCTTTCTATTGGCTACACTACAATTGAAAACGACATTTCCATTGCGTAAACTACAAGCAAAAGAGCCGCAGGCAAAGACACCTGCTGCGTCGTTCACTACTTTCTGGAGTGTCAAACTGGTCAAAGGACCCTATGATCCCACAATGGGAACCCAGAGATGGCCACATATTGGTCCATTAGTACTTGCCCATCCCTGCTGTTTGCGCTTCTTTTCCTGTTCAGCGGCATTTACTGCTATGCTGCTGAACAGAAAAAGAAGGGCATGCATCCGGCTGGAACTTGAGTGAAAGTATTTGCAGCCTGTGTAAGTGCAGAGGTGGGCCAGTATCAATGAAACAGTCTTACTTCAACAGGTCTAAGTACATATGTATGGGTCCGCGCTAGGTTTCCACAGGCAGGCGTTTCACTCACAGGAAGATTCTATGGAGATTCCACGATGTTACTTACAAACATCGATAGGTAAAAAGCGTGTGTTAGATGCCCGACCCGGGTTTCGCCTTTGTTTCATCTGGTAACGCCCCAGATGAAGCAAAGGCGAAACCCGGGTCGGGCATCTACACATGCTTTTTACCTATCGATGTTTGTAAGTACAATAAACTTTACTGAATATTAAACACCCTGGGTATTGCACTATGTTCTGTTTCTCCTGAAGGAGAGGAGGAAAAAAACTTTGCTGGTCGGTATCTGGATTGTTATTGGAGATGTGCCTGTAACATCATGGAATCTCCATAGAATCTTCCTGTGAGTGAAACGCCTGCCTGTGGAAACCTAGCGCGGACCCATAGCGGGACTTACTCCAATTTCTGGGACTGCTGCGTCACCTCTTCCTGATATCACACAGACATTTTCTTTGTGTCTTCAACAGGTCTAAGGAATGCTTGTATTTTTCATTGCACATTGCATCTGGAGTACCCCTTTAGCTGAGTACCTGATTGGTGGGAGTCTGTGCTCAGCCCTATTCACTTCTATGGGACTAAGCTTCTCCTAGGCCACGTGACCGATGAACGTGTCATCATTGGCCTAGGGAAAGCTGCAAGAAGGCTGTCTTTGCAAACAGATGACCGGCAGGGGTTCTCGAGTGTGGAACCCCCACCGATTAGGTATAAACTCTCGGAAAACCCCTTTAACACTTGACAAGGATTGAGTCAGTTGAAGGGATCTGATGTCTGTATAAATGTTCATTTCCCGATAACCAGCCCCAGGTTAAGGTCTTGCTGAAAAACACATTGCAATATCCAGTTGGGGGGGTGTACCTGCACAGTCTGACTCTATCCAATCAGTGCTGCCATTTTCAGACTGTGTAGGTACACGCCCCCAACTGGTTACCTCCCCTTTTTACCCTTACTGCAGACTGCTAGCAATTCATTCATAACATCTAATAGAAATAATATAGGAATGGCACAACATACAGACATAAGAATAGATGTTCCAGAATTGTTATTACATGGGAATTGCATAAAGCTATTAAAACAGGCATGTCAGGAGCGGGGAGAGGTCCTCTTTAAATATCTGCAGTCATTGCTTGTTATTGGCTCAGCGTTAGTCTGTATAGGAGCTCCCTAAAACAAGGCAGTAAACTCAGGGAACATAAAGGCTGTCTAGAGCAGGGCTTCTCAAGCTTTTTCTACTGTGGCCTCACCACCAAAAACAGGGTGATGACTGGGACTCACCAGAATTCAAACTCCATGCGGAATCTACAAATATTGCTCTAGGTACCGGTATATCTGTTTTTCTCTATATATTCTTCTATATATTTTTACATACAGCATAAAATGCTATATCAGTTACTGCTGCAAGCAGAGAAACCCAGAATAGCAGAGGAGATCAGCATTTGACCACTACTATCAAAAATGCCTTCACGATCATGCCTCACAAACTGGGAAGTGCTGGTCTTCACTTGGTTTTAGCCTTTGTATATAAATAAGGCATTTCCCATTCAGTAGCAAAAAGTAGACATATTTATTATAGTGAAGAATTGAAACAGAAACCTTACGAAATTAGACCTACTACAACTACTATGGAAATTTAGAAATAAGTAGTTGTTAATTAAGTACTTGGGTGATGCCATACATACTCACATTCATCAAATAATATTCAAAGATAACCCACATAAAGCCTATCTTGTGCCACTGTATTCATAGGGTTCACATGGTGCCTACAAGTAGCTCTTAGGGACCCATTAGTCACAGCTCATCTCTGAACCGAGGATAAACTATGCAAGAGAGTTACACTGCCCTCTGTTGGCAGAAGCCAGTAAAACTACTGATGTCTTAAGGTGGCCATACACATTACGACTGATGTATCGATCACGATTGTGTGTATGAGCCCTTAGACAGAAGTTGGTTGCTGGTTGAACACTAGTTGAACAAACAAACATCTGGTGAACAATCATTTCACAGACACACACATTGTAGTCCATATTGGCCATTTCAGTCATTCAAACTGGCCATACACGTTCAATGAAACCAGGCAAATGATGAAAAATCTTTGACTAACAATCTTTCATTGACAAACGATCTTTCTTTGAACAAAAGATGTTCATTTTGACAAAAAATATGAAACATGGCCGACTTCTCTTCACACGATAATGATCTGTCATCAGTCGGCTATCACGATCGTTCATTGTTAAATTTCAACGAATGTTCATTTTGGTTGAAGTTGTCTGTTTTTATCAACTCTAGACTAAGTGCCTATTTTAGTTTACTATACAGAGGGCTTTAGTATCTGGAATGTCCTTCAAGCTACTGGAACTAGGTGGAACATCGAGAAGACAACAGGTTTACATGGTTCAACAGTAAGAAACGAATAAACATTCACATTATCTCACCTTCTCAGGACATGGTATTTTGGAGTTTTAGTAAAGTTTACACAGTGTAGAAAAAGCACATAGACCCTTACCTGTTCTTCTCTTTCTTTGACCTTCTTCTGGAAACATGTGGAGTGCACATCTCTGGATGGTATAGTAGACATCTGATGCATTTTCATCACAGCCTCTCTGATCAATCTTTTTCATATGAAATATTGCCATTGCCTCCCATTTTGGGTCATAATTTCGGTTTCTGCACTGAAAGAACAAAAATAAAGTATGAGAAATGTGTTGCCAAACTTCCTGAACATCAATTTTGAACATTGAAGGAACTGTCCAGCTTAGAAAACCTCGAAAAATTGAAACTAGAAAAATTAGAATATCGTGCAAAGTTCATTTATTTCAGTAATGCAACTTAAAAGGTGAAACTAATATATGAGATAGACTCATTACATGTAAAGGGAGACATTTCAAGCCTTTATTTGTTATAATTTGGATGATTATGGCTTATAGCTTACGAAAACCCCACAAAAATTCTCAAAATTCAAATTTTAAGCTGCATTAACGCAATTCCTTTTAATTTGCATTACTGAAATAAATGGACTTTTGCACAATATTCTAATTTTTCAAGTTTCACCTGTAACCTATCGAGGAATTCTGAGTTTATAGAGGGGGCTTCTCTCGCACTGGAGGACCTGCAATACATGATTAACCCATTGCTTTGAACGGCCACTGTGTAATGCCTAATTTCCCCACTGGTGGCGCTGTAGGGAACACTTACTGCCAGATTTCATCAGAGTACAGATAATCGCTGGGTGTCCAAGCAGTGTGATCAGTGTATTGTAAAGGGAACAGTCTAACAAATATTGTCAACAAACTGATGGCTTACCAATTTAATCTAGCTACCCAAAATCTCTGGTGACTGAGGACTATTCAATTAAAAAGTATGGCAGGAATTCTGTACTTTAAAGAGTTTGTCCTATTAAGATAACTTCTCACCTATCCACAGGATAAAGGATAAATGCCTGATCGGTGGGGGTCCTAGGATCCTATGAGCACGAGAACTGGGGCCCAAGGCCCCCATTTGAATGGAGCAACAGTCACACATGTGCACTGCCACACCTTTCAGCTGGGCTAAAGATAGCCTAATGCTTGCAATCGGCAGTCTCCAGCAGTCCCATATAGTTCAATAGGGTTGAGGATATGCATACATGTTTGACACTGCATACAACCGAGGAGCACAAGCTTCAGATCTAGTGAATGATGAGGACCCCCCATTCCTCCAGAGATCAGTCATATCGCCCATCCAGTGGATAACTAGGAATTATTTTATTTAGACTGCACGCTGTTTCAACTGACTACCTTTTCCTTGTATATTCATCTGACAATATGATGTATTTGATAGTTTAACATTCGTCTTCCTTTAGGACTCTCCAAGAACTGGACAATCACCTACAGTATAAAACTTGAACTAACAGGCAGCATTTATAAGCTTCCTATGGAAAGGGAAAAGACCATGCATAGCCTATGAAAAACGGACACTTCTGAAATGGGAGGGGGGCCTCCAACTTCCAAATATACGACATTACAACCAACTGAGAGACATCCCGACTAAAATTAAACAATCTCAACTGTTGAAGGACACTATAATGGTGTGGAAAGCTATACGTAAAATTTACAAATGACCCATTTATCTCACTCCTCACATGCCATTATGGACGTTACCTTCCTTTCCACAGAGAAGAGACAACAAAATGTACCAAAAATGGAGACAAAAGGGCATACACAAATAAAGTGATGTTCTAGATCACCAGGACCATACCCTAATGTCATGGGAGGACTGTCAAGCTAAATACCAGCTGCACTCGTCTCATTTCCTTCCATATCAACAGTTACGGGCCTTACTGCAGATCACAGTCTGAAACACTGGGGGGCGGAGAGACTACTTTGGTTTGCGTCATTGTTGGGTACCAATAACTCTATGACACCTTTATCAAACTTACATCGTAGACTTCATAGTACCCAGACTATAAAAGTGGGGACTAGAGTTTTCTCTACGTGGGAATAGGAGCTGGGTATCCCCAACTTAAGTAAGCAAATGAGGGACGGTTACGAGTTTGTGAGAAAAGCCCTACAAAACGAGCAATGGCGGGAATCCCAGTTTCGGATTCTGCATAGGGCAACTTATGCATTTAATCTCTCCTACAAAGATGCCCCGTCCCATTACCTAAGAAAGTGTCCAAAGTGCTCTCTCCCAAAAGCCGGACTCCTACATAGTTTATGGGACTGCCCGTATCTGAAACCTATTTGGTTGCAAGCAGTGGAATTCATGGAAAAATTTGGGGAGTAGAAGTGCTTCTCAAACCAGAGCAATGCATCTTCCAATATATACTAAAAGGTACAATCCGATATAGAAGGACCGGGGGTAGCCGGTAAAGGGGTACATATACTACTCATGTCAGTGAAAAAGTCAATATTGAGACATTGGCTACAGGACAAACCCCTATCGTGGGAGGATGTATTAGGGACAATGAAGCAGGTGCTCCATATGGAGAGGCTGGAAATGGAGAGACACAAAGAAAAAGAAGTGGAGACAATTCATAGAATCCACGTTGACAGATGAGGAAATTAGGGAACTGATTTCCCCCTTCACTTAGACCTCTTGGTATTTGGAGGCACAAGTGGGAGGGACGCTGGGTAAACTGGAGGTTACCGCGGGAGAAACAGCTCAGTATTGAAGACGAGACAACCTATTTGAGGACGCTGGCAGAGTGATGAAGAAGGATTAAAATTACACTGAGAAGAGATGTTATGGGGGGGGGGGGGATTTTGTATTCTTTTCGAGGGATGTTATAAACTAGACAATGCAATCGAAGATCTGTACCTATCTATCAAATGTATACAGTTGATATTATTGTATGTCAATTTACCCTGTCTTTCGAAATAAAAAGACAAAAAAAAAAATTACAAAATAATTTAACTAGAACACGTATATCCATACAATAGGTGGACAACAGGTGGAAAATTCAAAATAACATCACAAAAAATGTTTTAAATATTCTTAAAGGGGTTGTCCGGGCTTGATGCTGACAACCTCTTTGTTCTGGATCTGTCCCCCTAAACATAAGAAAAGGAAGACTCACCTGTCCGTGGTCCCATCTCTGCTTCATTCCTGGACGCTTAAGGTCCCCACAGGACCAAGAAGCAGCTGGGTCCCCTGACCACTGCAGCCAGTCATAGGCCTAAGTGGTCACAACAGCCTGAATGCTAAGTCACAACAGTAATGTACCGTTCAATCCTCTGTAACCACTGAGATCTGTAACTGGCTGCAGCGGTCATGGAACCCAGCCGCTTTCTGGTTCTGCAGGGATCAGAAACAGGTAGGAATAGAGCGGTGACGTGACCACCGACAGGTGACGGTACTTTCACACTAGCGGCAGGGGACTCCGGCAGGCTGTTCCGGTGGGCGAACAGCCTGTCGGATCTGTCCTGCTGCTAGTTCACGTGTGTCCCCAGGACTGCCGCTCCATCCCAATTGACTATAACTAAAAGTGCTGCATTTAGTACTTTTAGTCCAGCCGCCTCTCGGCGTGCGCTGCCAACGGAACTCCATCCCCGCCCCTATTATAGTCAATCGGGACAGAGTGGCAGTCCGGGGGCACACTCGAACTAGCAGCGGACAGATCCGACAGGCTGTTCACCCGCCGGAACAGCCTGCCGGAGTTCCCTGCCGCTGGTGTGAAAGTACCGTCACCTGTCGGCGGTCACGTCACTGCTCCATTCCTACCTGCTTCTGATCCCTGCAGAACCAGAAAGCGGCTGGGTTCCATGACCGCTGCAGCCAGTTACAGATCTCAGTGGTTACAGAGGCTTGAACGGAAAATAGCCCGAGTCTTCATTTTTATATGTGCAGGTCCAAACCAAAGGGGTTATCGGTTCCAAGGCCGGACAATTCCTTTAAAAACTTGAGTTAAAAAATAGGACATTTTCTGACAATACATTCCCTTTACATTATTGTGATCCATTATTTATTTTCAGAACACAATTGCCACATAACAGTGGCACTGATTTAAAAAAAATAAAAAATAACTAAAATAAAGCTTTAGTGATACTAACATTTTATCTGTGCACTCTTCTGGGAGATTTTGAGCAATTTTCTATGACTATCCGCTAACCCAAAGTATTTCATAATCCGGATCCTATCAGGTCTCATTGTTGGAGGATTAAAATTCTTTGAGATGATGGGAAAACACAAAGATTAAAAAAATAAAATAAAAATGTATACAGCAGATGCATTCCATTTAGTTGTCTCTCAGATCACTCGAAAAGACTTATCAGAAGATTATATGTCAATCTTAGCAGAAATGATCCTATGGTCTAGGTCGATATGAATCATGCCTTCTGACACTTTGCAGGTGATGCAATACAGCCCTTAACACCTCGGAGATAACGCACTTTACTTCTCACAAAGCTGAGAAAATCCTTTAAAAGGGATTCTAGGAATGTGTCAAACGATATTTCTATACATGAGAGAGCGAAGCTGTACATCTGACTATGAATTTTTTCGGAGATGAGTTGCTGACTGGCGCGGTGCCATCTCTCCAGATTACTGTATAAACGCGTGTTTGGGTAGGATCAGTCTACTATATATTGTGGAGCGCGCATTTCACAGCAAAACATCGCACTGACTATAAATGATCTCAAGGACTTGATGGATGGGTAATTGTAATTCATTTCTGTCTCGTGTGGTGGGAATATTAACATGCCCATCAGCATCAAAGACGTACAGAAGCTTGGTGTCACTCAAGCATCATTAGGTAGGAAATGGTTCCTTGTACCCAAATATTAAGGACTATTGGATCTATCTAATAACAGACTCACAATCCAGGCCATGCAAGTGTGGGAGAAGTAGGCCTCTTTCACACGA
The DNA here is from genome assembly GCF_014858855.1 of Bufo gargarizans. Classification (NCBI taxonomy): domain Eukaryota; kingdom Metazoa; phylum Chordata; class Amphibia; order Anura; family Bufonidae; genus Bufo; species Bufo gargarizans. The sequence continues at coordinate 274,259,340 of NC_058085.1, read as the reverse complement.
GCGTGGCGTGTGAGGGCCCGATAAGATACGGGTGCGTTGTGGTAAAATGCGCAATTTTTCCACACGAGTGCAAAGCGTTTTTATGCGTTTTGCACGCGCGTGAGAAAAATCGCCATGTTTGGTACCCAGATTTTATTATTTTCCCTTACAACATGGTTATAAGGGAAAATAATAGCATTATTAATACAGAATGCAAAGTAAATTAGGGATGGAGGGGTTAAAAAAAAAAGTTAACTTGCCTGCTCCGTAGCTGCCGGTCTCTGTTCTATCTTCAGGACCTGGCAAAAGACATGTGTTGATGTCACTGTGCTCATCACATGGTCCAATCACATGGTTCATCACCATGGTGAGGGACCATGTGATTGGACCATGTGATGTGACGTCACCACAGGTCCTTAGCAGGCAGCTCAACATTACAGAGGAGACAGAGATCCGCAACTACGCGATCAAGTGGACTCGATGAGTTCATTTTTATTTTTATTTTTTTAACCCCTCCATCACTATTTTACTTTGCATTCTATATTCAGAATGCTATTATTTTCCCTTATAACCATGCTATAATGGAAAATAATACAGATTGGGTCTCCACCCCAATCTTCACCTAGCAACCATGCGTGAAAATCGCACAGCATCCGCACCTGCTTGCAGTGGCTTGCGATTTTCACACGGCCCCATTCACTTCTATGGTGCCTGCGTTGCGTGAAAAACGCTGAATATAGAGCATGCTGCGATTTTCACGCAACGCACAAGTGATGCGTGAAAATCACAGCTCATGTGCACAGCCCCATAGAAATGAATGGGTCCGGATTCAGTGCGGGTGCAATGCGTTCACATCACGCATTACACCCTCGCAGAAAACTCGCCCGTGTGAAAGGGGCCTTAGTGGTATAAATCAATTACATTTATTGATCCAGGAAAATAAAAAATTCATGATCCTTCATAGGCGAGCTTAGGAGTTACCCATCATTGGCCATGAGTGACTATCCAATATGGCAGCATGTACAATACTTTTTCTGCATTAGATACAAGTAGGAGTAATACCTAGTATGTAATATTCTGTATAAAGGAGTCTGCTGGTATATAATAAGGACACTTCTAGGTTACTTACAGCCAAAACAAGAACACATGATAAATGCACAAAATGAAGTATATTGGTGCAGTTCTCTGACAGGGGACTAAGGGGGTCATTTATGACCAGATATACTGTATGCCCCTTTTGTGTATATCTGGCGCAGATTCTGTTGCACGCCATGGTTTGGCAGAATTTGCAACTTATTTCCCGCTCATGCCAAGTCTAAAAAATTGGGCAGGGAAGGGCTGGTGGGTCCGTTTCATTCATCATTTTCTACGCCTGGTTTAGGCTTAGAAAATAGTCTAAATGTAAGACAGCTAGCAAGCTTACATTTAGACTGGCGCAGGATACGCCAAATTTATGTAGAGGCCGGCGCCTCTTCGTAACTTTAGCGGATGCACGCCATGGCAAGAAGGGGTTAGGGCTCTTTCACATGAGCGGATGCCGTGCGGGTAATCTGCTGCGTGAAAGAGAGCCAAGCCCCGCTCCGGACACCAGAGACACGGAGCAGTAACATGATTGATAATGCTCCATACCTTTCTGACCTTTTTACTACAAAATCACGGTGACAACTTTATCTCACTGTGATTTTGTACTAAAAAGGTCACAGAGCGGCACAGAGCATTATCAATCATGTTACTGCTCCGTGTTTCTGCTGTCCGGAACGGGGCTTGGCTCTCTTTCACGCAGCGGATTACCCGCACAGCATCCGCTCGTGTGAAAGAGCCCTTATTTAGACCAACGGTTGAATTAATTACCTCATAGTTTTTCATACATCATCTTTACCTTCAGGAATATTGTGCGTTTTTCACACAGCTCTGGCACCATAGAAATTAACAGGGCATATAGAAAAACGGAAGGCATATGAATGGATGCAATGCGTTTTTCACTGATGGTGGCTAGAAGATGTAGATTGTTATTCTTCAAAGTTTTTTTTTCACGCCTGTGAAAAATGCATGCAATCCATTTACAATGGAAACACTGAACACAATCGGAGAAAAAACTGACTGAGCTTGTGTGTAAAGCCATCAGTTTTCCCTGAACAGATCCTGACACAATCCGTATCACTCATGTGAAAGAGGCCTTAGTAACTACTTGCATCCTCCTTGGAATAAGTATCTATTCTTATGACTCTATGTTATGCCATTACTTTATTATTCCTGCTATAATTATGAATCAATTAATAGCATTTTGCAATGAAGGTCCAGATGGGTGTTACCAGTTGGGGAGGGGTTGTTCCTGCACAGTCTATCTCTATCCAATCAGTGGTGCCAGTGTCAGACCATGCAGGGGCTCCCCCCAACTGGTCACATCCATCTGGACCTACATTGCAAACGGCTAGAAATACATTCATAACTTCAAGCAGGAATAATAAAGGAATGGTACATCATACAGTGATCAGAATAGATGCTCGAGGATTGTTATTACAAGGGGGATGCAAGTAGTTACTAAAACAGACATGTCAGGAAAGGCGACAGGTCCTCTTTGAAATAGGTGAACTTAAAGGGAACCTGTCACCAGAATTTTGTGTATTGAGCTGAGGACATGGCCGCTAGCACATCCGCAATACCCAGTCCCCATAGCTCTGTGTGCTTTTATTGTGTAAAAAAACCCGATTTGATACATATGCAAATTAACCTGAGATGAGTCCTGTACGTGAGATGAGTCTGGGACAGGACTCATCTCAGGTTAATTTGCATATGTATCAAATCGTTTTTTACACAATGAAAGCACACAGAGCTATGGGGACTGGGTATTGCGGATGTGCTGGCGGCGATCTAGCAACCCATGTCCTCAGCTCTATACCCATAATCCAGGTGACAGGTTCCCTTTAACGAACCAGCACCTCCATAATAAGTAAATTTGAGAGCGCATTTACCATGTGCTTTTAATTAGATAGCTTGTACAGCTGTATTCTACTTTGTCCATACTGCAGGCTCACAGCCTGGGAGAGGCATATGTAGGATACAGCTTGGTACTACTTTGCCCAGATTGTAGGCTGTAAGCCCAGGAGAGGCATGTTAGACTAGGACCCATCTGATTAGAAGCCACCTTGACGTCTGGTAGATGGGCTTGACATATGTTTGATCAATTATATGCGCAAAGAGCTTCTAACTGCACTTGCAGTAAGTATGGCCACCCAGCCGCTATTATTTTTTCAGTGTTTGCTTATATCTTTGTGCAATTGACTAGCAGTGTGCTGTTACCTGTAGTTTTACTAATCCAATTAGGTTCCCTTTAACATCAGATACTGAATAGTTCAGCCGTGTTCTCCACTAGACCAGACATCTTACAAAGGTGAGGACAATCCACAAACACACCCCAGCTTGCCGGCCCCAGGTGAATAATCTTGCCTGGAGCTGCAGTTATATCACATTTTTTTGTGTAAAATAACAAATAAGGTATTCACTGAGCCATGGCAGAGGCAATGCCAGACTGTGCCAAGGGAAATGCCTCTATAAAAGGGCACTGAAAGGTCAGTGTATTTAAAATAATATGACTGGTTCCAATGGAGCGCTCATTTTCTTTACAGCCTGTTCATTTCTGCATGGCAAATATTAAATATACAGTGAATATCCTTTAATCCAGCATCTGATCATCTGGCGTCTGAGCCGAAAGACTCAATCAGGGGATTTGTATGATAAGATCATATTTGTATTAGCCCAACCGATCTAAACTCTGTTTTAATATCTCTAAAGGGTCACTGAGCTTTCAAAAAACTTTTTATATGTCATAGCAACATATCAAAGGTTTAGATCGATGTAAATCCGAGTGCAGAGTCCCCCCGCAATCACCAGAATGAGGAGAGAGTTGCGCTCACATAGCGCTCCCTCTCCCTGCTGCCCAAACTCTTTCCCCTCCTACAGCTAGGAGAGAGCACACTATGTTTTACTGATCGTGGGGGTCTAGGCGCTCAGACCCCCTGCAATCAAAATCCTTGATATGTTGCTAGGACCAGGGGTGTAGCTAAAGGCCTCATGCACACGACAATGGTATGTTTTGCGGTCCGAAAATCGCGGATCCGCAAAACACGGATGGCGTCCGTGCGCATTCCGCAATTTGCGGAACGGCACAGACAGCCTTCAATATACAGTTGCAAGAAAAAGTATGTGAACCCTTTGGAATTATATGGATTTCTGCACAAATTGGTCATAAAATGTGATCTGATCTTCATCTAAGTCACAACAATAGACAATCAGTCTGCTTAAACTAATAACACACAAAGAATTAAATGTTACCATGTTTTTATTGAACACACCACGTAAACATTAACAGTGCAGGTGGAAAAAGTATGTGAACCCTTGGATTTAATAACTGGTTGAACCTCCTTTGGCAGCAATAACTTCAACCAAACGTTTCCTGTAGCTTGCAGATCAGACGTGCACAACGGTCAGGAGTAATTCTTGACCATTCCTCTTTACAGAACTGTTTCAGTTCAGCAATATTCTTGGGATGTCTGGTGTGAATCGCTTTCTTGAGGTCATGCCACAGCATCTCAATCGGATTGAGGTCAGGACTCTGACTGGGCCACTCCAGAAGGTGTATTTTCTACAGTTTAAGCCATTCTGTTGTTGATTTACTTCCATGCTTTGGGTTGTTGTCCTTTTGCAGCACCCATCTTCTGTTGAGTTTCAGCTGGTGGACAGATGGCCTTAAGTTCTCCTGCAAAATGTCTTGATAAACTTGAGAATTAATTTTTCCTTTGATGATAGCAATCCGTCCAGGCCCTGATACAGTAAAGCAGCCCCAAACCATGATGCCCCCACCACCATACTTCACAGTTGGGATGAGGTTTTGATGTTGGTGTGCTGTGCCTCTTTTTCTCCACACATAGTGTTGTGTGTTTCTTCCAAACAACTCAACTTTAGCTTCATCTGTCCACAGAATATTTTGCCTGTACTGCTGTGGAACATCCAGGTGCTCCTGTGCAAACTGTAAATGTGCAGCAATAGTTTTTTGGGACTAGCAGTGGCTTCCTCTGTGGTATCCTCCCATGAAATCCATTCTTGTTTAGTGTTTTACGTTTCGTAGATTCGCTAACAGGGATGTTAGCATATGACAGAGACTTTTGTAAGTCTTTAGCTGACACTCTTGGATTCTTCTTCACCTCATTGAGCAGTCTGCGCTGTGCTCTTGCAGTCATCTTTACAGGATGGCCACTCCTAGGGAGAGTAGCAGCAGTGCTGAACTTTCTCCATTTATAGACAAATTGTCTTACCGTGGACTGAGGAACAGCAAGGCTTTTAGAGATACTTTTATAACCATTTCCAGCTTTATGCAAGTCAACAATTCTTAATCGTAGGTTTTCTGAGAGCTCTTTTGTGTGAGGCATCATTCAAATCAGGCAATGCTTCTTGTGAAAGCAAACCCAGAACTGGTGTGCGTTTTTTTATAGGGCAGGGCAGCTGTAACCAACACCTCCAATCTCATCTCATTGATTGGACTCCAGTTGGCTGACACCTCACTCCAATTAGCTCTTGGAGATGTCATTAGTCTAGGGGTTCACATACTTTTTCCACCTGCACTGTGAATGTTTACATGGTGTGCTCAATAAAAACATAGTAACATGTAATTCTTTGTGTGTTATTAGTTTAAGCAGACTGTGATTGTCTATTGTTGTGACTTAGATGAAGATCAGATCACATTTTATGACCAATTTGTGCAGAAATCCATATCATTCCAAAGGGTTCACATACTTTTTCTTGCAACTGTAAATGCCTATTCTTGTCTGCAAAGCACAGACAAGAATAGGACATGTTATATTTTTTTAGTGGAGCAACGGATGTGGACAGCACACTGAGTGCTGTCCGCATCTTTTGCGGCCCCATTGAAGTGAATGGGTCCGCATCCGAGCCGCCAACTGCAAATTCTTGACCTAACCCCTTCCCTCCAGCCAGAGGTGTAACTTGACCAGCGTGCACCTTCTATACCAGTGTCTTCTTATGATGCACAAAGGTCTTTGGGTCCCCTCAGGCTCCTGGGCCCGGTAGCGACTGCTACCTCTGCATCCCCTATACCTACGCCCCTGGCTAGGACATATTAAAAGTTTTGTGAAAGCTTGGAAGACATAACTTGTCATCTACTGGCTGCTATGTAAGTGCTTCTTTCTCCTCATTCTAGCGATATACTGCAATGACATAGCAAATGTTTTTTTAAAGTACAGAAACACTTTAAAGTGTAGCTACTAACAAAAAAATAAAATCACAATCAGTCAGCTGTAGATATTAGAGGTGGTGCAGCTAGAAAGGTTTAGGGTCCATTCACACGTCTGTATTGCGAACCAATTAATTTCAATGGGGCTGCAAAAGATCCAGACAGCATAAAGTGTGCTTTCCGTATCCGTAGCTCCGTTCTGCGGCCCCACAAAAATGGTAGAGCATGTCCTAATCTTGATCGTGGACAATAGTAGGCATTTCTATCATAGGGCTGGCCGGGACGCACACGGCCAGTATCCGTGTTTTGCGGACCGCAAAACACTTACGGACATCTGAATGGACCCTTAAGGTGACCTGCACCTTTGGGTCTCCTTCCTTCTCTCTGCTGCTTTCTCTAAATCCACTTTTTCTCTCTCTGGATAATGTAAGAGCTGTGCTAGGTACCCACATCAGAGGTCGCCCCCAACGCCCCATTCTCACTACTGTATTTTTACTCAGCATCCAATCCACTTTTTTTGTGCATCGGATGCGGACCCATTCATTTAGGGCTCATGCGCACAAACTTATTTTTTTCCGCATCTGATCCACATTTGTTTGCAAAGCTGGATGCAGAGCCATTCATTTCAACGGGGCCGCAAAAGATGTGAGCAGCACCCCGTGCGTGGTCTGCATCCGAATGTCTGTTCTGTGGTCCCTGCCAAAACAATAGAACATGTCCTAGTCTTGTTCATTTTACGGACAGGTATAGGACTGTTCTATAGAGGGCAAGAAGTTCCATTCCGCAAAATGCAGTGGCTATACTAAATAAAAAAATTAATAAAAAAAGAATATTCTTCGTGGGACAACCTCTTAGAGGTTTTTCGCAGATAACTAAAAAAATTTAAATAAAAAAGTAGATCAGAAAATGATCCCTTGCTGCTGCGATTCTGATGCTGCTCTAGTTTTTATTGCCCTCCATTGCCTCAGCTCCACATGCCAGAAATACCAAGAAAGCTCTGCTTGGCCAATAAGGCAGGTCACCCCTAAGGCCAGTCTTTGGCTGAACCGGCCTTTCCTTGCATTTCCAGTTTGTTGAGCAAGGGCACGGCAGCTGTGGGGGTTCAGTGGAGGTGAGTAGCGCTCCTTTGTTATGCTTAACCCTTTCTGACCCATTTTTTTTATCCTTAAAAGGGGATGTCACAGCACTGCATTTTTTTAAAACAGTTGACAGTAATAATGCATACTAACTGTGCCTTTGCCACTCTCCTACATGTGCTCATTTTCCGAATCAACACCCCAGGAGCTCTGTGACATTTCCAACTGAAGGTTGGCAGCATGGGCAGTCCAGAACATAAAGGTAATGTGCCAATATATCCCACTCAATAGATATCGCTGTCATATCACTTTTCCCAAATGCCACCATTTATCAGACCTGCCTTATTCTAAGGTTATTAGCCTGCCATTGCACCCCGTGGCAAATCTGTTTTGATATCCAGTTGCTGTAGGTTACGTCCTGTATTAGAGCCTTGTAATGTAGGAAGAGTCACTGGTTGAACAAGGGGCGTAGTTCGTGTCACACGTCCTGCTGATGTCAGGACACATCTCCGTGCCCTAAGGAATGATGAGACAGTAGACCAGTGATGGCTAACCTCTGGTACTCCAGCTGTGGTAAAACTACAACTCCCAGCATGCTCCATTAATTTTTGTGGAGTTCTGAGAACAGCCAAGCAAGTGTGCTCTTGGGAGTTGTAGTTTTACCACAGCTGAAGTGCCAGAGGTTAGCCATCACAGCAGTAGACACATGCCAAACCAGGATGTAGGATTCAAGCAAGGGGGGTGAGAGAAAACTGCAAACAAAGTAAAGTTCGGCCTTTATGAGGCAGCAACAGTTAGAGGGGTTGTCCGTGTTATTTCTTTGTTCTTTGTATGTTTCTAACTTGTCAAATGTAAGGGGTTTACAATTCACTTACTTCATCTGCAGTGGCTCCTTTCTCAGATTTCACTGAGGGTCACATGACCTGTGATGTCACCTTCTGATGAAGGTGATGATGATGTTTTGTGCACAAGCCTGAGGAGCAGGCCACGCCACCCTGCACTGGCTGCTGCTGTCTGTCCTGTGTCTCCCTCCCACTGGATTCTCCAGGAAAGTTTAACCCCTTCTACCATCTGCAGCACAAACTCAGGGGTGGAGGATTTGCTAAGCAGCTGAGGCAGTGAAGAGAAAAATGCTGAGCACGGGATCTTTCCTCCTACAGACGCAGAACTGACAGACTGGAGGAGTTCTGCAGAGAATTGCAGAAAAACTGGTGTATTATCAGTGTCATTGTACAGCTGGGACTTGTAGTCCTACACATACAACAGACATTTCACTCAGGGCAGCACTTTTGTTCACTCCCTTTGCAGAGGGGCAGGCTTTTTTAATGTCCACAAATATTCATGAGAAAACTTCAGAGATTGTTGTTATTGAAGGTAAACAAAGGGCCAGAAGAGAACCAGTGAAATGAGGAAATACATTTTTTGTTTTGCCTAAAACTTGTTTATTTTTTATGTATATATTGCTGACCATCAGATCTACGGTGTGTGTATATATCTTTTTTTCATAACTCAGACAACCCCTTTAACAGAATTGTAGGAAAATTAGGACAGATTTAATAATCCTACCTAAAATGTGGACAGTGAAAACCTAGATGGGCAGTGTAAGAGTGTGCCAAAGTGGCCCAGGTTGGATGATAGGATGCATGGCTAGACTAACTTTATACCAACTGTTGGTAGGCTCACTTTGCAATAGCATTTTTTGCCAAATGCTGCATCATAAGGCAACCCCTTTTAAGGCTAGGCCACCTTCATTTCCCCTCTAAGCCACACCCCAACCCAAGACTCTGGAGCCCAAGGACAGCAGTGAGACCTACTGTGGCACAATGTAGAATATGTACAGAAAGTGAACAAAAATTGTATTTTGTGAAGCACTGCTTTAGGTTCAACCAACCCCCTCTGATTATACCTAGTCTGACTTCATACGATCTGTTCTCAAAGGCAAACTAGATCTGGCGTGAATAAGCAATGGGCACCTAGTGAGGGTGTGCGTATCTTTAAATATAATCCGCGCAGGCAGCAACAAATACAAAATGTAGACTTTACAAGCTAAGGTATGACTTCTAAATAAAGCTGACATGAGCCTAAAGCTAAAAGAGCTGTGGAGGTGAGCGCACAAACACTAGGCTTCTGCATGTTACACAGCGCTATACCATGCTGTGTGTATTGCATTTTGGAATTGTCATTTTCACAAATCGACTCATTTCTGTATTTCAACAGCATTGGCGTAACTGCCTAGGGTGGCTGCTTTCAACTGACTACAATATAGTGACAGTGCTTACCGGGAGTCGGAGGTAGTCTGAAATCTGCCTCCTGTCTCATCATTGGTGCTCTGCCCCTCCACTTCTTCACAGTATACTTTTGTGCTTGCTGACCACCTTACTATTGGAAAAAAAGCAGTACCTGAGAAGAGTCCTGGGTATTCATAGGCTCCAGCTCTCCCTGCCCACCTGCTGATGTCTGACAGTCTTCTACCTGGTTGTCTCCCTTTCTCTCTAGGAGAGAACTGCCAATCATCAGCAGACAGGCGGAGAGCAGGAGATTATGAATAACCAGGACTCTTCTCAGGTAGATTTGACTCTTTTCAAGGCCTGGGCTGCAATGATTATGCTGCTGGTTCTCGGCGACCACTTACTATTAGCTCATCAGTGACACACCGCTGACCTCAGCATTTCTGTCACTACTTTATGTCGGCCTCAGTACAGTCAGCATAAAGTTGATGACGGGTTCCCTTTAACCAGATTATAAACCCGGGGTGTAAGCAGATCTTACAGTCATGTTATACTCCCTTGCATATGACTTCTATTGTCTGTAGGTCAGCAAGTAGATTTTTACCGACCATGGGTTGGTGAAAAAATCACGGGGACATGCACTCATTTGGTCAATAATGGGGCCCAAACACACCCATTACAAACACAGACACAACACAGAAGGCACTTTGAGCTGAGCAGTATTCTGTAGAATATAGGTGACACATGGAGGGTAAAAAATGGACACATGGACCAAACACAGACATCTTAATGGATGAAACACGTTTTCATGGATGTCAAATGGTTACGGATATGTGAACGAGGCCTTAGGCTACATACAGATATTGCGTATTTGTTGCAGAAAATCTGCACCAAAACCACATAAAAACCGCACAGAAATCCCCGCTGTTTATCGTGCTTTTGGTGTGTTTTTGTGCAGTTTTAGTTGCAGATTTTCGGAGGTCTGTGGAGTGACCCAATACATAAAGGTTGCAGTATTGCACAATAAATGCGCAATCTGTGGATTTTAAAATCAGCATGGCAGGTCAATTTCCACACGTAAAAAATATGTAAACTGTACATGAGAATTGGCAAATCTCATTCACTTTGTTGGTACTGCATTACTCCAAACAAGGTAATGGCCGTGCACAGCTAAATTAGAATCCCCACACCAAAATAGACATAATAGATACACAGCACATGATCAATCTAAATAAAAAATGTATTGATTACATATCGGGTAACGTTTAAAAACCAGTAGCAGCGGCATACATATACAGCAGAGAAAACGAACCACAATGGATATGTCATATACCAAAGAAGAGACCCATTGATGAATAATACTAATATATAGTGCCCATCCTCTCCATTATAAGGGATTGGAAAAATACCTAGTAACAATAATAAGTAAACCAAATTACATTTGGAAGGGAGAAGTCACATTTCTATAAAATACATCAGAACAAAGTGCCTAGTGCAATATGTCATATACAAAATTCATCAGGGAGTACACAATGAAACAAGTAATACCGACCAGTGTGGCGCTGAACCCGGCGCGCGTTTCGCATATCGCTTCCTCAGGGTATGAATACACTGTGTGCTCACTAGCTATATATACCCTACTAATTACTATAGCATTAACAAATATATGTGGGAATACCTTATTAAAATGCCAGCACATGTGCTTCCTGGATGTTCATGGTGTACGTTCCACTCTGGAAAGCATGACATCACATCCTTTCCATTACTAGGGACCTCCCACCTCCTAACCTGCTAAATTTCGCAATGTAATACTAATAAATCCTGTAGATCAGAAAAGACCTAAGGCCAGACACTGAAAAAGAAAGGAAGAGCGAGGGAATAGAAGTGGCAATTCTTCACCTAGGAGCGTACAACAGCCCTCACAGATATCCGGCATGCGTTCCACCCTGAAACGCATCTCATCACCACCTCACAGGGCAGGAATGCGCACTGCGCTCTCATCATGGAACGTGCCTCAGTACTCCCGGATATCCGACGTGCGCCTCACTCTGGAACGCACCGCTCCATCCTCCGCTTGCATCGCAGTAACACAAGCCGTGCTCTATTAGTTCCATATACCCATATTACCCTTTATACATAAAGCATCATTCGTGAACAATTGATGGTGATGTAGGAAGGCGCAAGGGGCCTTCATTGATGGAAGGTATGTGTCACTGAGGTTCCTGGCCTCGGTGAGGTAAGAGCCGGTAGTTTTAAGTGTCAGCGGCTGCTAGTGCTGATTGACACTGTTTGTAGTTAGTATGGCTGTAAAGCCGATCCAGGTCGGCTCTTACTGGGAGTAGCCAAAGTGCTGGGTGGGTGGCTGCTCCCCACGCTCCATGCCAGGTCTTTATTGGCCTATATAAAACCCAGCCAGCAGTCTCAGTTGGGTGTGGCTGATCCTCCATCTGACAGGGAAGCTGTGGAGACTCTGTTTTGGGATCTCTGAATTGGTGCCGTGCTAAAGGCTTGAAAGCCGCATGCTGGAAAACAGGCTCCTAAAGCATGCTGTGGGCGGCTGGGGGAAAGACTGCTAACCAGGCGAAGATTTTGTTCTATGGACATTGCATGGTGTGAACAAACACCAAGACTGTGAACGGTCATTTTGTGTTTCCTTATGTGTGAATAAACACCGAACTGTTTAGGTTAAAGACTTTGTGATTGCCTCTATACTGCGTCCGCTAGCCTATCTACCAGAGCAAAACCCCACAGTGAATAAACAATCATGAAAACATAAAAAATAAGAAGTACAATAGAATGTAATAAATATGAAGAAAAAGGTGTAATAATTCCCATGATATATGTATATAATCACATTTCAATCAAGAATAAAATAATTAATACATTTCATAATTATATTAACCCCTGGATAAAATCATGTTTATTAATACCTAACCATCATATACACCGCCAATGAAATGTATACAAAGTGACAAAGTGCAAAGTGCAACAAAAGTGAGAAAGTACAAGTGCCAAGCCGATAAATAAGTGCTAAAAAGTGATGTATAAATTCATGCAGAAAAACGTATTTACTATAAATAAATTCATAATGATCAACCTAAGCCTAACATTATTTGGGCAATGCATATCTAATATAGCCACACAAAAAAAAAAAATGTTAAAATATTTTTTTCTTTATTCTTCCCTTTCTTTTTCCTTTTCGTAATCTGCAATGTGTGCAGGCACCCTTAGGGTATGTTCAGACATAAAAGCTTTGTGCCGCATTTTCAGGGGGGAAAGCCGCATGCTAACAGACCTGGAGCAAAGCGGATGAGATTTTACCAAATCACATCCACATGGTGTGGAATTAAAATCTGCGATGATACTGACCTGCATAGCCGATTTAAAATGGGTTGTCTGGCCTTGAGGATGTTAACTCCTATCCTCTAGACCTATGCCCCTGAACATAAAAAAAGCCAACTCACCTGCCCACATTCCCACCGCTGGGGCCAATCACAGGCTTCAGTCACATGATGTTGAACATTACGCCACAGTTTTGAGGTACCATTCAGTCGCCGCCTGATCCTGCAAACAGATAAGCCTCGGGACCCCAGGCAGGCGAGTCTTTTTTTTTTATATTCAGGGGCACAAATGAGCTCTGTGTGACAGCCCCTTTAAATCTGCAGAAAGTCAGTTCTTTCCATGGACTTTTTACCTCTTTTAATGTATCTGGATAGAAGGGATGCTAATGAGCTCTTAACAAGCTCTGCCTCTGATGCTGCCAGATAAAAGGCAGCTAGCCTATAAGTCAACGTTCGACCTTTTAACTAGGCCTTGAGACATGATTTGGATAATAAATAAGCCATCATCTCATCTGCAGACACCTGTTTTGGGGTGATTGCCCCTCATCAGTGCAGAGCAGAGAATACTGGCTTAACTGGGTGAGAGGCCTAGGTTAGGATTTTGGGAGTACTAGATCTCCTTCTGGAGCATGCCTTAATCGGCGTGCGGAGGCTCATAGGTCATATATTATCCTATGGAATTCTGGGAAGAAAGGGATGCAAATGAGGTCCTAGCAAGCTCCGCCTCTAATGCCACCAGAGCTTAATTATTATCGAAGTCATGACTCGGGGCCTATTTAAAGGGGGGAACATTGACTTATAGGATAGCTGCCTTACATCTTATGGCATCAGAGGCGGAGCTTGCTAATAGCTAATTTGCATCCCTTTCTTCCCAGAATTCCAGAGGGGCATGTATGGCCTATAAGTCTCCTCACAGCTATTACGGTGCTCTCCAAAAGGAGATACAGTAGCCCCAAATGTAGCTGGATGAAATTCACGGTGAATCCCATGTAGGTTTTTAGCCGGTATGTGTAGAGAATAGACCCTTACTTTTTATGCCATTTTTAAATGATCATGTATTATATCCTGGCATATTTCTAAAATACACAATTGACAACCCACTCCCCACAACCTCTATGTTCTCTTGTGGAAAGACCTCCCAACTGTGAGATCGTATTTATTCTGGTGCTGAAAGGGGTTAATGGGCAGCAAATAAGTCCAAATGTACTGAGTTAAAGGACCCTGGGTAATGAAATCTGGAACCTTTCCGAGGTGCACTGATCTTCTACAAGATACAAATAAAAATCTGCAAATCAAATAACACAAGTAAATGAAATGAAACGAAAATATCTCATGTTCCAAAAGATCAGTCTGTGCCAAGCCTTCAGGTGGCTACGAAA